>NC_056507.1:8197843-8198442 GCF_014905685.2 Nematolebias whitei
ATTAATATACCATTTATTATTGTGGACCATCAATATACCATTTATTATTGTGGACCATCAATATACCATTTTTTATTGTGGACCATTAATATACCATTTATTACTATGGACCATTAATACACCACTTATTACAGTGGACCATTAATATACCATTTATTATTGTGGACCATTAATACACCACTTGTTACTCTAGACCAATATTTTACCATTATTGTTGTGGACCATTAATACACCACTCAATATTGATTACTGATTACAATATTGATGGCCCAATAAGAATAATATCTTACATTAACCCTAATATTTGATGTGTGTGTGGAAGTATTATTTATAGGAAAATAGCAACAGCAGAAGAGGAGAGGCTGATGGAGAAGAGCATGAAAAGCACCACAGAGATGAAGAGATGCCCTCCAATCACAGCTCTGCTTTGTGCACATCTGTGTGAGTGTGCACGTGTGGAAGCATGTAATAATATTGATTTAGCTTTCGGATTGGGGGTGGGGGTCTTTGAACTTTACTTTTCATACTTCAGCCCTGTAGGGAAATATTGTGACCACACACACAGACACACACACACAGAACCACACACACACAGAAAT
>NC_056507.1:8198452-8205282 GCF_014905685.2 Nematolebias whitei
AGAACCACACACACACAGAAATGCACACACATTGGATCGCACACACAAACCCACCAAGAGACACACACACACACACAGAACCGCACCTGAAGGAGGACTGTAAACTGTGCTGCTGTCTAAAGGGCCTGGCATACTCCATCCAAAGGCGACAGTCGACTCGCAGTCACGTTTGTCTTCACGCACCTTTCATCGTCCATCGAGACACGTCGCAGAGCTCCTGGGAAGCCCCGCCCCCTGCAGTATACGTCACTGCAGGTTTCTTCCTGTCAGAGTCTCCACACCGTCCCTGCAGCCGCCGTTTGGCCACAGCTCTATCATAAAGAAAGTGCCACACTTTTCAACAGACTCCTCTGTGCACTATGTGTGCACGATCTCCATCCAGGAGTTTTTGGCCATTTGACTAATTGAGTGTTTGAAGAGTTGTGCAGCTGAATGTCCGAGCGCAGCTCCACATTGACAAACGAACTTTGACAAATCACACAATAACTTGGCGCGCACGTCTATGAGAAAAAGTTTGGCTAAGGCCTTGTGTTGAGAAGGGGCGGAACTACTCTGAGAACAAAATGGCATGATTTTCATTACGCTACTACTACAATGAGAGCCAATTTTGGCACTTCGAATGGAGTATGCAGGTCCCTTAAGTAAGTGTGTGTGTTTGCTTTTGTTACCATTTTCCCAACACATTGTGAGGACTCACTGCAGAACCACAGGACCCACTCTTACAGGGCCCAAAGCCCCATAAGAAGCAATGCATGTGGGTCTCTGTGTGTGTGTGAGAGAGAGGATGAACATATCTCACCTGCCTCCTCTGGATGTGGAGTAGCAGCAATTCTACCCCGAGTCTCACCTGGAGAACTAGACTTCTCACCCTGTCTCTAAGGGAGAGTCCAGCTACCCTATAGAGAAAACATTTAGACATTCTGGATCCACAATCTTGTTCTTTTAGATTCTACCCAGAGTTTGTGACCCTAGGTGAGGGTAGGACTGTAGACTGACCAGTAAACAAAGAGCTTCTCCTTGCAGCTCAGCTCCGTCTTCATTGCAATGGACTGGCCCAACAACTACAATACTGTGGAAGCCATAACGGGCAGCCCTGGTGGAGTCCAACTCCCACCTTGAAGGGGAGAACTCATCCATCGTTACACAGGGATGGAAGCCTCCCTGTCCAACTGTCCCCCCCTTACACTATTGTTATTGCAAGTAATATCTGTGAATAGTAAGCGGCCATCAGGGCACTGACAACTAATTGTTGGGCTGATGGTCCTATTTTTACATGTGAATAACTAGTTGTGGATATCACCAGCAAACTGGTTGATCCACTTTGAGAAGGTGCTGTTTATAAGACTGAGTTTGTTGCAGCTCCTCAGACTGAAGAAGTATTTTGGATAAAAGATGAAACGTTTCAACAAGAAGAATCCATCCAGAGAACCTACTTGTTAGATTATACCTGGATTATTGAGCATGCTGTTCCAATCTGTGTTTAAGTTGTTAAAACGGCAAAGAGTAAAATGTTTTGAACTTTACAGCTTGAAAATAACCTTATTACAATTATTTTATTTGAGTTCATCCAATATCTGCTCTCATTGAAATCACATTTTATTGATGTTGATGGGTTTATTTGTAACTCTTTTAGGTTAAATATAAATGGAAACTTATTTTCTAAATGTGGCAGTTTATTTTTCCTGCTTTGTTTTCTGCTGTTCTTCAGTTTCTATGTGGATCTTTAGGGAAACTGTTTGGAAGTCTTCATGCGCGCTCATACAAACCTCCAGACACATGTATATTTGATTCCTCCCTCGGAATAATTAATAACTTTGTCTTCATTTATTTATTTGTTTGTATTTGAGGCTGACAGAGGGGAGAAATGTGTTTGTGAGACACAAAGTTCTTTTTTTTTTTTTTTTGTTCAGCTCATCGAACACAGAAGCAAAAGTGTTGGTTCTGATTATTTTCTTCATCAGTAGAAAATTGTAAAGATTAGAAATAAATTAACTGATTTTTGGCCCTTTGTTCCGATGGAAGATAAATTTATGTGTTAAGACTTTCACACAGGAAGAACTCCTACTGACATTGGATCCTGTAGTTTACTATAAATATCCTTATGCATGCACAATAATCCAGGTAGATAAATCTAACAAGGTGGAGTATGTATGGTGGCCCTGAGGTATAAATGAACAACATTTGGAAAAACAGAATTACATTTCAAAAAACACAACATTTGAAAAAACAATTACATTGGAATAAACAGAATTGTATTAAGCCAAAGCGGAAGTCGCCGAAGCAAAAGTCACCGGAATCACATAAAAAAATAGAATTACATTACTTTTTTTTGTGTGTGTGTGTGTGTGGGGGGGGGGGGGGGCACGGAATTACATCAAACAAAACCAGAA
Organism: Nematolebias whitei; assembly: GCF_014905685.2. NCBI lineage: Eukaryota > Metazoa > Chordata > Actinopteri > Cyprinodontiformes > Rivulidae > Nematolebias > Nematolebias whitei. Next base: position 8,200,843 of record NC_056507.1, read on the forward strand.
GTGGTGGCGTTTTTCCAGTTTTTTTTTCGAATGTAATTTTGTTGTTGTTTTGTTTTTTTTGTGGGTTTTTTATGTGATTCCGGCCACTTCCGCTTTGGCCACTTCCGCTTTAGCTTAATGTAATTCCATTTTTTTCCCCAAATGTGATTCTGGCCACTTCCGTTTTGGCCACTTCCGCTTTGGTTTAATGTAATTCCGTTTTGTCAAATGTAATTCTATTTTTTCAAATGGGATTCTGGCCACTTCCGCTTTGGCCACTTCCGCTTTAGCTTAGTGTAATTCCATTATTTTTTTTCAAAGGTGATTCTGGCCACTTCCGCTTTGGCCATGTCCGCTTTGGCCACTTCCGCTTTGGTTTAATGTAACTCCGTTTTATCAAATGTAATTCTGTTTTTTCAAATGTGATTCTGGTCACTTCCGCTTTGGCTTAATGTAATTCTGTTTTTTTCAAATGTTGTTCATTTACACGTCAGGGCTTCCGTAAATCTGTCCTCTGGATGGATTCTTTGTTGTTGAAACATTTTGTATTTTATCCAGAAGGCTTCTTCTTCTTTTGGATAAAAGACGAAACATTTCAACAAAGAAGAATCCATCCAGAGGAACTGGCTCAACCTCGTTGGATTTACTATGAATAATATTTCATTGTGTTGGTTTGTTAAAGAGCAGCAGAACTACTCTAACCTTTTCTGATGTTTGCTTTCTGTGCATTTGTGATGTGTGTTGATGATACGAGATATCCATGCAGAAGTGTCAGACACAGTTTAATCAGAGTGAAAATGATCAGATTATATTTCTGTTGAATGTCAGAGCAGGTAATCTGCAGCTCCTTATCGAACAGGTGAGTTCTGCTGGTGCTTCAGGCCTGATTGTGCTCTGGGGAGGGTTGGTCATTACCTGCTCCACTCAGCTGGACTCGGCTTTTCACTGAAAAACTTCCTTGATTAGCTGGTCTTAACTTTGGAGCACACCCACAAAGAAGCATTCTGAATTACTGCTGGACAATGAAGGGACCTGCTGTGGACGGTGAAGGGGACGAAGGACGGGGGTGTCTTAGCTGCAAAGACATTTTGGAGTTGGACGTGCAGCTAAGCAATAATCCACCTTTTGTCTTCCTAGTCCGTCTACAGCTCAAGGAATGTAATTTCAACTGATTGTGTTACAGTTTATCGCTTGTTCTGACATGATTACAGCAGGCCCAGCCCCCCCCCCCCCCCCCCAACACACACAGACACACTGCTGAGACATCCCTAACCATGGTTGGTTGCAGGTATTTAGCAGCCTTCCACATGTGACCTCACTGTGATTAAGTGCCTTCCCATGCTATTCTGCACTTTGTGTCTGTGTATGTGTGTGCACGTGTGTGGGGGTGCACACTCGTGTGTGTGACACATGACACATTGTACTTAGTGCCAGTTGTGTTAATGTGATGTGTGTTTTTAGTGTTTATTTGAAATCAATACAAAAAGTCTGTCTCTGTAGATGTTTGCTGTGGTTCTTGTGTCTTTAGTCGTGTTGTTGTTTCCATGACCACAGCTCGGCCCAGTTAGGCAGTGACTAGTGTGTGTGAGTGTGTGAGGACCAGAGATTGGAAGAGAGACTCGGTGGGAAATTTAGCTGTCGGGGGCAGGGGGGCGAGGACAGGCAGGCCAGCCCAAGGTCAGTCTTACTGTGTGTGTGCGCGTGTGTCCATCCATATGTCAGCTCAATACAGTGAAGGTTTCATCTTCTTGTGTTCGAGGCTGTTTCTCTCAAGTTTATTTTGTTGTTGGTTTTCCTCATTTGAACATTTCCTTTGATACGCAAAGATTTTTTTTTTTTTTTTTTTGGTTTGGCTCAGAATGAAAGTTTAGTTCTCAGAGACGACACGACATGTTTTAAGGACCCCGAGGACATTCCTGATTCTTCAAACTTGCAATATGAATTTTAATTGTTTTCTTTTGAAATAAATTCCGGTGAACTAAGGTACAGATCGTAGACACTGAGGTTTTTGTGTATGAAGACATTCCTCCTGTCTCGACAGATCTCCTGACATCATCTGTTGTCCTCTGTCTCAGATTGGTACGAAGCAGAGTGGACAGTCTTGTTGAAGGACCTAAGAGGACAGTGGGGATCATGAGAATCGTCCGGGTTTATAAACTGTAGTTCAGCCTTTAAATCGCTGTATGTGTAGTTCGTGGGCACCACAGTATCTACTGACCTCTGTGTCCGTCAACACAAAAGCCACCTTGAAGAAGTCTCAGCAGCGTCATCACTTCCTGGGAGTGCTCAGGAGGAGTAATGTGGCAGTGAAGCTCACGGTGAGCGTCTACCCTGCTTCCAGTGTGAGTGTGATGACCTATCTCTGTGTGGTTTTCTCACTGAACTGAAGCAGACTGGAGAAGACTTCAGGGGCTGGTGGACGCTGTACGACTGCCCCCTGCCCTCTCTAAAGTCCACATGTCTCAGTAAAACCACCACCATTGCAAAGGACAGTTCACACCCTGGTTCCACCTCTTTGAATTGTTGCTCTCAGGCAGGAACTACAGGTCCGTCAGGACCCGGACCATTAGACTTGGGGACACTTTTTTCCTCAAACCATCACACTCTTGAACAAACATCAACATACTCATTAACTTTTATTTTTTTATACATTTAATGTGCATGTGTTGTGCCCAGCTGTATACCAAATGAACTCCCGTGCTGCCTCTTGGGAGAGGCTCTGCAGTTACGCTGTACTTGAGACAATGACAAACAAAGATTCGTTCATTCATCATTCATCCCAAAAACCTGGGCTGGCTCCATTTGTACTGGTTGGACTTTCCGTCGTGTTTAAAAGAGAATCTTCAGGACCGACTCTTGTCTTTCTGTCCATCCCTGTCTTCATCTCGTCGTGTTTCTCCTGGTCCAGATGGGCAGTTTGCAGGTTAACTGGAACAGCTGGAGCTGCATTATTAGCATCCTGCTGTGAGTTCTTATTGGCTCCACTCTCCTCCTCCGTTAACCTCACTCAGTGTGTCGGGCGTCTTCGTGTTTGTTCAGCTTTAGGTCTTCTGTCCTCAGTTCTTCTTCTCGTAGTCCATTCCCAGGAAGGAGATTAGAGAATTGAAAGTAGCTGAAGGTGAGAACGAACCTGTTTCCTCTGTAATCGGCTCTTTGTCACCTGTTTTAGAAGCTTTATTAGATACGATTTCAGACGATCAAAACTGCGCGAGCCGTGCACACAAGGTGGATGTAGGTGAACAGAAAATTAAGCTTCAGTTCTCTCAGGCTTTTCTGTCTCATATGTGCATGTGTGCGTGCGTGTGTGTGTGTGTGTATGTTTGTGTGCGTGTGTTGTTGTGGAATGGAGATTGGCTTTTTAGTGGTATTTGGAAGCAGAGATGCAGTAAGGATAAACCTGCTAGCTCCCTCTGACTCCCCGTGGGAGAACAGATTAAAGACACGCACGCGCACACGGACACGGACACGCACACACACCAATAAACAGCAGGCTGGGATTAGATGGAGGTGAGTAAACAGACTGTTTCTGATGGATTTTACTCGTTGAAACATTTCTTCTTCTTTAGTTTGCAGCTTTTTTGACTCCCAGACTGAGGAATAAAAACTTTGTTCACACAGACCCAACAGAACCAGTTTGGTTTGGTTCAGTTTTTACAGAATCAGCCTTGGTGCTGGTCATGCTCGCCACATGCAGGCGTTGAATTGACTCTCTGACCTCCAACAGCAGGACTCTGTGACCTTTACTGTAAACCCTCCAATTTCAGCCTCAGTCCTTTCAAAGAGAACAGACCCAGAACCTAAAAACCCGAGAGACATAAACCGAACACAGCTCCAGAAAGAAAGAAAAAAGTTACTTTGTGAAAAACAAAACTAAAATTAACTGTTTATTTCTATTTTAGATAGTTAAAACAACAAAAAACTGACTTGGATTGAGATTTTTTTAACTATTATTATTATTATTATTATTATCAGAATATTTTGGGACAATTTGAGTCTTTTTTAATGTTAGAGGAACACCGTTAGTTATAATAAAACCTTAGGAACCCCAGAAGTTGTAATAAACCCTGTGGAACACCGTTATAATAAAACCTTAGGAACCCCAGAAGTTGTAATAAATTCTGTGGAACCCTGTTAGTTATAATAAAACCTTAGGAACCCCAGAAGTTGTAATAAACCCTGTGGAACACCGTTATAATAAAACCTTAGGAACCCCAGAAGTTGTAATAAACCCTGTGGAACACCGTTATAATAAAACCTTAGGAACCCCAGAAGTTGTAATAAACCCTGTGGAACACCATTAGCTATAATAAAACCTTAGGAACCCCAGAAGTTGTTACAAACCCTGTGGAACACCATTAGTTATAATAAAATCTTAGGAACCCCAGAAGTTGTAATAAATTGTGTGGAACACTTTGTTATAATAAAACCTTAGGAATCCCAGAAGCTGTAATAAATTCTGTG
>NC_056507.1:8205292-8216968 GCF_014905685.2 Nematolebias whitei
CAGAAGTTGTAATAAATTCTGTGGAACACCATTAGTTATAATAAAATCTTAGGAACCACAGAAGTTGTAATAAACCCTGTGAAACACTGTTACTTATAATAAAACCTTATGAACCCCTTATTCTTTAGATAACAAAAGGGGAAAGACCATGAGAATTGTGGGTATTTAAAAAAAGATCTCTTCACACCTTGTCCTTGTCAGGACACGGTTTAAGACATCAAAAAATCTACTTGCTAGCACATTTATAGACACATTACATATGCATTTGACGACAAGACGATGAGATTTTGTCCATGAAACACTCCCAGATAGTTCCATTGTCCTGATAAGATGTTAAAGTTTCAGCCGGTACAGCTCTGATTAGCCTTTTAGTTATAATAAAATCATAGGAGCCCCAGAAGTTGTAATAAACACTGTGGAACACCGTTAATTATAATAAAACCTTAGGAACCTCAGACATTGTAATAAACCCTGTTGAACACTGTTAGTTACCCCAGAAGTTGTAATAAACCTTGTGAAACACCGTTAGTTATGATAAAACCTAGTTATAAAAAATAAAAAAGAGCTTTAGGAACCCCAGAAGTCGTGCTCCTTATGTGTGAATATGTTGCTGAAATACCTTCCTGAAATTGTGACTTTTACGTTCCAATTTTTAAATTATAATGTTCTGCAGTTTATTTGGTGTGGGTTTGAAAAAGTTCTGATGTTTGAATGAATAACGTCAGTTTTTAACCACAAATCATGAAACACCTGCATCTCAAAGGAACCTTAACTCTCATCTTCATCTGACTGGGAAAAAAAAAATCCACCAGAAAGATCTGAGAGGAACATCTGTAAGAATCAGCTGGCAGAATGAAGAGATGGACGGTGGAGAGAGGGATGGAGAGAGCATTAAGGAGTGTGTGTGTCTGCAGCATTCGGTCTCTGTTTGTGAGAGGCTGAGGAAAGGTGGGGGCACTCCTGGGACCCCTCCAACACTGCAGCAGCTCCTCCGGCCCCCACACAACCAATGGGTCAAACTCACAACCTCCCGCATCAGAACCCCCTCACCAACACCGCCACTCACCCATTGTTGCCATGGTAACACACCTTCAGAGAGACCCCCAGGGAGGTGTGCACTCCTCCTGCCGTCCACTGCTCTCTTTACTGCACTCTCCCTCCATTCATCATCCTTCTCTCCTCCATCCTTCTCATCTGTCCTTCCATCCCATCATCCCTCACTCCTGCTCTCCTCCACCTGTCCATGTCTTCCTCCTCAGCTTCCTGGCTCAGTTTTACAGCCTTTAGAAGACAAAGGACCAAACACATTTACTCTTACTCAGTTTTTAGGGATAGAGAGGGTTGTTAGGAAAAGGGAAGAGTAATAATGGAGGGCAGGCCCCCTTGGGACCCTTGTTGGAACCCCAGCAGCTCATTCAGAGCGATGCTGAAAGAGGCAAGCACCTTAGGGGTCTGTCCCCAACACAGACCAGAAGCTTATTTCTGTTATGCTGCATGTTGCTCTGTGTGTGTGGGGGGTGGGGGGGGGGGGGGGGGGGGGGACCACCTGGTCCCTCTGCTCTGGTCAATTAGCAGAATGGATCATTTTATTCTTCTCTCCATCTGACGCTAAACTACGTCCTTCCACTCCTTCCACTTCCTGTTTTGTTTCAGCCTTGGGTAAAATCTCACATATTTACAGGTGTGCACCTGGTCGTAGTGTGCACCTGTGTGTGTCACTCCCACTAAAAACACAGCAGAGGCTCTGTTGTTGATGACAACAATCAACTGTTAAATTGTTTAGAACAACATAATCAGACCTGCTTCCTTCACCTGACGTCAAGTTGTTTTTATTTTGACGTCAGAAGTAACAATACAAATATCTGAAAAGCAAAAAATAAATTAAAAAAGGGTTATAAGCTCAATCATGCAGGTAGATAACAACAAAAAAGGTTAAATCATGTCATCTGGACCAGTTGATCATCTGAACAGCAACTGATGAAATAGTGATCAGGAGCGAAAATAGTGAACAGTAGCTAAAATACTCTAATATTCGTTGTATAAGTTGCTGTTTTTCATAAATTAGCATGCCTGCAACTTATACACCGAAGCAACATTTTTTTTTTGGGGGGGGGGGTCCCATATTCAAAAACCAATTTTTGGCTGAGATCTGATGATTTCATTCATTCTGACATGAAAAATAGTGAACACTACCATTTTCAGCCACTAGAAGGGCCCTCGACCAATATGGCAAGCCAAGTGTCTCATTAATAGGTAAAAGTGGCTATTAATGAGACACTTGGCTTGCCATACCAGCCACCTTCGTCTCGCTCCAGAACTCCTGGAGCAAACGTCAAATCAACTGCATTTCACCGCCCAGGTGAAATGCAGCTGATTTGACCATTAAAGTGCATTTATTAAAGAAAAGTTCAACTGAGACACACCTTTACTATAATTTTGAGCAAGCAAATAATTGTTTTTAAGTGTTAATCTTGTTAAATTCTTGTTAAAGTCCTCCTGTGCACGCTCCCGTGGCCGCCATTTGGCAGCCAGTCGATTTTTGGCACAACACCGGCCCACATTTCCGAGTTGTCAGCGGTGACGCATAATAGATGCGACCTATATGGCGAAATGACATATTTGTTTTTTTCCACTTTATTAGACATATTTGGACTGATGCAACGTACACGACAGCCAGTACGGTAGTTAGTGGTCAGTGTCTACAGTGTCTGGATCAGTGTATGAGCTTTATCAGAAGTGTTGAACAAACATGATTAAAAATCATCCATTCAAACTTGGATCTTGTTTTAGGTTAAAGCACTGATTATGTGGTCTCTTCTGTAAAAAGTAATATCTATAATTCACAAACTGGAATCTTCATTGAGTTGTTTTTGACAGGTGAGGGTGAAGTGTGGAAGTAAAGGCAGAGAAAGGTTTTCATCACTGCCTTCTGGGAGTTAAAAAGTGGAAAAATGTTGAATTTACTGTTGGTTGATAAAAACCTGAGTCCTAACCTTCACACTCTATCATTCCACCCATACCTTCCTGTGTTCTCTGTCCCAATGAAGAACTCCCAGGGTTCTGTGTGTCTGTGTGTGTCTGCATTCATGTGCTGCTGGATCAAATGCTCTCTGAGACAAAGCGCAGCTGCAGGAAGCCTCTGCGAGTCTGTCATCTCTCTATGGGTCACATACGGACCGGGCTGCACACAGAGACAGCCGTCCCCACACACCCAGTCTGATCAAAACAACGTGTTTGTCACAAAAGAGAAGATCTTTGGAGGCCTCTCTCCATGCCCTTGCTCCGGACAGACCAATTATCTCCCTGCGCCTCGTGTCGCTCTGTGTCTTTCAGCTATCCTTTCACGCTCGCACTAATTGATTGGCCTAAACGAGCTTCTAAGGTTCGACTTTTAAAGCTGATGTAGTCATCAACAACGTGTGTATAAAATAGCCAAACGCACCCCTGCACACAGGAAACTATAAGGAAATGTAGCAATGCACAAAATATGCTTTTTTTTCTTTCATTTAGAAACAAATGGATTCTTGCTGACATACAGTATTTATTAGTTAATACTTGTTTGTGCATTCTTATTAAAACACCACTGTTTGTTCACACCATTTTACAGTAAATCTGGAGTTTCCATAATGGGATTGGAGGGGGTGTCAACATGTGGTCCCAGTAAAACAATCAGGGATTAGTCCAACATTTAACTCTGGGATTTATACCATAAAAGCTAATGGTGTGAACAGAGAAAAGCAGAGAAACAGTGTTTGATGCAGACCTTTGTTTCTTTTAGTTGATTTATTTGTAACGAGGTTAAAATAAGGTTATCAGGAGGTTCTGAAGTTATAACAAGGTTGTAACGAAGTTATGAGGTTGTAACCATGTTGTAATGAGCTTTTACTGACATAGTAATGCTGTGGCCGTGGTATAATGAGGATGTTACACAGTTTTAACGAGCTTTTAATGTGGTCCGTGTTCTCTTCTGCTAGTTTTATGGCTCAGAAAGTGAAAGTTGGAGAAATCTGTAGGAAATAATGTGGAACATTATGAGCTGTCACGTCAACGTTTTTGGAAAACATCATAAAAAGAACAAACTAAATGTATAATTTCATTTAACTCGTTGCTTTAAAAAGCTTTTTTTTTTTTATGTTAAAAGTTTTTGCATTTTGGAGCAACCCATGTTTGATGAAAAGGTTTGAAACCCGTTTGCCAGTTTAAAGTGCAACCGTTTATAAATTGCACCGATTTAGAGTTCAGTGAGTTCGCAGTGAGTTACTGTACTTCATGTGAATTGGTTGCTGGGTGGACCTGTGATCGGAAGATCGCTGGTTCAACTCCCAGTACCGGCAACATCAAAATGTGGGTGGGATTGGTGAAGCACCCACACCTGTCTCCATCCTCATTCGCCCCACTCTGAGCCCTTGAGCAAGGCCCTTAACCCCCACCATCTGCTCCCCCCCGGGCATCCTGGATAGCAGCTCTCTGCTCCACGCAGAGGGCTGTGGCAGCTCGGTGGTCTGTGGTTTTGTCAGGAAGAGCAGCCGATGTAAAATAATTGCCATGTCTTCGTGCGACTCAGTTCGCTGTGGTGACCCCTGAAGAAGGAGCAGCTGAAAGAAGAAGAAGAGAAAATAAAACTTGTATCAGGTGCAGTGAGTCTCTTGCAGTGATTGAAGTGCAGTGAGTTAGTTGTAGAGTCAGACACGAGAATAGACTCAGGCCATCATTACATGTGAAGGTAACGTATGTTTGACCGTGTTATCTAATCTGGCAGTGGAGAGTGGGAGGAAACAGTTTTACTGCTACTGCGGGCAGGAGCCCCCACCTCAATAAACACCCCCTCAAACACAGAAATCAATGACGTGTCAGCTTTTGCTTCTTGCAGGATCACCTCCTGCTTCTTCTTAAAACAATATTTGGTTAAATCCAAGGTTAATCTGATGTTTGAGACAAATTAAATAAAAGAAGCTACTGTCCTCTCATTCTTTTCTTCTGCATGTGTCCTTCCATGGGACAGAGTCCATCTGCCTCCGTCTCCCAGGAAATAATAAGAACGAAGCTCTGTTGCTTTTACAACTTTCTGTGGGTCTGAGGTGTCCATGGTCCATCTATGCCAGATGTATGAACCACCTCATCTGGCTCCTCTGGATGTTGAGGAGCAGTAAACATTTACACATTTCAGCTTCAAAGTTTACGAGAGCTGAACTCTGGACTTTTCAATTTTATTTAAAAAAATGATCTTTAAGATGAAGGTTTTTGTTATTCTGAAAGTGGTTTATTGATTTTTTTTATTACATCTACAATTTATGAACTTTCTCTAAATACGTTTAATTTATGAATCTTGACCAGGTTACTTTAATTTGAAAAGGACAAAACATAACTACATGTTAAAGCTGGTCATTTAAAACAATGTGAAGGTTGTATCCACATGTGAGTGTGTTGTTTTTCTGTTCATCGTTCAGAAACGTGTCACAGGTTGTGTTGTCTAACCTCCACCTGCATGTCTGTCTCCTGTTTGCAGAGGAGGGCATCAATCACGAGTGCAAGCTGTGTAACCAGATGTTTGACTCACCTGCCAAGCTGCTCTGCCACCTGATCGAGCACAGCTTCGAAGGCATGGGAGGAACCTTCAAGTGTCCCGTCTGCTTCACAGGTGAGACACACACGTCCTCCTTCAAGGACAGTCCATATTCCACCCAATCTGCTGGCATCCTTAGAGCTTCTTCTTCTTTCAGCTGTTCCCTCTTCAGGGGTCTCCACAGCTAGTCCTCCTCCTTCTCACTCTGTCCTCTGTGTCCTTTGTCCTCACTTCAACTACCTCCATGTCCTCTCTAACTGCATCCATTTATCTTCTCTTTGTCTTTTCCCTGGCAGCTGCACCTCTAACATCCTTCTACCAATATACCCACTGTCCCTCCTCTGGACGTGTCCAAACCATCTCAGTCTGGTCTCTCTAACTTCATTGCCCAGTTGTTCAACCTGTGCTGTACCTCTGATGATCTCATTCCTAATCTTATCCATCCTTGTGACTCCTAAGGAGAACCTCAACATCTTCATTTCTGCCACTTCCAGTTCTGTCTCCTGTCCTTTTGTCCATGTCTCTGTGTCCAAACCAAGGAGAACCTCAACATGGCTTCCTTATATAACTTCAATGAGCATTTATGACTTACTTTTTATGATTGTATTGATTGTATTATGTATAAATGGATTGAATTCACTGTCATTGTTTTAAAGTATGACATTTATGAATGTGTATTTTTTATTGTATCGTGCCCTGAGACGACAATTCACAAATAAAATAAATTAAATTGAATTGAATCAGGTAACCATGCCGAAAAATTATAATAAATGCTGGAGTTTTTATGTTTATCTTTAAAGGTCTAATGAACCGTACGTTATGTATGTTTAAGTATTTAAAGCCATTAAAACAATTCTTAGATTGTTTAACTTTTATTGAGGTTACAGATCTCCTTTGCGAGGTCCTCCTGGGCCTGAAGGCAGACTAGCACGCAGGTTTTTGGACTGTGGGAGGAAACCCTCGAGGAGAACATGTACACTCCACACAGAAAGACCCCGGTCCAAACCAGGACTGTTTTGTTAGGCAGCTGTGCTAACCACTAATCCACCGTGCTGCCATAGTCAAACAGTTTTTCTGTTGATTTGGACATTGGACTTAACTGACCCCAACACCCCATAGAGCCTGCAGAGATCCTATAGACCTAGTCCATTTCCTGGTTACCTGACAATTAACATGTCTTAAAAGTGACCTAGAAGGAAACAGGATGAGAAAGAGTCTTTGCAGAGGAAGAGGAGCAGTCCTCAGTTCCTGCTGTAAAACCTGCTGATGGTCTTCTGTCGTTAGTGAACGCATCAGTCGAGGCTTTTGTTTCTCTTCGTTCTGTTAGTGGAGCACAGAAACCACAGCGCAGACAGAAAGCATGAAAGAGGAATCGTTTCGAGTTTCAAATGTAAAACATTCAGAGCTAGCTTGTAAAACAGTGTCTTGAGTTTTTTCACGCTAATCCTGTGAGGTGGGAGGAAGATTTTATCAGGGTGTGTAAAACTACGTACCTGCTCCAGAAACAGGAAGTACCATCAAACGTGTGGAATCTGCCACAAAATGTCAAACAACCAAAATAGGAGTTCTTTATTCCATAGAAAAGATGTCAATATTGCTGCATCGCAACCCCCTCCCCGCAACTTCAGTGCTCCTTTTGGATGTATTTTCATTGTTTGGATGTTCTCAGGTTTGATCCAAAGTTAAGACGTGTTCTCAGATCACCGACATCCGAGCCCACGTTGATTCAGAACCTGAGTGTAACTGTGAGTTCAGCCCCGTCGGGCTCTGAAAGCTTTGCCTGCAGCACCCCCTAACCTTTTCCTCGTCGTCCTTCTCCCAGTGTTTGTGCAGGCCAACAAGCTGCAGCAGCACATTTTTGCCGTGCACAGCCAGGAAGACAAGATCTACGACTGCTCTCAGTGTCCGCAGAAGTTCTTTTTTCAGACGGAGCTTCAGGTAGGACACCGTCTTTTACGTTGACTCCGTTTTCTCCTTCTCCTGTTCTGGGCAAACGAGGAAAAACATGGTGCAAATTTAAAACCTGATCTAAATGACACCCCCTCGGTAATTGTTCAGCCTTTTCCTCTGTTCCTTCTTTCCTCTCTGTCCATCTCTCTTCACGGGGTCTTGGCAGGGTTCTGGCACGTCATTATGATTCAGACCCATCAGTGGGTATAAGTCACGCAGAGTGGGTCCTGAGCCAGCTGTGGTCATCCTTCTGAGAACAGAAACCTTCATTTTTAACTAAAGTCATCAGCTAAAACACAACCAGATCATATAAAATATAACCAGCTCAGCTAAAAGGCCCCAAATCAGCTAAAATAAACATTGCCTGGCTAAAAGACTACTAAGTTGGCTAAAATACACCTAGCTTAGCTAAAATCTTAAAAAGATCTCCTAAACCACTACCAGCTCTTCAAATAAACACATAGCTTACCTAAAGTCATACCCAGATCAGCTAAAACACACCTTACTTAGCTGAAGTCATACCCATCTGTTTTCTAAAATACAATTTTCATTGTTTTTGTTTCGCAACCCAGATAACATGATGAACTGCTCATACTAGCATGTCAGTACTCGTAGTTTGGTACCTGAGGGTGTGTTGGGGGTGGGGGGTAGATGCAGAATGGGCTTGTTTGTGTAAACCGTATTTTCACTGTATAAGTCGTGGTTTTTTGCATAATTTGCATGCCCTGCGACTTATACGCTGAAGCGACTTATTTATGGATATTTTTCCTCATATTTATAAACTTACGTTTGGCTGAGATACGACCGTTTTCATTCATTCTGACTGAAAATATTGAACACTACCATTTTCAGCCGCTAGAAGTCGATCGAGCAGTATGGAATGCTGTTGTGTCATGTAATAGGTAAAAGTGGCTATTAATGACACAATCGGCATGCCATAGATGCCACCATTGTCTGCCTGGAGCAACCGTTAAAAATCAGCTTCATTTCGCTGCGCCGCCCCGGCGAAAAGCAGCTGATTTGACCATTGAAGTGCATTTATTAAGTAAAAGTTCAACTGAGACGCATCTTTACTATAAAATCAAGCTAATAAATATTGTTTTTAAATGCCAATCGATTTTTGGCACAACACCGGCCCACATTTCCGAGTTGTCATCGGTGACGCGTAACAAACGCGACGCGTCAGCGGTGACGCAAAATAGATGCAGCATATTATGGATTTTTCTATTTTATTAGACAAATATGGACTGATGCGACTTATAGGGCGGTGCAACGTTTACGGCCGAAAATACGGTATTCGTGTGAGTTGGTGCTGCCTGGTCAGATAGAGAAGGCTCCGACTCCTACCAGGGATGATATGAAGTCCAGCTCACCGACACCCGAAGGTCTCTGCAGCCTGGACACACCACTGCAACTTCTGAGATCCTTCAGCCCCTCTTCCCATCTGTGAAGGCTTTTCTGTGTAAAGTTCTGCTCCCCCACCCTCTCCATCACTCACTCTCCCATCTCTGCATGTCTCTGAACGTGGTCCTGCCACACTTTTCTCCTTCTCTTCCCAGCTTCTTCTGACTCCCCCTTCTGTCCCAGAAGAACCAGCCCCTATGCATATTTTAGCCCCTCTCCTCTTTTCCTCTCTCCTCTGCATCTCCCCAGTGTCCCATAAATAGTGCAGACGTAAGCTAGTAAATAAGAGATGTTTCTCTCTCTCTGTGTGTGTGTAAATAAGAAATGTGGTCCTGATCGCTCAGGTCCTTTTGGATCTCTGCTCTACTCCCAGACTTCACAGAAGATAGTCTTAGTTTTGCTTTTGTTGACACTCTTTTATTTCTTTCTGCTTTTCTTTTGTTTATTTTCTTGTCAGTTACCCTGACAATAGCACAAGTTTTGCACATTTTTTATGTTGGAATCATTAAAGATGCTTTCTATCAACAAAACCCCATGTTTGCATTCATGAAACATTAGAGAAACATGTAATAAGTAAGATTTTAAGATGCTCTTATTGTAAATAATATCAGTACTGCAGCAGCAGTACCCCTTGTTAAATCACTTCCCGGACTCATCGTCTTTATGTTCAGGATCTGAGACAGTCACTTCTGCAGGTTCTGCTCTAACGTTTCTATGAATCACCACCTCGTTCTTAAATTTCCACACAAACCCTCTACCAATGTATTGGAGTTAAACGTACACACACAAAAAGAAAAGGAACAGTCCTTAGATTCTATCCAGTCCTGCAGTGGTGTCATCGGTCAGTGGAAGGAATACTTCTCGGACCTTTGTAACCCACTCATTTTTAGTGCTTGTGGCGATTTTTTTCAATCTTATATTTTCACCTTGTCCACCGTTTTGGGACTAAGTGTGAAACCTCGTGAGATTTTGTGGGATTTGAGTTTTATAGACAAAACATGGCGGTTCCCATCGTTTGAGAGAGCATGTGTATGACTGGGAAAGTTCAGAGCTGCTGCAGGTGGACATTTAACTATTTTAAAGCATTTATTTATTTACTGTCATTTATGGTACTTACTGGTATACGTTTCAGCTTTTAGATGTCTCTATTCTGTGAGAAACTGCTGTATTTTGTGCTTAAAGACTGGAAACAAAGGAACTGGCCAGGCTTTCTATGATGGCAACTGTTTTGTGCAGTAGGAGGCGCTGTAGCCTGCTCACCCCACACATACAAGAATCTTTACATATACTAAAGGCCCCTCCCTAAAGACTTACTGTATTTAGTCTTTAATGACTTGTTGAACAGTTTAACCCCTTGAACTTATCTGGACTACTGTCCTAGTTTTGGTCTTTCTTAATACCAGCATTTGGATTTAGTTTGGATAATTTAGGAGATCCGTTCATCTATCTATTGAAAGATTTTGTGTTTATTGACATAATGAACCAGTTCATCCATAGGAGACAGTTTTTTGTATATATTGTAAATGACTTCTCAACTTTAATACAAATCACCATATGCAGAGTTTTACTGTTTCCTAGTAAACAAAACCATAATTCTTCATTAGCCAAACCTTAGAATCTTCTGATAACTTACCTACTACTACTGCTGAGTGATCACCACTTTACTTTACCTTATTATTAGCATCTGCATGATATATGCTACACCTTCTCAATCCCACCAACAGGAGGAAACTGAGTCGGGGGACCTTGGAGTTGGTCTGTCTCTAACCATGGCTGAGGTCGCCGAGGTGCTTAAAAAGCTCCATGGCAGTGGAAGAGCTCCCTGATTTCCTAAAGGCTCTGGATGTTGCTGGGCTGTCTTGGTTGACACGCCTTTGCAACATCGTATTGACATCGGGGGCAGTGTCACTGGATTGGCAGATTGGCAGTGGTTCCCCACTTCAAAAAGGGGTGTGCTTCAATTATAGGAGCATCACTCTCCTTAACCTCCCTGATAAGGTCTATTCATGGGTAGTGGAGAAGTCAGTCTGATTGTTCGTTGAACCTCAGATCCAGGAAGAACAATGCTGGTTCTGTCCTGGCTGTGGAACAATGAACCAGCTCTTTATCCTCTCTAGAGTCCTTGAGGGGTTATGGGAGTTTGCCCATCTAGTGTACATGTGTGTAGTGGACTTGGAGAAGGCATTTGACTGTGGTTCTTGAGATACACTGTGGGGTTGCTCCATGACTATGGGATTGAGGGTTCATTGTTACACGGCTTTCAGTCCTGATACAAGCGGTTCAAGAATTTGGTTCCTGTTGCTGGCATAATTCAGACCCTATCAGGGTTGGAGTTGGACTCTGTCAGGGCTGCTCTTTGTCACCGATTCTGTTCTTTTAAGGACAGAATTTGTTTGTGCATCCAGGGAATGGAGATAGTTCGGTTTGGTGGCCTCAGGATTCCATCTCTGCTATCTGCAGATGATGTGATCCTGTTGGAGTCATCGATATTCAGCTCTGGTTCAAGGCCAAGTGTGACAAGGCTGGGATGAGAATCAGCACCTCCGAATCTGAGGTCTTGGTTCTCAGTCAGAAAAGGGTAGATTGTTCTCTTCTGGTCAACGGTGAGGTTCTGCCTCAAGTGGAGGAGTTCAAGTACCTTGGGATCTTTGGATAGATGGATGGATGGATGGATGGATGGATGGATGGATGGATGGATGGATGGATGGATGGATGGATGGATGGTTGGATGATAGCTGGATGGCTGGACGGATGGATGG
>NC_056507.1:8217068-8229257 GCF_014905685.2 Nematolebias whitei
GATAGATGGATGGATGTGTGACAGATGGCAGGTGGATGATGGATGGATGGATGGATGGGTGATGGATAGATGACAGATGGATGACAGATGAACGGATGGATGGATGGATGAACGGATGGATGGATGGATGGATGGATGACATACTCTGCTGCATTGTAAACATGAGATCTTATTCATGTGTTAATCTGTAGCCTCTGCCAGAGCTCTGTGGTTCTGGACCGGTTCTTGTAGTTTTATTTTATTTTGTTTTGATGTTTTCATCACTCTGTCATCATGTCTGCTCTGAAACTTACGTCAGAATCTTTCTCCTGTCCAAGTGGGCCAGCGGTGTTGTGCTGAACGTGGTGAAGGATGTATTTGCTCCGAGGTGTGGTCACTTCCTTGTTTTTGTGACATCATTAAGTAGGAAGCAGAGCTGCTGGAGGTTCTGAAGGGTTTTGTTTGCTTGCTCTCTTCATGCTGGGAGTGTATTTTGGGTTGTGTTTACCAGTCTGAACCTGGCTGGGTCGTCCAGGAGCAGCAGGAGAGGGGAACTTCCTGTGGGAGGGACAGGATGTGGCCTGAGAGGGTCGCTCAGTGACGGGCAGGGAGACCAGTATAAAGGAAGTTTTGTAAAGACAGTTCATTGTTTTGTTCTTTTACAATAGAAAGAGACAAATATGAGACTCTGAGGGGAGCAGGGACTCCATCCCCGAGGGAAGTCGAGGGCAGGGGTGCGTTTATTTTTGATACGCTCCTGAGGCAGCATCCTGTCCTGGACGGGTGGGGCTAAAGGCAAGCCAGGAAGCAGAGAAAGAGAACTGAGACCCTCCATCTGCTGGTCCCAAAGCCACAAACACACAAACAGAACAGTGCTGCTGGAACCGGTCCAACTCTGACTCACTCCCTACACACACTCACACACACGCACACACACACACTCACACACACACACACCGTGAGTCCAGCAGCGTGGCTCACTCCTGCTTCGTAAAGAGACTTGGCTCCTGTGATTTGAAGGTTTAGTTACATCATCACACAGCAGCTGATCGTGCACGGGCCGTGCCCTCATGCAACAAAATACCTGTCGAGGAGCCTCAGCACACAGTGCGTGCACACACACACGCACGCAGACCCTTGTGCACATTAAAGGTGACAGTGATAACAGCCGGCAGAGAGAAGCAGGACAAACCAAATTAGATTTTCTCTTATTTTTATGTTTTGCTTTCTTCTTTCACCCTCCGCCCTTTCACCACAAGACCGTGCGTGTGTGCGTGTCTGTGTGTGTGTGTGTGCGTCTGTGTGTGCATGTGTGTGTTTTGCTGTGAGGAATGCGACAGGGCCATATTTCCCAGGAGTCTGAGGCTCTGCAGGCTTTAGCTTCGCTCTATAAGCAGTTTAGGAAAAACAATGACAGTCACCAAATACACACAGACACACACACACACACACACACACACACACGTCTGGTTGAAGAAAACAAGCTTCATGCTTTCATTCCTTTAGTAAATGTGTTTTAAAAGTTTAGCATAAAATAATTGTCTTCCTTTTTATTTCTGATCTTGATCACTGAGGAATTTGGAGTTTTTGGAAAATGTTTAAAACTTTATTCATGGCAAATCCAAAAAGTGAACAAGAATAATGTTGCGAAAACAAAATTATTAGATTTTGTTATTCAGAGTTAGGGTTTATTTGTTTGTTTGTTTTTGTCGTTTCAAAGTACCGTTTGATAGATGGAAAGAAAACAGGTCAAAGTGACAACACAGTAAAATTATTTTAACTCAAGTAGCTGAGGTGTTTCCACAGGAACAAAGAGCAATCTTTTATGAGTTAAATAAAAATAGAAATGATTGAAGATTCACTGCCAACATTTTTAAAGCAACAACAGCACCAACAATAACACCTACAACAACAACACCTACATCCAAAACAACAAGAACCATTACACCAACAACAATAACACTACCAGCAACAACATTAACAAAAACAACTATGACACCACCAACAACAACACCATCAACAACAATAACACCAACAACATCACACCTGCTACAACAACAAAAATTGCTAGAACAACAATAATAACAACAACACCATCAACAACAATGACAACAGCAAAGACAACAATAATAATAGTAATAATACCAACAGCATCAACAACAATAACACCAACAACAACAACACCTGCTACAACAATACCAACAACAACACCTACTAAAACAACTATAACACCTACAACAACAATGACAACAACATAAACAACACCAACAACCCAAACTATAAGAAAAATTGCACCAACAACAATAACACCACCAGCAGCAACATGAACAAAAACAACAACAATGACACCACCAACAACAATAACGCCAACAACAACACCTGCTATAACAACACAACAACAATAACAACAACACCTGATACAACAATACCTACAAAAACAATGACAACAACAATACCAACAACAATACCTACAAAAACAATGACAACAACATCAGCACCTACAAGAACAAAGAGAACAACACCTACTGCAACAACAATGACAACAACAACACCATGTACGAGAACAATGAGAACAACAACAACACCTACTAAAACCTACTAAGACCTGTCTAAAGCTTTTGAGACTGTGGATCATAACATCTTGTGTCATAAACTCTCAGAAATTGGTTTCTCAGAACACACCATTGGTTGGTTCTCTAACTATCTTTCAGACCGGATGCAATGTGTTCAACATAATGGTACTTCCTCCAGTTATTAAACAGTCAACAATGGTGTACCACAAGGCTCAGTCTTAGGACCCACCCTCTTTACAATCTACATACATAATGTAGGTAAAAACATCCCTAATGCATCCATACATTTCTATGCTGATGACACAGTTGTTTATTGTCGAGCTAAAACTGTTGCTAAGGCTTTCCAGCTTTTGAAATCTGCATTCAACTACATCCAGACAGATTTGTTCCGCCTCAAACTTGTCCTAAATGCCGACAAAACCAAAGGGATGCTTTTTTCAAACAGGAAGTCGGTCCCAGCAGTTCTTCCTCCGATTTTATCCTCAAATGGTGTCCCCATTGAGTTTGTTGATTCCTATAAATATTGGGGTATCTTGGTCGACTCACATCTCTCTTTTAAGCTCCATGTGGAAAACTTGGTAAAGAAACTGAAAGTTAAACTGGGTTTCTTTTTCAGAAGCAGATCCTGTCTAACCCTGAATGCTAGAAAACACCTTGTATCTGTGACTTTCCTTCCCTCCATTGATTACGGTGATATTATTTACATGAATGCTCCTACAAGAACCCTGCAGATGTTGGATGCTGTCTATCATGGTGCACTAAGATTCATAACTGGCTGTGATTATCGTACCCACCACTGCACCCTGTATTCACTGGTTAACTGGACATCATTAACGTCACGCAGACTCTCTCACTGGTACATTTTCATCTTTAAATCACTTCTTGGTCTGCTGCCTTCATACATCTCCTCCTACATGTCTCTGCGTGGGTGCAGCTACGGAGTGCGCTCTCAGGACATCATTACCTGCAGTGTTCCCTCAATGAGGACTGAACTAGGCCTTCTCCTACTCCGCTCCTGTTTCCTGGAATATCTTACAAAAAGATTTGAAGCTCTCGACCTTGACCTCTCTAAGTATCTTTAAGAATCTGTTGGACTCCTGGCAGGGACCAACGCAGACATGTTCCTGTTTTTAGTTTTCTACATTCGCCTTAGAATCTAGCTGTTTTTTTGTTACCTTTTTCTTTTAGCCATCCTATTTGTAAAAAAAAAAAAAAAAAAGAAAAAAAAAACTGCAGTATGACTTTTTATAATTGTTTATTGTTGTTGCTGTTGTCCGTTGTTGTCATCTTTCTTTGTTGAAATCAGGTCTCTCTTGTAACTTGAGTCCTCGAGGCTCAATGGGATTACCTGTCTAAATAAAGGTTGAATTAAAAAAACAACAATGACAACAACAACAATACCTACAAGAACAATGAGAACAACAACAACACCTACTACAACACACGCCACCTCTCTTCATGATCAGATGTAGAGGAAAGAGTCTGACGTCTTGTGGCAGTTAGAGGGACCTCTGGAAGCTGAAGACATGGAGGAAGATGGAAAGACGTGAGGAGGAGGAGAAGGGTTTGGATCATAATGGGGTCAGTGACCCCCCAGTGAGTTGTCCCTTCACTTTAACACCCAGAGAACCGGAGCATCCGTTAATTTCCTTCATTTGCTCTGGTGTTTGTGTGAAAGCCTGCATGTGTCTTCTCCTCTGGACCGGCGCGCTCGGCCTCTGAAGCCTCGCCACAAACACCAGCGGGCTTCAACAAAACATGGGCAGCAAGATAAGCACCGCAGAATGACAAAGAAGTCTTTATCAACCCCAAACCACGAATAATCCGCCCCATCCATGTCCCCGTCCACCCATCCTCTGTTCATCCCCCTGTCCTCTCCTCTGCCCCTGTCTCCCATCCTCTCTGCTTTAGTTTGGCCCTTTTTTCTTGCCGTAGAGAGGCATATCTGCAAGAGACAGCGATTAATCTGAGAAAGCTGCTTTTAGAGGGTGGGGGGCTGATTGGGAAGCTCTTGTTGGGAATAATGTGTTTGTGAAGAAGCACTGAGAGAATTTGTTTTAAAATTGTATTGTGACAACAACAAAAAAAGGCAAAGACATGGAGAGATGTCTGTCTGGGAAGTGATTCCCCTCTCAGAGAAATGATTCCCAGTTCAAAAGAATGATTCAGAGGAATGATTCCTATCTCAGATAAATTGTTTCCTGTTTAGAGGAATGATTCCCTTCAGAAAAATGATTCCCAGTTCAAAGGAATGATTCAGAGGAATGATTCCCTTCAGAAAAATGATTCCCAGTTCAAAGGAATGATTCAGAGGAATGATTCCCATCTCAGATAAATGGTTTCCTGTTTAGAGGAATGATTCCCTTCAGAAAAATGATTCCCAGTTCAAAGGAATGATTCAGAGGAATGATTCCACTCAGAGAAATGGTTCCCTGTTCAGATGAATGATTCAGAAAAATGATTCCCAGTTCAAAGGAATGGTTTAGATGAATGATTCCACTCAGAGGAATAATTCCCTGGTCAGCAGAACCGTTCAGAGTTCTTGGTGCATAAGCCCATTTCTCATCAGGAAGTTCAGGTTCCCCGACACGTGAAGCAGACCTTGTTAGTCCAGTTACCTCCCCTTCTCTAAAAGTTCACTATATATAATGAAAAACCAGAATGTTTCACTTTAAACAGAAATCTCAACAACACAGAATTTATTCAATTAAACGTGATTTCATTGGCTTATTAAATTAAATTAATGAGCTAAAGGTTTAGCTGAAGACTTAAAAAATAAACAGAGGTGGTTTCAGGTGTGCGTGTGTGCGTGTGCATGTGCATGTGTGTGTGTGTGTGCGTGTGTGTGTGTGCAGAAACACATCAGATTGTTCTGTCTGCAGGTTTATTATCCACTTGTTTCTGTTTTTTCTCTTTCATCAGAAACTGTCTAAAGCTGAAAGAGTGGGTTCTGTGGGAGGTGTGTGCATGTGTGTGTGCATGTGTGTGTGTGTGCGTAGGTGGGG
The DNA here is from genome assembly GCF_014905685.2 of Nematolebias whitei. Lineage (NCBI taxonomy): Eukaryota > Metazoa > Chordata > Actinopteri > Cyprinodontiformes > Rivulidae > Nematolebias > Nematolebias whitei. The sequence continues at coordinate 8,222,626 of NC_056507.1, forward strand.
TGGGGGGCAGCCCATTATTTCTCCCATCATGTGTTCTCACTTGTTCTGCCTGCCTCCCCTCCCTCCTTTCTCTCTCCCTGCAGAACCACACACTGAGTCAGCACGCGCAGTGAGACCGAGGCCCGGCAGGATCTCTCAGCTCAGCCGCGCCCCCGACCCGGAGCCGGCGGGGGACCCCCATCTCCACATCACAGCCAATCAAAGTGTCATTTGCTCCTCACATGTAGAAGTGTAACGACGGCGCCGCTGGGCGCGGCCATTAGGAGCAGCGGGGGAAGGAATATTAATGGGATCTGCTATTAAATAAAGAAAAGTGTGGGAGCTAGATGAAGGGCCAGGATTGTTGTAGTGCAGTATTTTTATTGTCCCCCCCCCTCGCCCCCCCACATGCCATGCATTCATTTTTCTAACAGAGAAGAAGAAAAGCAAGAAACAAGATTGTTTGAAGACTTTCTTTCTACTTGTATCCATAGGTGCCACCTCTTGGTTTAGTCTTTGTTCCATGTCCCCTTATGGACTTGAGTTCTTTCTGTTCTGGTTCTGGTTCTGGTTCCTTGCGGTCAGTCGGTACTTGTGCTGTGTTGTGTTTGCCAGTTGTAAGAATCCTAAATGCTTTCCTCCAAACTCCCCTTTATATGATTGGTATAAATCTACTTTTCCTTTTTGTATTGACGACGGAAACACACGAGAATAAAGTGCAGAAAACACCCGGACCTTTTTTTTCTTGGTTCTGCAGTCCCAAGGCCCGCATCGCTTATTGTACAAATAAATCTCATCGGTTTGAGTGCGTCGGGTCGACGGCTGCTTTTTAAATGTGACTTCAGCTGAACGCAATAATCCAGTTCAAAACAGAAAACAAATAAAGACAAGAATAAAGCTCACCTGTGTGATGCCTTCTGTCTGAAATGTGTTGAATCTGCTGCTGAGACGGGATCATGACTCGGGTTCCTCTCCGACCTTTCAGAACCGCGGATCTGTTCAGGGAGGTTTGGATCACATTGGAGTTCCTGTCTCTGCAGCTTTAAGTGTTCTCTTCCTGTTCCGTCAGAATCCACCGTCAGTCTGAGTTCACTGAACAGGAAGTCCTCCATCTGTTGGATTGTTCTGCAAACTGCCCTTTCAGGGAGAAACCTGAACCTTCCCAGCGCTGTAGAGTCCAGCTGCAGAAACGGACCAGGAGGCCGACAACGATTCCAGGCTTTCAACATTTTTACAGACAGAAATCTGAAAAGTGTCACATGCATTAGTATTCACCCCCTTTACTCTGACAAGAAGATCCTCCAGAGGTGTCATTTAGTCTCAGAATATATCCAGATGTTCTAATTGTTACAGAACATTAGTCATCAAACAGCATCATGAAGACTAAGGAGCACACCAGGTTTGTCAGGAATAAAGCTGTTGGGAAGTTTAAAGCAGTGGGGAACCCTCAGAGCCTGCTATGCCTTCAGAGAAGGCCTAAGAGTTCAGCACACATAATGTACGTCAGCTATATAACAGATGTTAATGTCTGTGCACGACACCTGAATCTGCAGCATTTACAGTGATTCTGTTTTTGTTTGATGTTTTTTTTCTTGGGGGGTGTCACTAAGATTTAGCTGTAGTCTGCCCGACGGCATGGAGGTTCTGGGTTATTTTGTATTTCTGGATCCTGATTCAGTGCGGGGGTACAGATCATTAACCAGGTGAGTCAATAAGAAACAGTTTCAAGTCACACAGTCATCCAATCAGGTTTTTTAAAAAAAAATTTATCTCCAGGCGGAAACTTCTTTGAAGGAGCTCTCATTGGTCAGGACTTCACTGTCAGCAGAGAAGGCTGAGCTCAGTCAGAGCCTCTGCAGGAGGAGGAGATTTAATAACTGATAGGATCATTAACCAATCAGGATGATGATGCTGAGTGGGTGGGGCCAAAAGAGTGGCGCTCCAGGAAGGACCTGCACGCATTCATTTATTTTTGTGAAGATGTGTGATGCATTCAATTGCAGCGTGTAAATTCAATAACATACTGCTGCTCTAAAAACGAAGGTTAAATGTCAGATTCAGAATAACTCGGTATTAAAGTTGTGTTTTGGTTTCATTACATGACATTTTACAAAAACTAAGACCCAGATATCCTGATGCATGCTCAATAATCCTCAATAACCCAGAGCTCAGAAAAATGTGACCTTTACAGAGAAGTCACCACCCTGAACACACCATCATCACTGTGGAGCACGGTGGTGGCAGCTTCATGCTGTGGGAGGCTGGTCCTCACCTGGATGGAGCTAAATTCAGGACAGTCCTGGAAGAAAACCTGTGACTGGGCCGGTGGTGTACTTTCCAGCAGAACAACGGCCCGGGATGGGTCAGATGTTAGAACGGTCCAGTCAAAGTCCAGAACCGGAGTCCAACTGAGAATCTGAAGAAAGACTTGGAAACTGCTGATCTCAGATGCTCTCCATCTGGTCTGATTGAGCTGCAGCTGGTTTACACAGAAGACTGGGACAAAATGTTCGTCTCTAGATGTCCACAACTGGAAGAGACCGACCTCTAAAGACCTGCAGCTGAAGGTGGGTCTACAAAGTCTGAACTCGGGGGCTGAACACATGAATTTAGAGTTTTATAGAAATATATATATTTTATAGAAGTAACTACTTCCTGCTTTGTGTCGCTCCGTCACATCCCAGAGGAGTCCTGAGAGGTCTGAGGTTGGAACGGGACAAAATGTGGACACGTCTGAAGGATTTGAGAACCTTTTCAAGACGCACACAATAATTTTCAAAATCAGCAAGATTATGTTTAACTGTTTAAGGTGAGTTGAGCCTAGATTAGGATTACATGTGTTTTGTTATTCATTCTTAAAATGCGACAATTTTTGTCATTTTTTTACATGAATGGTTTTAGTTTTTGTTTTTTTTAAAGAAGTTTATTTCATAGTGAATTTCTTTTTCTGTGAAACTATGGAACAGCAAAATGCTCAATAAGTCAAAGTTTCTTATTTCATAATGCTTTATTTATTTAATTTTGAGCATTTTGCTGTTCCATATGAAACCCTATAACCTGTCTGATGTAAAAATTAAAGATTGAATGATTGAAGAAGTAAACATGATTTCACATAATAATCTGACATGTTTTAACACGGTAATCTGACAAGATTTCACATTTTAATCTATCGTGTTTTCACATGAGGGGCAGCACGGTGACGCAACTGGTAGAGCTGCTGCCTCTCAGCGAGCAGGTCCCTGGTTCAAATCCCAGTCCAGGGGCCTTTCTGGGTGTAGTTTGCATGTTCTCTCCGTGCATGAGTGGGTTTTCTCCGGGTGCTCCGGTCTCCTCCCACAGACCAAAAACATGCATGTTAGGCTGATTGGTAACTCTAAATTGTCCCTAGGTGTGAGTGAGAGAGTGAATGGTTGTTTGTCTCTATGTGGCCCTGTGATGGACTTGCGACCTGTCCAGGGTGTACCCCGCCCCTCGCACAGTGATTGCTGGACATGGGCACCAGCGACCCCCGTGACCCAAAATGGAATAAACGGGTAAAGATAATGGATGGATGGAGAGAATTCTTATGTTAATCTGACATAAATTCACATATTGATTTGATATATTTCACGTTAATCTAACATGTTTTTGCATGTTAATCTGACAAGTTATTCTATCATGTTTTTATGCTTATCATTTCACATTGATCTAACATTTTCACAGTTTAATCTGACATGACTGCACATGTTAATCAAATATTTTTACGTGTTAATCTGATAAAATGTCTCATTTTAATCTATTATGTTTTTGCATGTTAATTATTTCACATATTAATCTGAAATGTTTTCTTATGTTAATCTGATATAATTTTGCATACTATTCTGTTATGTTTTTGAATGTTAATCTGACATGACTTTACATTTATACCTATCATGTTTTTAAATGTTTTCACACATTAATTGTTTTATGTTGATGGGACATGTTTTCACAATTTAATCTGACTTGACTTAATCTGACTTGTCACATTTTAAGGTACCATGTTTTCACATTAATTATTTCTCATGTTCACAAGACGTGACTTCACATGTTAATCTGACATGAATTCACATGTTAAAATGAAATTATTTCACATGCTAATTTTACATGATTCCACATTTTAAAGTGACGTTTCACGTGTTAATCATTTCACATGTTAATCTGACATGTTTTAACATGTTAATCTGGCATGAATTCACATGTTAAAATGAAATTATTTCACATGCTAATTTTACATGATTCCACATTTTAAAGTGACGTTTCACGTGTTAATTATTTCACATGTTGATCTGGCGTGTTTTCACGTGGTAATCTGGCATGTTTTTAAAACCCAGTAGAACCAGAACCAGCAGGTACAGAACCACCTGATTAACAGACCCACTGGATTAGGTCTGCATTTCAGTGCAGCTCGGTTCAGGATTTTCCGGTTGGGTTCGGTAGTGTTGGCATCAGCTGCCTCCTCCAGTGAAAGCTCCACCAGAACACTGACCACACTCCGGACCACGTTTCACATGTTCTCACTAAAAGCTCAAACCAGAACCAGAAGGGAGGCCATTATTTCTGCGTTGCTTCTCTCCGAGACCGACGTCCAGCACCGGTCCACGGCGGAGGAAGATCCATAAGGACATGAGCATGGAGCGGCTGTACGCAGTACGGTGCTTCTGATAGTCCTTTACAAGATTCAACCCTTTTAACATTAACTGAACAAGGCCATGGTGCCTCCAAAACCTCATTTTCTTTAGCTCATGTAAAGCTACAAATTCAGCTGTGAGCCCCAGAGATGACAGAACTCGACCCCTGGAGGAAGGGACTATTGGTTTTCTGGGTAAAGTTAGCGCTCGGTTGTTTCTGAGCTGCACTAACAATATGTGTGTGTGTGTGTCTTTGTGTTTCCACCAGGTAAATCTCCAGATAATCCAGAGACATCCCCTCATTTTAGCCAAAGGGCGCAGCAGGCTACAAGTGGAAGATCTGCTCAGCGACACTAACAATGCTGCCGAGCCATTCTATGAAAACTTAAAAGCAGAAATGTTCCCCACATGCTGACAAGTGTCTGTTTAAAGTCAAATAAACAGCTGAAATTCAGAATGTCAGAGTGTCCATTTAAGGAAGCGCCACGCTGTTATGTGCTTAGTTGTTTGGGCTCGGTTCAGCGCCGGTAGGAGGTAAATCTAAATAGCAGTTTGGCTTGTTAGAGTTTGGAGAAGTTAGATGAGGCATCGGCGATGTGCCGTGGAGCCAAACATGGGCTCATTACAGCAGAACAAGGATGGACAAACAGCTGGACGCATCCCCCTCTCCCTCTGTTTCTACGCTTTCCTATTCTCCCACCAAGTCTCTGTTCCTCCCCCCGTCTCTTCTGTCCTCCCAAATGTGCCGAGAGTCTCGGTCCAGTGCCTTCCTCTGCCCTCCCTCCGTTCTTACCAAACACCGTAGTTCTTGGTTGTTTCTCAGGAGCAGGCTGGATGTTCTGCTGGTGTGTAGATTAAGCTCTTCTAATGATTTTTAGGCATTTCTGATTCGTTTTCTTCCTGTTTCATATGTTATTTGTTTCAGTGTCGTTCAGACCGGACATTGCTCTGCAGCGAGTAAAAATGGTGTCTACTGAGGAGGTTTAATTCAAACAGACTTTTTTGTTCCTTTGAATCTTCACACATTGTTTATAACACTATCATGGAACTCTGTGCTGTGGTTCACAATGAAGCACATTAGGGATGCACCATGTTGGATTTTTGGCCGCTTTACCAATATGTTCAAACTTATTTGGCTGATAATCGATACCAATAACGATATTTTTTCCCCTAGACCTACTTACAGAGACTACATACGATATCTTTCTCTGATGTGGAATTAAAATACTACATTATTCTGCATGGTCTTTGTCAGTTTGGCCTGCTACCAGTGTTGCCAGTTGGGTGGTTTTCAATCTGATTTTGTGGTTAAAAATTGCTTTGGGCGGGTGGGGATAATTTGGGCGTACGTGGAGTCAGATCGGCGGCTTTTGAGTTAATCAATTAAACACATTTCAAACAATCATTCATCATTAGTTCAGAGCAAAGCTCCCCTGACCTTTCTCCATCACTGATTGGCTATTGTCATCTGCCAGGGCGTTAACAACAGAGAACTGGTGAGACAGTTAGTGGACACCTCATTGAGTGGGCTGACCTGTTGCGGCGTTACGTCGATGCGCGGCCGCCATATTGGATGTGGCAGAACTGCCGGTCAACTGATGCAAGGAAATGAACTGAACTTCATAAAACACCGTTCTACAAAGTGTTTTATGTTAATGCCTGTCATTCACACACACTAATATATTTGGAAAACAAAAAGGCACCAAAGACAACATTTGTAACTTTAAGGTGTTTATTAAAAATGTTTACTTCTCAAATATTTAGGTTAAAGGTAATCACTAAACCAACATATGTATTATTTTGAGTGTTTACAACTACTAATGTGTGTAACACTATTACTGTGGTGATGATAAATATATAAATATTCATATTGAACATTTAATTTGTGTCTAACCAGATCCTGAAATGTGATATGCAGATTTATTGAATAAAGAACACTAACGTTCAGATTTAACTGATTTTGATTAATCCCATCTATGAACATATAAACACCAATATATCTTTACA
>NC_056507.1:8229357-8231246 GCF_014905685.2 Nematolebias whitei
TATTCTGCATGGTCTTTGTCAGTTTGGCATGCTACCAAATACAGATGTCAAAAAGGGGGCTGAAATGATGTAACACTTCAACTTGGATTATGTTTAATGTCAAATTTATTTATGACATTTACTCTCTCTAACACAATGACAACAGTCAAACAGTGCAAATTTGTAAATATTCACAAATCTATACTCAAAATGTTCACAAGCAACAAGTGAAAAGTGCACAGTGGTGCATTAATAGATATACTTGACAGTTTCTTAAATTAAAAATTAACTTAAAACAGAAGCCCAATACTCGGTTATACAATCTTAATGATCAACTCATATCTCTATGAATTCTGCTATGTGCAAATAAAATTAAAAGTGCAAATAATATTGTCAGCTTCTTTCCTTTGTCAGAACATAGCCCTCTTATTTAGGCTTTGCTACAAAACTTAACAGAGCATGGGAAGTTCAAACAGGCAAACGATGCCAAATAGCATGCACTACATTTTAGCAACATCTTAAGTCCTCAGTGATAGCACGGCCTGTTCTTAAAGTAAATTAAGCAAGGCTGAAAGACTGACAGTCATATTTAGGTACAGCCTATAAGTCCAGTGTGAGAGGAAGGTTTTTTATATCTGCGAGTTATTTTGATGGAATAGCCGATGTCCGATATTTAACTTTATTGCTAATATTGGCCAATACCGATACCATGCCGATAATATTGTGCATCCCTAAAGCACATGATCTATGAGTTAGCAAAGGGTCCTGAATGTTTGCATCAGTATATGATCAGAATCTTGATGTGACTCCTGAGTTTAAAAATGAAACCAACCTGTTGGGTTGATTTTATCCCGTGTCCTGAAACCTAATGGAGCAGGAATCCAAAGGCAGCACCTGCTGAGTTTAATGGATGTTCCCAGGTTCAGGATCAGAGATCAAGGGAAGATATGCAGATAAAAGGTGTGCGGGTACTATTGTGAAGTTCTTTAGTTCTCACGTGTCAGCTGAGCTCATTAAAGCAGAACTTCTCTGTCAAACCCTCAGAGTCACCTGGCGGGTCCAACTGAAGACTGACAGAAAGCAGAGACCGTTTGTTTTCTGACAGTTCCCACAGAATCCCTGATCTCCTGACCCCTGGGCCACAAAGGTCAGAAATCATTCGTGTTGGCTTTGACCTGTGTGTGAATCAGTGTCCTCATGTGACCTCGAGGCGGGTCAAGTCAGCCCAACCTGAACTCTGAAAGTGGAGTTCTGTGGAGTCATATTCAGTAATTATTATCTTACCTGCAGCAAAACCACTCAGTATTGTCAGCTTGGTATATCAGGAAAACATTATAAAAGATTAAAACTTGTCTAATATCTGGACTGAGGAACATTGAGACCCATCTAATATCTGGACTGGTGGCACTAGAAAAATTTGAACTGGTCTAATATCCGTACCGGGGGCACCTAAAATATTTAGACCTGTTTAATATGTGGACCCGGGGGCACCAGAAAAATTGTGATCCATATAATGTCTGGACTGGTGGTACCAGAAAGCTTAGAACTGGTCTAATATCTGGACCGATGACACTAGAAAGACTAGAACCAGTCTAATATCGGATTCCAAAGCAAGTGGACCGCTGGGACCAGTCTAATATTGGGATCTGTCTTAAGTGTCTTAAATTTGTTGACGTGACAAAAGTGTAAATGGGCTGATTGATACATTTATCAAAGACTGAGTTATATGTTTATGTATTTATACTGTGCACAGTAATCCCTCAATTATTGTGGGGGTTACTCCACCTGCCCCCCACGATAGGTGAAAAATCGCAAAGTGGGAACGCTATATTTATTTTAGTATATATATATAGATATATATAAAGATAGATAGATAGATAGATAGATAGATAGATAGATAGATAGATAGA
>NC_056507.1:8231256-8249013 GCF_014905685.2 Nematolebias whitei
AGATAGATAGATAGATAGATAGATAGATAGATAGATAGATAGATAGACAGACAGACAGACAGACAGACAGACAGACAGACAGACAGACAGACAGACAGACAGACAGACAGACAGACAGACAGACAGACAGACAGACAGACAGACAGACATATATATATATATTTTTTTATTTTTTTATTTTTATTTTTTTAAGGCTTTATAAACCCTTCCCACACTCTTGCAATGTTCTAAACTCTTCAACCAACATCATTTTAACAAAATACGTACATGTACTGCGTAGTAGCTACAGCAATATTTTATATGAGTACTAACCAGCCTTGGTCCGGTTCTGATCGGCTCTCTGTAACCACTCGAGAGGCTTCCTGGACTGGCAAGCAGCGCTCAGATGGACCGATGAGGCTGGAAGTAGTCCTGGTCCAATTCCCGGTCGGTTCCGTACGGCTCTCTGCATCCACTGAGCACCGAAGTCACAAAGAATGAGGACCAAACATTTTAGTCAGGTTCAGATAAGATCCAAACTTTCCCTCCATTTCGACAAAGCAGCGGCCGGAAGCACTGTTGGCTTCTGGGTAGTGTAGTTCTTTGACTGGCATTAAAGTGTAGGCTTATAGAAAGAAAACTTCAAAATGGTGGCGCCTGTCAGAAGTATTATTTTCCATTAACTTCTTATCCTGTACCATCCCAAACATGTGAGTAATATTCAATCGTTGAAAAACCGCGAATGAGCGAGTACGCAAAAGTCTACGGTATATGTGTGTATGTGTGTATGTGCCCTATTTCAGGTCTCTCTTGTAAATGAGTCCTCAAGGCTCAGTGGGATTAACTTGTATAAATAAAGGTTGAATAAATGTGTGTATGTGTTTACATACTTTTTGTCATGTTAATGAATTATGTTGGACCCACAATTGTGCACACTTTTCATGAAGACACACACTGTATGTGGACACGCACAGTGTGTTTGGCTGCAGGCGACGCTTCCAGGCAGGATTTCACTGCTGACCTTGACCAACGCCAGAAAGAGCTGCAAATGTAGTGTGTGTGTGTGTGTGTGTGTGTGTGTGTGTGTGTGTGTGTGTGTGTGTGTGTGTGTGTGTGTGTGTGTGTGTGTGTGTGTGTAATTATCCTTATGACGGCTGCAGATGAATATGGTGGTGATAAAAACCCAGGAGATGAGGGGACACACACAAAGACAGTCACAAAGGAACACGATGAGATCTGTCCATCCTTTTTTTGTTCCGATCTGAGCTGGGGAGGGAGGCTGGAGCGGGGCCTACTTACACTGACTCTCATGTGGGTTAAACTGTGTGTGTCTGTGTGCATCTGTTTGTCTACGTGTGTGTGTGTGTGTGGCATTGTGTTGGGATGCCATTACTGAATCTTATTCGTCTCTTTGTTGCTGTTGAATCTTCAGGGTGATGGATTTATTAAGTTTGTCTTGCAGAGTTGTGTCCACAAGGAGACAAACATTGTGTGTGTGTGTGTGTGTTTCTTCTTCTCTGGTGTGTGTACACTACATTGATGTTGGTTTTGTGTGTGTTATGTACTGTTATTGTGTATATGTATATATATTTCTGTGTGTGTGTGTGTCCCAGGTTCTGACGTCCGTTGAGATCAGATGAAAGGAACGAGCCCTGCAACTGATCCACTTCTCTTGAACCAGGGGATTCAACCCCCCTATCCTCACCCCCATGTTTCCATGTTGCTGTCATTCTCCCTCAGTGTCTCTCTTCCCGTCTCCCCCTTTATTCTTTTTTCTGTGAACATGTGACCCACTTTCACCACCCACATCTCTCTAGTGTTCCCTTTTACTCCCCCCTCAAAGTCCCATCTGAAGAGGGCCTGCTGGGAGACAGGAAGACAGACAGGAAGACAGACGGGAGCTGTCTGAGTTCATCTTGTACGTACAGTATCACCCGCTGCGTCTGTACATCAGAGCGAGCTCGGGTTAGGAAGTAAGGAGTTCTCAGAGTGACTGCAGGGACGGAGGAACGAAGGAATGTTTAAAGTTCACGTCACAGGACCAGAGTGGGGTTCGCCTGATGTTCTTGAAGTCATGTTTAAGTCTCGGTCTCAGGACCAGAGTGGGGTTCTTATGACGTTCTAATGGACCTTTAAAAGCCAATATCTCAGGATGAGAGTTGGGTTCTTGTGGGATTCCTAGGTTTCCTGCCACAGTCGCTTTCTCCACACCTGCACCTGATTTGGAAGATTGCTCTGCTGAGCACTTAAGTTCCTGCCAGACGTTCTTCCTACGCTGGGACATTATGATGCCATACGGTAAATCAGCCGGTAAACTGGATTCTAATCAGTGTGACTAACTTTTGTAACTTCTTTAGACTTCCAAGTCCTGCTCCTTCGGGTCTTCCAAGACCTCGTCGTTCCTTGCGACTTCGCCCTGGCATCATCTTGTCCCTACAACGACCCAAACATCAACCTGGATCAGAAACTATTCCCACCTGTGGAAACCTAGGACTTCATCTCTCCCCGCTCTCCAGACCCATCTAGAAAAACAAACACTCGTAAGAAAAGACCATCTGCAAATAAAGATTCATTATTCAAACAACCTGAAGATCTACTAATACTCGCCTTGTCCTTTGTTCCCTTCCAGCCCACCACGACACTTGTAAATAAAAGCACTTACGTTCTGTACGCCTGACTCTGTCTCCTCCTCAGTCTGCTGACTTGGGGTCAACAGCACAGTATCTAAAATCATGATGGTTCTAGTGATGTTCTTCTGGGCATGTTTAAGGCTGATAGGATCTTTCCTTGGACTCCGCTCCTCATTTGGTCATTAGTATTCAGGACATGTTTCCTTCCTGCCTGCTCCTGTCCGACACTCATTCCCCTGACAGCGAATCAGCCGCCGTTGATTAATTTCAGCCTATTAGCACCCCCCGCACCCCTACCCTGGCTCCGCCCAGGTTAAATCCCCGTGCTCACAGACGTGCATGCTCACAAGCGGGGGTTGCTGCTGGGTGAGCGATGGCGGAGAAGTTGCCAGGGAGCCAGTTGTTGTCAGTGCGATATTAATGAGAGTGCTGCTCAGGCCCTTAGAGTGTGTGTGGATTGTTTGCTGCAGAGTGTGTGTGTGTGTGTGGGGGGGGGGGGGGTATGCATGTGTGCACGCGCAACACATTTAGGTGTTTACTTTTTTGTCTTCTGTTAGTTTAAATCTTTACATGTGTTCATACATAAGAAGCTTTTAGAGATGTTATTGTTTCTATCTGTGGCTGTGTGTCATTTCCAGCAGTGCCATGGCCTGAGGGACAAGGGCTTTGTATATGTGTGTGTGTGCGTGTGTGCATGTGTGCATGTGTGTGTGTTCTCTCTGCAGAGGCCTGTCCTAGTTTTCTTCCCCTCACCAGGGAACTGGAGGATCCTAGGACTGACGCACATCACCTGACAGCCGCCCCACTGCTCCATTGCCCTGCTGTGTGTGTGTGTTTGTGTGTGTGTGTGTGTGTGTGTGTGTTTGTGTGTGTGTGTGGATGGCTGTGTGTGTGAGACAGAGATAGAGGATTAGAATTTGTGTGATGAACGATGTGAGATTGTGTTAGGAAGTCCATCAGTTAGAGCATCACGGTGTGTTTGGGTGCAGACCGAGTCTGTGGGAGATCATTGTACTGTTCTCTCTCTCTCTCTCTCTCTCTCTCTCTCTCTCTCTCTCTCTCTCTCTGTCTGTCTGTGTCTGTCTGTGTCTCTCTGTCTGTCTGTCTGTGTCTGTCTGTCTTTCTTTCTGTCTTTCACATTTAACTTCAAACAACAAAGCTAAATGTGGTCTGCTCCTCCTCTGTTCATTACTCAAATTCAAGTTGGGTCCTCCAAAATCTCCACCAACTGGTCTCCTCACTGAGGACTGAGGAAACCAGGTCTTCCACCAGTTGGTCTCTTCAGGTCTTCCATCAACTGGTCTCCTCAAGTCCACCTATAACATGTCTCCTCAGGTCCTCCAAAACCTTCTCTAACTGGTCTCTTCAGGTCTTCCAACAACTGGTCTCCTTAGGTTCTCCACTAACTGGTCCTCCTAAGGTCCTCCAAAATCTGATCTATTCACGTTTTCCAAATCCAGTTTCTTAGTTTCAACATTTGATGTTTACTATGAAATCTGTCCTTTTCAAAATAAATTGATGATAGATTGATTTTTTTACATGTACAAACTATTGAAAATTTTTTTTCTCAATATTCTAAAAAGTGACGGAGGGGTTTTATTTGAAATTGTCTCCTGCTTTCAATTTTAATATTTTACTTCAAACCTAACAGTGAAATAAGGGTAAATTAAAGTAGATTTGTAAATTTAGAACATTTTGTCTCAATTTGACAAATAATTGGTTCAGTTTTTGTTTAACTACAGAAAAAGTTTTTAAAAGAACCTCTTTAAATGAACTTAACAAAGACATGATCTTCTTTCCAGTCCTGAATGAATTATCAGACACTTCCCAGCTTTGATTGAGTCTGAATTACCGGGGTGAAAGGTCACGCTTGGAGAGTGGTAAAATATCCATAATGCCATATTTTAAACATCTGCTGGACTCTGGAGTCCACACAGTGTGAAGGGCTGATGGCATATTCATAGTCTCAGCGTCTATAGGCACCAACATCTGCCGCCCCTGTGCTTTATTAGAAAAACTCTATCATGAATTTCTTATGGGCTGCTAATGCTGCGAGATACATCCGGATCTGAAGACATGAATGTTTTAACAAGACGTTAGACCGCTGGGGACAAAAGGATCAAGAGCGAAGGCTCATCAGAGGTATTTTAGACGACTTTTTTCTTTTTGTAAATGTGAAATGTTGCAGCTCTTGTTTGTGTTGATGAGTCCCACGAACCAGAAAATAAAAAAGAAATGGAATGAAAAACAGCTTCAGGTAAAGTTTGAATAAATCAGCTGAGCTGTGGTCCATCTGGGCATTTTCAATCATTTACTGCCTCTGACCTACACCCCAGAATACTTTTTTTTTTTTTGGAAGGTGTGAATTTAGACTTTCTGTTCTGATCTGTGAGTCCAGCCTCGGCAGTCCTGGAGGGACCGGCCTCCCACCTGAAGCCGACTCTGTGCCGTCACACTAGAGGTCATGCCCCCCCACCTGTGCCTGGAGAACACTTGTCTCTATCTGAATGATTACATATTAACACTGTGGACACACACTCTGCTGGGGTGGCTGGATGGTCCTTTGACCTCCAAAAAGGACTTGATTTGTCCCCCTGCTAGTTTCTGGGACCTAACCCAGTTCATTATGATCCTCTTCACCTCTGCTGGTCTTTATCCCTCCTCCTCTTCAGGTAAACGGCTCCAGGAGTGGGTTTGTGTGATTCTCGGCCTCTTCTTTTTCATCATCAACTTTGTCTTCCTCCTCGTGCACTTCTCCACCATTCATATCTATTAGATCATCCTTGGCATCGGTGAACCAACCCCGTCAGCAGAACCCATTCGCTTGAAAGACACTGAACATATTAACCCTGTTATTGTAATAGTGGCAGCAGATTTTGCATTTGGGATGGTCCACTGGAGGACCGATATTTGGGGGTCTGTGAAAATCCCCATCATTGCGAAGATGAGCGTTCACACTGTCCTAAACTACTAATTAAATCGCTTCAGAGCAAACCAGTTTCCTCAGAGCTGAAACAAAAAAAATAAGACTTTTACAGTCTGTCTTTGTTTTTCGGGGCAATTTGCTGTAAGTCTTTAGTAAATTATTAATTTATTTTATTTTACCTTTAAGTGAGAAACCCAGCAGAGAACAAAGATCTGTTTAGTTCAGGTCACGGTCATCAAATAATGTCAAGGAAAGAAACTAGGAAGGACAGATGGTGGATTTTGCCAAGAGAATGGAAATGGCTGTAGTCAACACTTATTTCCAAAAGAGGGAGGGACATAGAGTGACCTTTAAGGGTAAAGGAAGGAGTATGTAGGTCGACTAAATTCTGTGTAGAAGAGGAAACCTGAGGGAGATTGGAGACTGTAAGGTTGTGGCAGGGGAGAGCGTGGCCAGACAGCATCGGATGGTTGTGTAGAATGACTGTTGTGAAGAAGAGAAAAAGAGTAAAATCAGAGAAGAAGATGAAATGGTGGAAGCTGAGGAAAGAAGAAAGTTTTGAGAAATTCAGAGAGGAGCTGTTAAAGGCTCTGGGTGGTAAGAAAGAGCTTCCAGATGACTGGGCTGCTACAGCAACAGTAATTAGAGAAACAGACAGGTAGGAAGGTACTTGGTGTGTCGTCTGGACAAACAAAAGATGATAAGGAAGCCTGGTGGTGGAATAATGAAGTGCAGGAAGTTATTCAGAAAAAGAGGTTAGTCAAGAAGAAATATGATGAAAGGAGACAGGAATATAATGAGATGCTACATAGAGCAAAGAGGGAAGTAGCAAAGGCAAAGGAAAAGTCATATGATGAGTTGTATGGGAAGCTGGACACTAAAGAGGGTGAGAAGGACTTGTACCGATAGGGATAAGGCTCGAAAGGATGTGCAGCAGGTTAGGCTTGTTAAAGACAGGAATGACAATCTTCTAACAAGTGAGGAGAATGTGATGGGAAGATGGAAGGAGTATTGTGAGGAGAATGAATGAAGAGAATGAAATAGAAAGAACAATAGAGGTCATAGAAACGGTGGCTCAGGAAGTGGGAAATATTTGTGAGGGTGAAGTCCAGAAAGTTCTGAAAAGAATGAAGAAGGGGAAGGTAGAATAGGAAATGATGACATACCAGTGGAGGTTTGGAAATGTCTTGGAGAGATGGCAGTGAGGTTTTTGACTCAAATAATCAATGGCACATTTGAGATTGAGAAAATGCCTGGGGATAGGAGAAGTGTGTTGGTGGCCATTTTTAAGAACAAATGTGATGTACAGAGTTGTAGCAACTACAGGGGAATTAAGTTGATGAGTCACACATTGAAGATCTGGAAAGAGTTGTGGAAGCTAGACAGACAAGAGGTGACTATTTATGATCAGAATTATGGTTTCATGCCAAGGAAAAGCACCACAGATGCCATCCTTGCTTTGAAGATGCTGATGGAGAAGTATAAAGAAGGTCAGAAAGAACTCCATTGTGTCTTTGTGGATTTAGAAGAGGCATATGACAGGGTGACAAGGGGAGATTGGTGGTGCAGAGGTTAGAGAAAGTGGGCCTGTGATCAAAAGATCCCCGGTTCAACTCCCGGTTCCGACAACATTAAAATGTGGGTGACATAGGCAAAGCACCCACACCTGCCTTCACCCTCATTTGCCCCACTCTGGGCCCTTGAGCAAGGCCCTCAACCCCTACCATCTGCTCCGCTGGGTGCTCTTGATAGCAGCTCTCTGCTCCACACAGAGAGCTGTGGTAGCTTGGTGGTATGTGGTGACATCAGGAAGGGTATCCAGCGTAAAAACAATCGCCAAGTCTTCGTACAACTTAGTTCGCTGTGGCGACCCCTAAAGAAGGGAGCAGCCGAAAGAGAAGAACAGAAATGGCAGGGTGACGAGGGAAGAAGTGTGTTATAGCATGAGGAAATCTGGAGTTGCAGAGAAATATGTTAGAAGACTAGTACAGGACATGTATGAGGACATCAGGGCAGTGGTGAGAGGAATGACAGATAGCTTCAAGATGGAGGTGGGAGTGCATCAAGGATCAGCTCTGAGCCCCTTCTTGTTTGCTCTGGTGATGGACTGACTAACAGATGAGGTCATGCAGGAATTCTCATGGACTATGATGTTTACAGATGACATTGTTAACTGTGGGGAGAACAGGGAACAGTTGGAAGAGAGCAGTTGGACCCTACCGGGGCAATTACAACTGCCCACGACAGCATAGCTCCTAGGATCATTCAGGCACACAAACTCCTCCAGTACGATAAGGTGGTGATTCAAGGGTTACTGAATTTTTCAGTAAAACCAACTTCTTTTTTTTTCTATTGGAAGGAGACCCCATGGATGATCAAGGACACGCTGGAGAGACTAAACTAATCTAAATAGGTTAAAGTAAAACGATTCAACTCATACGATTAAACTAAAATAGTTAAATAACAGAGGTTCAACTAAAACATTCCAACTAAAATGATTCAACCAAAACAGTCAAAATAAAATGATCCACTTAGTCAAACTAAAACGTTTCAACTAAAACTGTTAAAAAACAATCAATCCTAAATGGTTCAAACTAAAACAGTTCAACAAAAACAGTCAAACTAAAACGGTTCCACAACTCAACTACGGATAAACACTAGAAGATGGAGGTGGGAGTCAGATATGTTGTATCTCGATCACCTTGAACTTTGAAACCTGTCTCTCTCTAAGCTGCATCGCCATGGCAGCGGGATGGTTGCACCTTTTCTTCTGCCCTGGTGACCTGGAAATAAAAAGCCAGTTAAACACACAGGGTCCTTAAGAGATCTGGAGAATAGAACAATGTCAAAAAGGACCTGAATTAGTTTGACTTGAACACATTTTATATTATTTGATGTCCACATGCCAACATTCTAATGCAGATGCACTAATGCAGACAACATATGATTCACATCTAAATGCAGATGTCTAAAGCTTTGCAGAAAGTGGTGAAGGCTGCACAGAAGTCTGTTGGAGTCAGCCTCCCCACCATCACAGACATCTACACCTCCAGATACAGGAAGAGAGCCACCTGCATCATGAAGGACCCCACACACCCAGCACACACACTTTTTGCCCCACTCCCCACAGGAAGGAGATTGAGGAGCTTTAAGTGCAGAACCACCAGGCTGAGGAACAGCTTCTACCCTGAGGCTGTTAGACTCACAAATTTCTAACCAGGAAAAAAATACTGTGAAAAATTGCTGTAATGCCACTTGGTTGCTGATGTCTGCTGCTGACTATCCATGATGCTGATCTCATGCTGCTGATTATTTCATGTTCGTGCTGCTGTTGTTTTGGCACACTGTTTATGTACTATTAGTGCTTAGTGTATTCTTAGTGTAGCGAATGTAGTATGTTCTTAGTTCATAACTCAGATCTTACTAATGTTTTTCTTTACAATTTGTATTTTTGTTGGATGTAACTGGGACCCTGTGTACATAGTTTTTCCCACCTCATGTTCCACGTGTGGTGTGTATGACAAATAAATTTCTGAAGCTGAATCTCTAAAGGCAAGCTGTCCTGTTAAATTTGTTAGCATGCAGCTCTGGCTGATATAAATCTATATTTTGTTGGTCTTTTTTTTCATTCATTCATTCAACCTTTATTTAGACAAGTTAGTCCCATTGAGCCTTGAGGACGCTTTTACAAGAGAGACCTGATTTCAACAAAGAATGATGACAACAGTGGACAACAATAGACAATCGTAAAAGAGGTATACAATTTTTTTATTTTTACAAATTAAAATAAGATGGCTAAAAAAAGTAGCAAAAAGCAGCTAAATTATAAGGTGAATGTAGAAAACTAAAAACAGGAACGTGTCTGCACTTTGTTAAAGACCGCAGCACACAAACCTAATTCACACATTCAAGCGCTGAATTAATGAACATATTTTCCTCGCAGCCAATTAGATTAAAGTTCATCCCCATTTCATCCCATTAAAATCAATATGATCAGCTGCAGCATGCAGATGGGTTCATGTGAGCTTTGTTTTGATTAACGGGGTGAAATTTTACCGTACGGCTGTTGCATCTTCTGTTTTCTGTTTGATTCATTTATTATTAGTTTGATAAGTTGTTAAATCCAATGTTTTTTTAAAGAGTTGGAGAACTCCACTTAGAGCCAATATTATGCATGCTGTATGCATATATTCTGAACGCATGATTAATAATGAGGTGGTATTAGTCAAACAATGATTATTGTTCTTAAGGTTCATCATAGAAACTTTGTGCCGCTGCAACAGATACAAACATTTATTTGAATGTTTAAATATTTTTGTTTGTGTTATTGTTGAAACAGAAAGTTGAAAGTCAACTAAAGTTTCTTTTTCTTCTTTCAGCTTTTCCCTCTTCAGTGTCCTCCATCTCTGTCCTCTGCCTCCTCTGTCCTCACTCCATCTACCTCCATGTCCTCTCTAACTGCATCTTCTCTTGGTCTTTTTCCTGGCAGCTGCATTTCTAACATCTATGATGACATCCCTCACCTTATCCTCAAAGTCCATGTTCTGTATGTGATGCTCTGAGCTGCTAACTAAAGGGATGAGTACAGACGCCAGATATTTGAAAACGTTGTAAGTGACAGAGTTAATGTGTTATGTTAAAACCCTATAATATTTCACATGATTATATTATGATTGCAAACAACAATCAACATTATTCGTGTTCACACCTGTCATTGTTAAATTAAACAAACTCCATTAATGATTTTGATATTTTCTTTCTGACAAGCAGAAAAGAAAAGAATCAACATTAGTCCGACTATAGCTGAGTCCAAGGACAGTGAAGGAAAACAGTTCATGGTGAGTCTGGTAGACAACCCAAGGGTCAGAGGTCATAGCCAGGTGAGCGCATCTTCATGCTACAAGCAATAAGGACGTTTAGATTGTTCTGGACATTAAACTGGAATAATCTGAACATTCTGTTTAGAACAAAATAAATCTTTACAGGCAAAAACATATTCCCTGATATTTTTAGGTTACTGATCCTTTTATTCTCAATAATTTATCCCAAACTTTTACAGTTAAAGTAGATCAGTACAAAGTTAGTCAGACAGTTTAAACCTTCTGTTTTTTACCTAAATTAATAAATCACATCTAATTAAATGAAATCGACAAAAGAAAGCGACTGATCATGCTCACTCAGATACAAAATACTACAAAAAGTGTTTAAAGCCAACACTTTACCTTTAAACCTCATTAGTGTCACCACATGGTTCCTGTAGATCTACAGGAGCTACACATGGACCCAAACCAGAAGCAGAACGTCCACATGAGAACTGGAGTCAGCAGAGTGCTAACACAGGTAAAAACTATAAATCAGTTTGGATGTGTTGTGCAGCTTTACATCACCTCATGACACTTTTTCTTTTTTCTGTTGGTAAAGAAACTGTTTCCATCGTCTGCCTCGGCTGCTGGACCACCACAGCTGACAGGTCCAGAACAAATGGATCAAACCTATACATTTTTATCTTCATATTAATACAATAAAAAATGGTAGAAAACACATGGTGGTGTGTTTGTGGTACAGCAAGATAAAGTGACCCGTCCAATCCCAGCAGGGGTCAAAGTGCCGGTCCAGAGACATGTTGCTGCTGTAACCTTTCCTGAAGGTGGTAAACATTCAAAAACAAAGTAAATCAAAGGCATCTGCTTAAAAAGAGGAAACCTAGTAAACTACAGAAATTGCATATCCTGTGAAAATGCAGTGTGAATGCTTATTGCAGAAGGACTTACTGAAAAAACAGCTGGAAATGTAGCTGAAAAGTTAGAACAAGCTTAAATTAGCAGAAGAAAGTAGAAAGAACACATATTTGCTGAAACTGGTTTAAAAAAGCAGAAATGAGCTCAAAAATGAGGAAATGAAAAAAAATGCTGAAATTAGCAAAAAAAAAAATGCTGAAAAGTAGCTGAAAATGCAAAAATAAGCTTAAATTATAAGAAGGAAATGGAAAGAGCTGAAATGAGCTTAAAAAATGGAATTAGTTGAAAAAGCTAAAATTAGCATAAAAACAGTAGCTAAAATAGCAGAAAAAGCTAAAAGGAGCATAACAAGCTGAAATTGGCAGAAAGAGGTTAATTGGGCTGAAAGTAGCAGAAATGACCATGAAAAACTTGAATTTATCTGAAAACAGCTGAAATTAGCAAATAATTCTAAAAAGCTAGCTGAAAAGGTAGAACAAGCTTAAATTAGAAGACGAAAGCAAAAAGAACACGTTTGCTGAAAGAAGCAGAAATGAGCAAAGAAAGTGTAAATTACATATTTGAAAAAATCTGAAATTAGCAACAACCAAAAAAAAAGCTGAAAAGTAGATAAATTAGCAGAAAGAAGCATAAATTGCAAGAAGGAAGTGGAGAGAGCATAGTTTTGCTGAATTAGGTTGAAAAAAATTGAAGCGAGTGCCAAAAATATGGAATTAGCTGAAAAAGCTTAAATTAGCATAAAACGGCTATATAATTGCTGAAATAGTAGAAAAAGCTGAAATTTGCTGAAATTAGCTGAAATGAGCATAACAAGCTGAAATTAGCAGAAAGACGTTAGAAGCACAAAAATGTTGTAGTTAGCAGAAAGGAGCACAAAACAGCTGAAAGTAGCTGGAAAAAATGTAAAAATTTGCACAAGGAAGCTGAAAGAAGCTGAAGCAGAACAAAATGTGAAAGGAGCAGTAAAAGGTTTTAAACAGATCTAAAGATTTGAAGGATGTAAAAATGAACTCAATTCATTTTCTATGAGGGGGAAAAGGGTGACAGAAAAGGCTAAATATTTCAAAAGCTAAAGTTGCATCATAGAAGGATTGTCCTGAAAGAGCTGAACGTTTTGGTTTATGATTTGTTGAAATAGCTTAAAAACTGCGGGACGAGAATCGTGCTGAAAAAACGTACAGAAGAAAAATGGATCACAATAGAGAGAATGCTTCATCAACAGACACACAATAAAAACATAAATACTGTGAATATATCTTGAAAATGCTTCATTTTGTGAAAGAGTTGAAGAAATGTGTAAATCAGCACAATTTACTGCCCTTATTCTTTGTTAGACGGGGTGTTGGGTTTATTTTTTAATTTAAGCCCTTAAAAGCATTTGTCTAACTGCAGCTGTATGTTGAAAAGAGCACCAGAATTTCCCTGTAGTGTTGGTAAGAATTCCTCGGCGAGCTTTGTACCGCGCTGTATTTTTGTACTCATCATGTCGTTGAGCTTTAATTGACTCAACAAGGATTTAGCCGTCCTCTAATGAGACTACTTTAAGGACAAAGTCACGCTCATTAGTTCCCAATGATGCTCGATTCACTCTGAAATTTACCAGATGTGCTTTGAGTTTAGGAATTTCTGTTGGAGCGTTCTACCTCCCAGCCTGTTTGGCGTCTCTTGTCATTGTTTAAAAGCATCAGTGCTCGTTTCTCTTCTTGCATCTTCACCAAACGTCTCTGTTCTGATTGGAGCTTTTGAAGGAGGACCAGCTGACTGACGGGCTTCACTCGCTGATGGATAGAAACGTTTGACCTGAAACTGGAAAAAGCCAACAAAAAGTGGAGAGCGTAATAGAAAAGGTTGGAAGGACGAAAAAAAAAAAAAGGGGGTGTCAGGGCGTGTCGGTGTAAGCAGTGGGACGGCGCCGGTTGCTGGGGCGATGGGCGATGTGAGCCACTGATTAGTGGACGTCGTGCCATGCAGCCAGTAAACGGTGTGGGATTAGAGGACACGCAGCGACTGGGGGCCCGCCGAAGCCGCCCCGCTCGGCACGACCTCCGCAGCTTAGCCGGCCTTTCATCTAACTGAGGGCTGCGCTGAGAGGAGGGGGTGATGGGAAAAGAGAGGGGGCGTTGGGGGGCAGACTGGAGCAGAGATGGGCACATAATTGCAAAGATATCAACAGATAGCTTCAACGGTTTTTCAGTGGCGCCTTTCAACAACGCTCAGACGACAGACAGGAGGCTGGGATTGTTTCTAACAGTGGAGCCCACAATAATGAGTTTTCATGCTGATGCGTCCACACACACACACGTGCGCACACTGCGTAGAAGCACATGCAAACCTTTCTAGGGAAATAAATTACCTTTATCCTGTGTGTGCTTTTGGGTGTGTTTCTCTTTGTCCTCCTTTGAGCTTCTGAGATTCGGATTCAGCCTTTCATTTGAGCCCCCCACGCTCTCCCAGACAGGTGTCTGCCTCTGCACAGGGCAACTGGGGTTTGTAGGCGAGCGTGTGTGTGTTTTGAACCTGATAGTTTTGGGTTCCTGTGCAGCGTCCACGGGTCGTTTCTGTGCATTAGTATGTGTGCGCGAGCCGACCGCTGTTCTGAGCTTTATTAGAATGCTGGAAATGTGCTGCGGGCTGGTGCAGGATGCTTAGCATTGCTAAGTGCGCTGAGAACGATGCTCTTATTACAGACTGGACATGGTTCTGCATTGCAGTTTTAAAGCACACATACTTTGGAACAACCTCCAAATGGTGTTCGGTGTCTGTTCTTGGGTTTTATTGGTGCAGATTCAGGTTGTTTGGAGTCGGTGTGGATGGACCCAAAACAAAACTTGTGAACATTTATTCATCCATCCATTATCTTTACCCGCTTATTCCATTTTAGGTCACAGGGGTTGCCGGTGCCCATATCCAGCAATCACTGTGTGAGAGGTGGGGGACACCCTGGACATGTCTCCAGTCCATCACAGGGACACATAGATACAGAGACAAACAAGCATTCACTCTCTCATTCACACCTACGGACAATTTAGAGTTACCAATCAGCCTAACATGCATGTTTTTGGTCTGTGGGAGGAAAAACCCAGAGAAAACCCACGCGTGCACGGAGAGAACATGCAAACTCCACCCAGAAAGGCCCCTGGACTGGGATTTGAACCAGGGACCAGCTCGCTGAGAGGCAGCAGCTCTACCAGTTGCGCCACCATGCTGCCCAAGGGTGACATTATAAAGCAAAAATATATCTAATGATTTTTAACTTTTTTTTTTTTAAAGACCAGATAATTGTAAAGGGGGGGAAATGTTCAGTTTTTATTATCTGTTTTTAAATTAAAAAAATCTATAAACTATGCAGACAGTCCTTGATATAAAGAAATAAAGCCTCAAGTTAAAGTATGTTTTACTCCTTGTACTTGCTCCAGTGTTCACATATTTGCAAAAGAAATGGCATCAAATCCGTTTGAACCAGTCCTTCTTTGTTGCTTGTATAACCAGTAACATTCAGTTTCATGCCAGATTTGGTCAAAGCTTGAAAGAGCTAAAGAGGAACCAACAAGCCGCATGTGGCTCCAGAGCCGCAGGTTGCTCTCGAGTTTCTACAGGTTCTGTGTTGAGCTTTTTCTTTTAGTTTTATGGGTTTTAGATCTTACGGGCCTTATAGGTTTGACATTTTCTACTGGTTCTGTAGGTTCTACGGGTGTTACAGATCTTAAAAGTTTTAAAGAGGTGGGTTCTCTCTCTGCAGGCAATTCTTCAGCTGTTTCTTCTTTGAGCTGATCGTCACCACGACGTCATCAAAACCAACAGTGACAACCATCCTACTGCTGTCCCATATGGCCTACAGATTCCTCACGTGCACTCCAGGTAACACACGCACACCCCCGGAGGTGGAAAGAGTACTGGAAATTTGTACTCAAATACAAGTACTGTTACACTGCTTAAATTGTACTCAATTGCAAGTAAAAGTACTGGTGTTATAAAAATACTTAAGTAAAAGCACAAAGTACTCTTCTCAAAAACTACTCAGAGTATTAATTGCTTTTTAACCAATTGATGTTTTAATGTGTTGTCAATAGAATGCATTCAGTGTGATTTCCTGTATATAACAGTTACATTCAAAGCTCATTTATCAGACGTACAGTAAAGTATAGAAAAATTACACTAAGGCCATTTCTTCTGTAAACAAATGTAGATGAAGCAGGAATTTGTTCCAAGAAAGACAAAAAATGTTTTTGACATAGAACGGTTTAAACTTTTACAAATACACTGCGAACATCACGTCTACATAACGTCTGACATTTCTGTCCCTTTCTGAACCTTTTGTTCAGAGTCAGCAGGAGCTGCTTTTCTAAGTTAACAGAGTTTGTCCGTCTTCGTTCGGCTGTGAAGAGTTGACCAGCACAGCTAAAGTTGTTCACATGCAGCAGAGGCAGAGCTGTGTTCAGCTTCTGAGAGAGCTTCTTGAGGGCTGAGCTACCACTGGTTTTTATGCTACTAGAGCTTAATGTATATTTAGTTGATGTTTTTCTTAGTTCATATCTTAGATCTTATTACTGATTTTCTTTTACATTTTATTGTTGGATGTAACTGGGACCCTGTGTACATAATTCTGTTCCACCACATGTACCACATGTGGTGGGACTGACAAATAAACCTTGAATCCTTGAGAAGAGGAGCAGGAGCTCCACAGTGTCTGTAGCACAAGAAGATAATCATCAAGCTCTGAACTTTGCTGGACGGTTTGAATATTACTTAATTGCGGCCGTACTTAGTAGCGGCTACTGATTTTAAAAGTAGTGAAGTAGATCACATGGTCTAAATTGTACTTAAGTATGAGTAAAATTACACACTTGGAAGAAATGCTCGTAAAAGTACAACTACCCAAAAAATTCTACTTATCGTATTTTTCAGTGTATGTGTCGCACTGTCCTATAAGTCGCATCAGCACAAATATGTCTAATAAAGTAGAAAAATCCGTAAGTATATCTATTATGCGTCACTGCTGACAACCAAGAAATGTGGACCGGTGTTGTGCCAAAAACCGATTTGGCAGCTGCGGGAGCGTGCATGGGAGGACTTTAAAAATAATTTAACAAGATTAACACTTAAAAGCAATTATGTTTGCTTGAAATTATATTAAATGTGTGTCTCAATATAAAGGTTGCTTAATAAATGCACTTTGAGGGTCAAATCAGCTGCGTTTCAAAAGCCGATACGCGGAAGTGAACGTATGCACGTGACGAGACGCTGTGCAAATTTAACAAGATAAACACCTCAAAATAATTATTTGTTTGCTCGACATTATAGCAAAGGTGTGTGTCAGTTTAACGTTTGCTTAATAAATGCACTTTAATGGTCAAATCGGCCGCATTTCACCGGGGCGGTGCAGCTCGTTTGACGGTTCCAAGCAGCGAGCAGAATGAAGGTGGGGAGGCTATGGCAGGCCGATTGTGTCATTAATAGCTGGGGAAGATTCGCAGTCATCCAGGACATGGTAAATTCAAAAAAGTTCAAGAAAAAAAAAATTATAAAGTAAAGTATAATAAATAAATCCAGTTGCTTTTGTCTTGAACTTTTTTGAATGTGTCATTGTAGCCACGTTTACCTATTACATGATACAACATTATGCCATACCGCTACTACTCTGCTGCCATTAAGTGGCTGAAAGTGGTACTGCTCAATTTTTTTTTTCAGTCTGAATGAATGAAAACGCTCATATTTCAGCCAAAAATTGTTTTATAAAATACGGGAAAAAAAATCCATAAATATGTCGCTTCAGCCTATAAGTTGCAGGGCATGTAAATTGTACAAAAAAGTGCGACTTATAGGCTGGAAAATACGGTAATTACAGTAATTTGTTGTAATTCGTTACTTGAATCCCTGCACACACCTATACATGCATGAGCATGAGTGCACATTGTTCAGTCGGCCCAGTCGCAGCTGAGCACATCGCCCTCATCGCCTGTTTGTGGTGGATTTCCTTCAGCTCCGAGGTGACTGTAAGGACTTCAGAATGTCGTCTCTGCAGCAGTCTCGTGCTGCACGGCGCCGAGGTGCAGGAAGTTCAGGATAAATGTTCTGTGGTGTGGCCCTGTGAGGATGGGTGGGGCAGGAGGAGGAGACGCAGCAGAAGGAACACAGAAAGCTGTCGTTGAGACGGTGACATCTCCACCTGTCATGTCTGCACGTTAACCGGAGCTCAAAGGTGACTGACGGGAGGAGGGGGCCGTGGGTTAAAGGCTGCGCCGTACAAATGGTGCTGGGGGTTTAACATGTCAGGACCTGAGGAATTATGTCAGCTGAAAACTTCAGGACGAAATGAAGAGTCAACGGTCGAGTGCTGTAATCATCTGATAAAGTCAAAGGGTGGACTGTCCTCTCCAGGTTGGGAGTAAGGTGCTGTATCTCTGGGTTTTCTTTATAAGAGGGGACAATGAAGCAGGTCTGGGCCAGGACCAGGACTCTGGGCCAGGACCAGGACTCTGGGCCA
>NC_056507.1:8249023-8259656 GCF_014905685.2 Nematolebias whitei
GGACTCTGGGCCAGGACCAGGACTCTGGGCCAGGACCAGGACTCTGGTCTGTTATTTTGGCTTTAGGCAGTGAGTTGGTTTGAATACAGGTTAATGGTCTGCAGCCAACAGGGGGAATAAAACAACACTTGTGTAACTTTATGAATAAACACAGAAGTTTGTTCTGCTCGTGTCTGGTTCCTCTGAGCTGTAGAAGAAACAAGTTCAACCAACAGAATCTTCATCAGATCAGCCACGACTGCAGTCTGAACACCTGCAACTAAAACGGTGGTTTCTGTTCATATTTTTACGAAACAGATCAAATTAACCTCCAGAAATCAGATTTGAAATTAAAACTTTCCTTTAAAATGTACAAATAATTCAGTAAATCTAAGGAAACAAAAAAGAAGAGAAGTTCTCCTTGAGTGACAAGAGGACGACGATGATGATGAGGATAGAGGAGGACGAAGGGACATCCAGACTGGTCATGTGACTGCAGGGTGTCGTGAGGTCATCGGAGACACACAAACATCTAAACTCCTGCTCAGAGTTTGAGTCTGAGGCTCATAGACGATAGGAAGTGGGGGGTCGTGGGGGGAGGGGGGAGTTTTGACATCTGAACCTGTCATGTCTGCTCCTGGCGGTGTCTCCGCTCATCGGACACAGAAGTGGAAGGAAAGATAAAAACCTTGAGCCGACATCTCCTGCTGTCACGTCTGGGTTTGAGCGGAGGTCAGAAGGTCGCAGTTTAACCTGAAACGGGGGGGGGGGGGGGGGGGGCTGGAAGACATTTTAGCTCAGAGTTTCAGCAGAGACATGAGCACGCTGCAGGTTGTTGGAAACGTAAAGACATTTTATTTTCTGTTCAAGTTTCCCTCAAAATAACATTTTGACTAGTTGACTGAAATAAATTAAACTTGGACTATAATGCAGAGCTTTATAACATCTGTTTTCCCTCAAATAGTAATTTAAGTTTTCTACATTTATGCTTTACGATGTAAGAACGTTAATTTATATAAAAATGTTGAGGGAGTAACGACACTCCAACAGTTAAAGTCTGTGAGTGAGCACCACCTCAGTCATCAGCAAAGATTTTAACATCTGTCTGGAGGACCTGAAGCATTTATAAACAAGTAGTGATTTTTTAAAATATATAAATAAAAGTTATCCCAGTTGTGACCCCCCCCCCCACCCCCCACCCCACCACCACCACACACACACGCACACAGAATATACAACATAAAGACCAATGAAGGCTCAATGAACAGATAAAACTTAACAAATTACTTCTTTCAGCTGTTCTGTCTTTAGGAGTCTCCACAGCGAGTCGTCCTCCTCCATCTCACTCTGTCCTTTGTGTACTCTGTCCTCACTCTGTCCTCACTTTGTCCTCAATCCAACTACCATGTCCTCTCTAACTACATCCATAGATCTCCTCTTTGTCTTTTTCCTGCCAGCTGCATTTCTAACATCCTTCTACCAATATACCCACTGTCCCTCCTCTGGACATGTCCAACCACTGTCCCTCCTCTGGACATGTCCAAACCATCTCAGCCTGTCCTCTCTATCTTTATCTCCCAGTTGTTCAACCTGTGCTGTACCTCTGATGATCTCATTCCTAATCTTATCCATCCTTGTCACTCCTAAGAAGAACCTCAACATCTTCATTTCTGCCACTTCCAGTTCTGTCTCCTGTCTTGTCCATGTCTCTGTCTCCAGACCATACAACATAGCTGGTCTCTGTTGTAAACCTTTCTTTTGACCTTTGCTGACACTCTTTAGCCACAAATCACTCCTGAAACTTTTCTTCATCCACTCCATCCTGTCTGGACTCTCTTTTTCACTTCTTTACCACATTCCCCATTTTCCTGGACAGTGGACCCCAAGTCCTTGAAGTCCTGCTCCTTGTAGCCTCACTGTTCCACCGTCCTCCCTCTCGTTCACACACATGTACTGTGTCTTACTACGGCTGACTTTCATTCCTCTTCTTTCAAGTGCATACCTCCACCTCTCCAAGTTCTCTTCCACCTGTTCCCTGTTCTCACCACAGATCACAATGTCATCTGCAAACATCATAGTCCACGGGGATTCCTGTCTGACCTCATCTCTTGGTCGGTCCATCACCAGAGCAAACATGAAGGGGCTCAGAGCCGATCCTTGATGCACTCCCACCTCCACCTTGAAGCTATCTGTCACTTCTACAGCACATCTCACCACTGTCCTGCTGTCCTCATACATGTCCTGTACCAATCTAACATGTCCTGCTGTCCTCATACATGTCCTGTACCAGTCTAACATACTTCTCTGCCGCTCCAGATTTCCTCATGTGATCCCACACTCCTCCCTCAGCACCATGTCAGATGCTTTTTCAATATCCACAAAGACACAATGGAGTTCTTTCTGACCCTCTCTGTATTTCTCCATGAGCATCCTGAAAGCAAAGATGGCGTATGTTGTGCTCTTTCTTCGCATGAAACCATACTGCTGCTCACAAATAGCCACCTCTTGTCTAAGTCTGGCTAACTACAGATAAATAGTGACGAGTTTAACTAAACCTGCAGCAGTTTTCCAACATTTATTAGTCTTTTGTTTTTAATCATTTCTCTGTTGTGTGACTCAAACGGTTGAAATAATATAAAATCCCAGTGTTTCTCTGCAGCCAGGAGTGTGAGAAGCTGCAGCATAGATGAAGTTTGTTGTGAAAGGAGCTTTGTGCGTCTCTTTGTTGGGCTGATGTGGTTTTTCTTTGTCTCTGACTCGTTGTTTCGGCTCGCAGCTTTGCTTCACCTCTCACTGTGTAAAATTCACTTTCAGTCCACTTTGTCGCAGCCGGTGAAGCACTTTGTTCCCCTTCCTCGGCTGAGCTTCAGCTTCTGCTGCATCCGAAGAGGAAATAAAAGCTCTGTGCAGGTCGTCCATGACGGAAGTGGTGTGGAGCTGAGAAGATTGGAGCCGCAGGTTGAAACGTTAAACGTGAAGGACGATGATTCATCTGAACATCAACTGGACTTACAGACAAGAGCTGAAGGGCTCCGTCCGCTGAAGCAAACAAATGAAACCTTTTGGTCCCCAGAAATACACAAACAGGACAACGTCCTGCAAGTCCTCATCCTGGTTCAGTTTTTAACCTGTTTCTGATCACAACCATTGGGCAAAATATCCAGCAGACATCAGAGCAAATCAACCAAGGCTGAGTAGTTCCTGAAAATAGAACACTCCCACCAGGAAGTATAAAATACCGAGGACATCTGCAGGTACAGGACTGTACATATCTAATCTGATCTCTGATCTAAAATAATCTAATCCAAACTCATATCTAATCTATTTTTTTTTCTAAAATAAACTGAGCGCTGTAATGATATAAACTAATTTAAACAGATCTAAACCAAATTTATCTATTTAAACTAATCCAAGCTAAACTAATTTAATAATTCAATCTAATCTAATCTAATCTAATACTCCTTTAA
The DNA here is from genome assembly GCF_014905685.2 of Nematolebias whitei. Taxonomy (NCBI): domain Eukaryota; kingdom Metazoa; phylum Chordata; class Actinopteri; order Cyprinodontiformes; family Rivulidae; genus Nematolebias; species Nematolebias whitei. The sequence goes on from NC_056507.1 coordinate 8,252,470, forward strand.
TTTACTCTGATCTAAACTCATCTAATTTAATCACGAATCTAACCAAAACTAAATTAGTCTAAATTAAATTGATGTAAACTACAAAGTAATATACTCTAACAAATCTAAACTAACCAATTTAAACCAGTCTAATCTCTAGTATAGGATTATTTTCATTGTTTGATCTAATCTAGCTCCAGATTATTTCGTTCTTTTACAGATACCTTTACTTTAAAGTAGTCTTAAAGGCGGCAGGTGATGTTTTCCTAAATATTACCAGGCCTTTAGTTCTACCTGAATGTGCCCATTCTTTCTGTCTGTCTCACCTGTCTTTCTTTTGTCCTCATAGTCTCCGTCAGTTGTCTCTGTGACTCTTTCAGCAGCTTGTTGTGTACAGGTTCTGTATTTCAGCAGAAATGAAAAGATGTCTCCTCCTGTTCTCTCTATGAATGTCCATCTGCCCCACAGACCGGTCTACAGCCCATCACAAGGACACCTGGACATGTCTCCAGTCTGTCACAGGGACATCTGAACAGGTGTCCAATCTGCCACAGAAACATCTGGACAGGTCTCCAGTCCATCACAGGGACATAGAGACAAACAAAAGAAACAACCACTGACTCTCTGTCCCACACAGAAGGACAGTTTAGAGTTTCTAAAGAAGTAAACCTGGAGGTTTTGGTCTTTGTGAGGAGGAAACCTGCCAGGAGAACATGTGAACTCTACACAGAAAGGTCATAGCTCCCAGTCTCTTTTATGGTTGTGGAGGAGTTTTGGCCCACTCTTTTTGCCAGTGTTGTTTCAGTTCAATGATGTTTCTACTCAGCTCTCTGTCAGAAGGTTCTGGACTCTGATGGGACCATTACATCTCCTTGGTTCTGTCCTGTCTGACCCACTTTGTTGTAGTTTAGCTGCTGTGTTTGGTATCACTGTCCTGTTGGACCCAGCTTGGTCCAAGCGTCAGCTGTTGGACTCACATTTGGCTCCTTTGGTCTACAGAGGAGAGGACAGTGAACAGCCCTCGGCAGCCATTTTGGGTGACTAATTGCAGATGATGACTGCAGAGTCTTCTCACGGCCTTTCTCAGCTGAGTTCAATAAAACAGTGTCTTTGTGTTGGAGTTTATAAATAACTAAAGGAAAATGTGCTAGTGTGTGTGGGTCTCCGGAGACTGGGGGCCTCTGTAACACTCTGTAAGCTGCTTCCATCTGGGTGAGAGTGGCAGCGGGAGGATCCACCGGGGGGACTCGGTTCGTACGTCACCCTGTGCCCCAGTGGACGACAGATGTGAGCTGACTGGGAGCGAAACACTCGTGTTCATCTGTGCACTCTGGCATCTGTGTGTGTGTGCTGGTCGTTTTGACCTTGTCTTCCATCCTGAACCTGTGTGTGCAGGGAAGGAGGTGGTGGTCGGGGATAGGGGACCCAGGGGGGACGGCGCTGGCCCCCTGCTCCTGCTGCCTGGCTGCCGAGGCCCGGTGTGGATTCCTCTGAGGCTCGCCTCGCTGCCTTTGTGTTCGCCACAGGCTGACAATCCCCATGTATATTTAATGCTAACCTGCTGTCTGTTCTAACAAATAGGACTTCATAGACGGGGAGAAGATGGTATATGTGTGTGTGTGTGTGTGTGTGTGTGGGGGGGGGGGGGGTGGGGGGGGGTGGGGGGGGGGGGGGGGGGGGGGGGGGGGGGGGGTGTTGAGAATTTGTAGGAAGGAGGGATTTTGGGGTATAAAATAGGAGGAGCCTGTGGAGAAGGATGGAGGGAAAAAGTGACAATAAACAAAACAACTGAATATTTTAATCATCATCTAAGTGGGGAGGATCGCCACATACACACACACACACACACACCTGCAGCCACAGCCTGAACTGGAGCAATGCATCATGGGTATTTGTGTGTACGCAGCAGTTTAAACACACACGGTTGATGATGTTTTTGTTTCCTTGTCTCGTTTTCTTGAAGCTGTGGGATGTGTTGGTGGTGCCCAGCTGCAGAGAGGAGTGTGTTCATGTGTTCATATATTTTAGATGAAGTCAGACACAAACAATATATTTGTAGTTTTGTAACCAACCGAAGGTGTGTATCTGACGGAACGTCAGCAAATAAACAAAATTCAAATCCTCAGCATTTAGCCAGGACACTGGACTACGGAACCAGAATTCTTACTTGTCCAGTTTTGTTGAGCTGAAAGTCAGAGTTTTCTGAACGGGAGGATCTGTTTTAGCCCAGGTCACCATGGTAACGAGTTACGTCACCATGGTAACAGAGGCTGCATTCATCACCTGCTCCGGAGCAGCTGACGTATTGGACCCAGTTAGCTTTTAAAACCATGACCACTCTGTTAAAGCTGTGGACTGTTTTATTCACCATGATGGTCTGAAACTAAAACTGTCACTCTGACAGAACGGACCAGAACCGGACCAACAAACGCAGCAAAGCATGGAAAAAAACCTCTTGAAATGTTTAAAATAAAAGTTCATTCAGTTTCTGTGTTGACTAAAAGTATTAATGTTAATGAATTCAATCGATGAGGTCCATGCTCAGGACTGTTCACGACCCAGTTTTGTTATGTTCTTAAACTTTTTATTTCCACCTGATCAAACGTTTGACGGAACAGAAACCTTGATCAGATAACTTGGCGTGGGCCAAGGGGACTGACAAAGGACAATAATGAGACCAGAACCTGGGTGGATGTGGGGACAGGCCTTTATTTTTACTAAAGAATAAATAAATTCAGCACACTTCCTGTTTGTCCTGGACTGTGCATTGGTTCCACTCCACCACTGGGTGCACTGGTTCCACTCTGCCATCAGATGTGTTGGTTCAGTTCCACTATCGGGTGCATTGGTTTTAGATCACTTCCACCACTGGGTGTGTTGGTTTTGCTCTGTTCTGTGTTCTGTATCAGAAGGTTCTTGTGGTTTCTTGCAGCAGACTGACTCGTCGAAGGAAAAGAAAACTTCTGCTTTAATTGATCTCATCTTTTGAATGTTTGTTTTTTGTTTCATTATATATTTGTACCTCTCTTCTTTGTTTCCATGTTCTACACAGAATGAGCTGAAAACATGTTTGAAGGATGACGGGTTCTGTTACTTGTTCTGCTGTGAAAATAGGTTCTCAATCCATGCGGACAGAACCAGGACTCAAACATCTAATCACTTCTTAACTTAAAATCACTTCTAATTTCATCAGTGTTGCTGTGAGAGTCATCGGGTCAGACTTGCATTAAAAAAAGTTTTCAACAAGTTTTTTTAAACTTGAGATTTCACTGAAACTCAGAGAAATTTACAATTTTTAGTCAAAGAGAATGAGATTGTTGTTTTTGAACCAAACTTCAGTCAGGTTATTAAAACAAAAATAAGATGCTGTTGACTAAAACGACTCCTGTCTCAGCTGATGTTCTTGAGTCTCGACACAAAGGAACACGTCTCACTCGCAGGAAAATGTCTCACTTTCTGGAACATGTCTCACTCGTGGGAACACATTTCACAAGAACACCTCTGGAACGCATCTTACTCGTGGAAACACGTCTCGCTCATGGGATTATGTCTCAGTGTAGGAACACATGTCAAGAACATATCTCACTTGAACATAACGTGAACATAACTCAATCACGGGAACACGTCTCACTGATGGGAACATGTCTTACTTGTGGGAACACGTATCAGGGACCTGCCTCTTTCATAGGAACACATTTTCCTGGTAGGAACATGTCTCGCTTAAGTGAACATGTCTCTCTCACCAGAACACACCTCAGTTGCGGGAACACAACTCAGGTACATGTCACAATCATGGGAACACATCTCACTCGTGTAAATATCTCAGAAACATGTCTCATTTGTGGGAACATGTCTCGCTCATGGGAAAATGTCTCAAGAAAATGTCTTACTCATGGGAACACATCTCGGGAACATGTCTCTTTTGTGGGAACGTCTCACTCAAGTGAACATGTCTATGTCACTGGAACATGTCTCACTCACAGAAACACATCTCACAAGAACATGCAAGTCACGGCTTGTTTCATGAAACATCTTGCTCACTCACGGGAACACATTTCAAGAACATGTCTTGGTCACGGTTTGTTTCCTTTGGTTGTATATGTTTTTAATGATGGATTTTGTAAAGGTAAATTGTGAAGTCGCTGCTGCTCGGCCTTAATGTTTTTATCAGACATTTGATTTGAATAAATGTTTAGTAATTAATGTTTCCTCTGTTTTTATTCTGAAATACAAGAACACTGTTCTACAAAGTAGATAAAAAAGTTTGAGGCAGTCTGCAAGATGGAGAATATTACAGAAGGGTCCGGTTCAGTTTGTCTCTTCAGGACGTCGGCTTCTTTGAGGACGGAAGTTGTGATTTTAAAGTTGTCAACTTTTGCTTTTTTTAGCTTTAGAAACTCGATGGGCGGCACGGTGGCACAGTTGGTAGAGATGCTGCCTCTCAGCGAGGTCGCAGGATCAAATCCCAGGCAGGGGCCCATTCTGGGTGGAGTTTGCATGTTCTCCTCGTGCATGCGTGGGTTTTCTCCAATTATTCCAGTTTCCTCTCACAGACCCAAAACATGCATGTTAGGCTACATGGTACCTCCAAAAGTGTTCCTGAGTGTGAGTGAGAGAGTGAATGGCTCTTTTTCACGTTTGTCTCTATGTCTCTGAAGACTTGTCCTTGGTGTACAATTCCATTCCATTCAATTCAAAAATACTTTATTAATCCCAAAGGGAAATTAAATGTTGTAACTCATCATCCTGGTTTCATTAGAGTTGTTATAGGTGCCAAGGATTTCTTGTTTGTCTTACGGTGGACCTGAAGAAACTGGTTACAGATGTTGATCTGTCTACTTGGACTTGGCGGGTTTCTCGGTCTTCTTGGGCAGTAGGACCACCTGAATGCTGGGCAGAACTCCTCCCTGAGTGATGGTCGCTCCTCTCAGCAGATTGTTGAGCTCCTCGTCATTGTGGACTGTTGGATAAATTAATTATCCTATCATCAACTCATTAATCAAATGAACCACACAGAGAAATGTGAGAAGATCTTTTCAACTCAGGTTTACTTCTTGCAAGGGGTGCATCATTGAAAACAGGCTTACAACAATGGTAAATCAAAGTTCTGGTCCAAGGTCTGCCCACAGACAAAGAGTTAGGAAAAGCTTAAATACTCGTTATCAGACAGAGACGAGGTCAAGACGACCTCTTCTTCACAGCTCACAGCTCTTGAAGGCGTCAGAAGTTATCAGACTCCTCTCTGAGTAGACAGAAAGTCTCTCTTGACTTCACATACATGGTTCTATATTAATTTAACATTAGTAAGTGAAAACATCCGTGACCTTTACATAAAGTCCCCCAACATGGACAGCCAGCTGCAGGTGCCGGGGATGATTCTGGTCTTCTTGTTGTCATGATCCATGCTAAAAGTTTCTTTATCTAAACATCTTTGTTTTTGTCACTCTTTAAATCTCTATCTGCTCATATGGTCAAAAAGTGTGGCAGGAAAACGTTGGAGTCAGGAATATGATCCTGCAGCCATGTCTCAGTGAAGCATAACACTGCATTCCCGATACTCTGGTTGGGTCCTTGTTAGGGCTTGGAGTTCATCCAACGTTTCCCAGCTGTAGATGAGGTCGGTCTATTACTTGAGCTTTTGAGATGGTTGTAAAAATAACCAACAAAACAACTTGTTGTCATGGTTACTTATCCATCATAACAAATGTCCAAAAGTAAAAAGGTTTCAGTAAAAATCCTTCCAGATGCACAGCATCCGATACCAGAGGAAATATTAATCCACAAAATGATTTACATCCAGAAAAAGAGGAATTCCAGAGAAAAGAGGAATACAGAGCTACTCCAACATGCAGCCACCTTGAGCGGCGCAATTCTGGAACCTGCTTTTTTGTCCCATTCATTCAACCTTTATTTAGACAGATCAGTCACATTGAGCCTCAAAGATTTATTTACAAGTGACACCTGTTTGGACAGACAATAAAAGTGATAAACTGGACACACGTAGGAATTGGAGGCGAAAAAATTCCTATCAGACTTTTTTTTTCCTGCCTGAGAAGAAAAAACAGTGATATTGAAAAACACCTCGCACAAACAAGCACATAGTGACGTAGACATTATGCAGAGGGGGACGACGAGCGCAGTGAGCATGATTCATTGATGTTCTCAAGGGCACTGTAAGAGTTCTGATAAGGATGTAATAATCAGCCAGTGTCCTCCGGTGAGATCCATAAACATTCTCGAGGGATGTCGAGGAATGGCCAAGAATAACGACTATGAGAATTCAAGAATCCTGAAATGATGACACAAAGTTTATTCAGCTGGTTTCATCTGGTTATCAGTTGGAAATTTCTCAGGGAGTGGGTGATGAGCGTCAGATCACATGTTCTTCAGGCAAATTCAGATGAGATGGCCTTCAAGGCCAGCCAGGGGAGCCAAATTCAGATAAACACACAGTTGTTTTGGGGCCAGGCAGAACTTAATGACATCTACCTTGAGTCTGTGTTGGTCGACTCGGTTCCGAAATGCCCAAATTACATGGCCACACCAATGGAACGTGACTGAGTAAAATCACTGAGATCTGATCCATTCTGCCCAAAACATTTGAGTCCGGGTACTCGAGTCACAAACCAAGTCATCATAAAGGCAAGCAGTGTGATCGGGTCCAAATTTGCTACCGACAACTTTCTTGATAAAACCAGCAACCAGCCGAATCCAAAAAGCAGGAACCACTTATCATAAACCCAATTAAATATGCGTCCTTAAATTCCACAAATGGCAGCAGCGATAGACACATCATCAAATCCTCCAAGTCAATGAGATATCCAGCTGCGTGCGTGCCAACAGGGCAAATCGACTCGCCTAAAGCCTGTCTTCTCTTCGAAGAAATGTTGTAAATTGAATTGAGGGACCAACTGATCAAAACAAGTCCATAATTATGGTTCGGAAGAAATGCAAGAGAGTCTCACAAGCAGTTTCACAGACAGACAGAGCAGCAAAACAAAGCAGAGAGGGAGGGGAGGGGAAAGCGTCCGATCTCGGCAAGAGCAAGTGGTGAAGTGTGCTTGTACCCCTGTACCCCTGTACCCTGCACATGGCTGGACATGGCACCAATGACCCCCATGACCCAAAAAAGAAAAAGTAGGTAAAAGATAATGGATGGTTGGATGGATGGATGGATGGATGGATGGATGGATGGATGGATGGATGAA
>NC_056507.1:8260056-8279899 GCF_014905685.2 Nematolebias whitei
GATGGATGGATGGATGGATGGATGGATGGATGGATGGATGGATGGAAACCTGATGAACATCAAGCAAGTCAAAGGTGGAAACCCCAGGGGGGTCAGGAGAGTCCGAACCCCTCCAAACCATGAAGAATGCCACCCCAATAAACCATTAGAGGAAACTATGATTTAATCTAATATTAAAAACAGAAAGCACCTCCACCATTTATTTAGGGAACTCAATCACTTATACTTTTCAAAACTGATACCTCTCACCACCACATCATTCCAATGGTTTGGTCCACTGACACCAGCTGAAGATGCAGATGAGTGGGAGGCTGAGGAGTACAGCGAGGAGCCAACGTCAGTAACTGCGGAGACAAGACTTTGTTTCACAAATATTTACTACAGCTATAAAATGTGATGGTAAAAATGACGCAGAACATTTAGTTTTTGTGCATTTTGAAAAACAAACCGAGTTGTTCCGACACCATTGTGTTGATTATATTGATGTCTTTGGTCTTAGCCTCATCCGGCCGACTGGCTCCAGTATCCTATGGTGCAAATTTGAATCGGAGCCTGAGCGTTCTGACAGAAGAACGAGGAAATCTCTCCAAGTGCCGCTGAAGGAGAGAAATCTGATGGACGAAGATGAGGGAGCACAAAAGAGCTCTGCTTTCTGACACAACGTGTTCACGGTAAACACCAGCATCAAATACAGATTAGCTGTGTTTTACACTTTAACAAACATAATTTATTATTAGCCATGAACTAGCCATGGACGTCTGCAGGATGGAGCGCCAAGGACGCCAAGTGACGTCAACAAAAACAATAGTGCTGTCCAAGTGAAATTATTTTTGATAAGTTTATAAAAGTAAACACATAGCAGTATTTAAAGATCAGTGACATTTACTAAGTAACCACAGAACCGTGTGAATCTGAGGCAAATTCAATGTGGATCTTGAAACCTTCAGGCTGATGTGATTACCTGAACCTTACACACCATCCTTCAATCTGGAGCCAACACATTCAGGCTTTTAGAAAAGATACATATGACTACTGATTATTAACTCTGTTCACCTGACTTTAAGGTACAGATCCAGTCAGAACCCTTCTTATTGATGTATATCCTTGGTAAATAGTTTCTGAAGAGGAGAAATGATTCCGGTTTTTATTCAGGCAGGTAGTTGGTCAGAGGCAAAGGCCACAGGTGGACCTCCAGCTCCCTCCAGTGGCAGCTCTCAAAGCCGCAGAGCCTCAGAAGGTTCTGTTCTGTGGGCTGAGGATGACCCCACATGACCTTCAGCTTTCACAAAGAAAATCTCATCAGTCATGTTTTTTTATGAGCATGGGCTTTATTTACAAAAAAAAAAAAAAAGAAGAAGCCCAAAATAAAAGATCTAGAGTTGACTGGGACAGTTAGAAAGTTCTGGTGAACTCAGACAGAGAAGTATCAGGAAGGAGCTGGAAAAGTTAAACCCAATTCTTCGATGGGTCTCAAGCTGATGAGCAACTTCAAAACAGGGTCAGAGTTTGTCTTCACCTTCAAGAATCAAATTCTAGATTTGTTTAAGGTTTGAAATGAGGTCGTTGAAGGAAACCTTCTCTTCTGAACAGACGTCAGTTTGTTGGTGAATAGAAACAGGAGAAAAACTGATTTCCTTCTTCACAGAAGCAATTTACTCTGAACGTGTGGCTCACAGGAGATAAAAACATCCAACCATCCATCCAGCAGTTCATCCAACCATCCATAGACAAACTTTCATTGCTGTAAATCTGAAATGATAATAAATGTTGCAGAACCCTGTGTTAATTCTTCATCCACGTCCCAGTGTGAGCTCTGCTGTCATGTGTCACATTTCTGCCATCACTTCCACCGCTGAGCCCGGTGCTAACGAGGCTAGCCTCACACACACGCACACACACACACACACACACACACACACACACACACACACACACACACACACACACACACACACACACACACACACACACACACACACACACACACACACACACACACACACACACACACACACACACACACACACGGGGGGTGGTGGTGTGCTGTGACACATTGAATCTCACCGTGCTGATGTGCTCCACTGATCTGCGTCTCATGCTGGGATCTATTAACGTTCCTACCAGACACAGTTTGACATGTGACGGTAACATTTTTAACCCACCAAGGTTTCTGGATCCAACACTTCCTGTGTCTTACTCAGAGTTCTGTTGTCTCCACAGAAACATCTGTTTCTAACTCCAAACTGTGTGTGGAGCTCAGATCTTTAGTTTAGATTTGGTCTCGTTCTAAACGATTTAAAGGACAATAATCAGCTGTGCTGGCACCGTTCCAACAGAAACACCTTCTGACCTCATCAGAGATTTGTCATTAAAAGCAAGTCGTGTTTTTATCTAATAAAGGTTTATGTAAAGTGATGAATCTGGTAGTTCTTCTGAAATCTGGAGGAGGACTTGGGTCTGAACAATTATCAGGTTCAGAATCTGATGCATCAACAAAATGAAGTGATTACCAACAGACCAGTGGACTAGCGGTTAGCTGGGTCCAAATCTATACCCCCAGACCTGGTTGTGGTTCTGCAGCAGAGCAGGAAGGTGTTAGAGTCTGACAGAAACCCATTTCTGGACTTTTCACAAGGTTTATTGAAACTGTTTCCCAAGACATCATGCTCAATAATCCAGGTTAAAAACATATCCAACAAAGTTAAGTCTTGTCCTCTGGATGTTTTGTTTTTTTAACACCTCGTCTTTCATGCAAAGGACTTCATCAGTCAGAGGAGCCACAACAAACTCAGTCTCACAAGCAGCACACTCACATAGTGGGCCAACCAGTTTGATAAGATGGTTTCTGGAGTCCACCCTCTCCCCCGTCGACTCCTCTGAGGCAGCCATGACCAAAGTGGTTCAAAACATCAAAGTTCATGCTCAATAATCCATAAAACTGTTTCTCTAGGTTTCTGGGATTCAAGCTCAGAACGGTCTTCTTGTTTTAAAGTAGCCGATGGTTAGCTGAAAGCAAAAAGTAGCAAAAAATCCAAATAAATGCTAAAAGTTACAAAAGGCTTTAGGTTTCCACCCAATTGTTTGATCCATGAAACAAAATGATTTATTTTTCAGTTTAACTACAGAAACGGTCAGAACCACCTGTGGGTTTTTTGTAGCAGCTGCACGGGAACATGTTCCCCGAGTCCCACGGAACCAGACTGTTGTCAGTGGGGCCCCCAAACTAGGTCTGCCCCCGGGCCTAGAGCCTCCTCCATCCGGCCCTGCATGGATGTGATGTTTCCTGCTTCACAACCCGTGAAGAAACTCCACAAACAGGAGGTCCAAGGAAGAAGGAATGTTGTTTTCAATGAGGAGTCCTGATCGTGAAACTGTCCGCTCACTTTCAGAAGTTCAAAACCTGAAGAAGCTCAGATCTTCTGTTGGAACTCCAGCGAGGAGCTGGACCACATTCAGTTCAGTGTTTCTCAGGCTGAAGGTTCGGTTACAGCAAATTCTTAAGAACGAAAAAAACCACAAAAGTCTCTGCAACATTTAACAATTTTCTCCAACAAAATCTAACAACAACAAAAAAACAACAACTGGATGAAATGTAAACAACTGTTAGTTCCAGTTTTATATTTTAACTTTGACTCAGCCGTTATCTTTTCATGAAACATTTGTGAGTAAATGTGTAGAAATTAAAAGATGAATCTCTTCATCTTGGAAACGGAACCAGAGTCTAATTGGGTTCTTGACACAAAAAGCATGAAGTCAGCAGCTGGGAGGAACGAGAGCGTCGCCTCGTCTCTAATGGCAGCTGAGAGTGCGGCAGCAGGTGACTTCATCACATCGAGGTGTCGGAGTCTTCTCGTTAAACACCGGCATGTCTTCACACCCTCTACACACACGCACACACACCTGCCTCACCTGCAGGCGCTGCTGCACGTGAGAAGACCAATTAGGAGCAGTGAGTCACCTCAGAGCGCCTCTCTTCCTCCCACCTCACCTAAACCTTCTCACCTGAAGGACGTCTCATGTTTGGCTCAACATGAACGTTTCTTTGTAACGAAAAATGAAGAATCTTTTTTCCTGCAGATCAGCAAAGATCACACATCACGCTCCATGGAGGGTTCAGGGTCTGTGGTCTTCAAACATGGCCCTCAGGGGCCACCGTCCATCTTCTGCTTTATCACTCCTGGCTTGGTAATGACAGCTGAGCAGGGCAGGATTTGTTTAAATGATTTAAGTCAGGTGTGTGTGGGAGCCGGAAGACATTTAAAACCTGCAGGACATGGACCCCCCTTGGGGACCAGGTTCAAGGACCTCCAGACCTGTTAGCTTTAGCTGCAAGTGACACTTGACAAGTGAGTGGTGTTCGTATGTAACGCACCTGTTTGAGGATTTCTCTGTTCAGTTTGGCTTGTTTTTAATTAAAGGAAAGAATAATTGGCTGAAAATGTAGTTTTAGTTTCTGTAGCATCGCAGAGAACTGGGAGGAGGACAGAAGGTGAACAGAAGGTTTAGAGTCAGACAAAAAGAGATGTTTCTGTTTCAGGGTCAGATAATGACCGGACCACAGGTGTTTTGGTCAAAGAACAGGTGAGGCAGGTCGTTCAGAGACGTACCTGAGGTGTCACCGTGTAGCCCGACACTCGTGTGTCGTGACAAATGCCTTTCAGGAAACCAACAAACAGTGATGCTCTCACAAAGTGGAGGTTTATTGATGGCTGTAAACTTTACACCGATTGTCCCACCTGCTCCATCGGTCAGAACACCTGTAAACTGGGATTTCTCAGTTCACAACCTACAACAAAATAGAGTGGGATGAAACACAAGACTTGGTGATGAACTAAGTGCTGATGATCTCCTTCTTTAAGATGAAAAACATTTGTCCATCCAGAATGTGTTTTTTGTTTTAACCTTCTTCCTTTTATTTGGAATGCACGACGGCTCAGTGGTTAGCACTGTTGCCTCACAGCAAGAAGGTCCTGGGTTCAATCCCCTGTTGGACCTGGGGTCTTTCTGTGTGGAGTTTGCATGTTCTTCTTGTGCTTGCGTGGGTTTTCTCCGGGTACTCCGGTTTCCTACCACAGGCCAAAAACATGCATGTTAGACTGCCTTCAGGCCCAGGCCTCCCTTGCAAAAGATCTGTGATCTCAATGGAATTTGACTGGTTAAATAAAGCTTAATAATAATAATAATAATAATATAATAATAATACGTCTATCCTGATCTGAAGAATATTAAACTCGTGTTCTGAACTCCGTCTGTTAAACTCCAGGAGAACCTCCAACATCTGCCACAGCAAATAAACTCACCAGTTCCCACTTTTAGAATACACAGTCAGCTGATGGTTTCTTCACAAACAGAGACATCTAAATGTCGAGAGGCATATCAGTCAGAAATGGCAACATAGGCATTCGATAAAGGGCTTTCAATGGCTTAAAGTCTACCTGCAGCCAGTCTGGTTTTGAGTGTCACTGCACGATCTGTTCTGGGACCAAAAAAAAAAAAAAATCTGTTCCTGGACTGGAAGCAGGATCCATACTGTGCGACCGTGCGCCTGTATTCTGGGCGCAGGAATGGTGCGCCCAGAATCTTCCTATATAGGATTATATATATTTGTAAAAAAAAAACAAAAAAAACCTGCAGTATGACTTTTTATAATTAGGGGAGTGGTGGCGCAGAGGTTAGAGAGGTGGGCCTGTGATCCGAAGATCGCCGGTTCACGCCCCGGCCCCGACAACATCAAAAAAAAAATTGTGGGTGGGGTAGGTGAAACACTCACACTTGCCCCCACCCTCATTTGCCCCACTCTGGGCCCATGAGCAAGGCCCTTAACCCCCACCATGTGCTCCCTAAACAGGTCTCTCTTGAAAATGAGTTCTCGTGGCTCAATGAGACTAACCTGTATAAATAAAGGCTAAATGAAAAATAATAATAATAATAATAATTGTTTATTGTTGTTGCTGTTGTCCATTGTTGTCATCTTTCTTTGTTGAAATCAGGTCTCTCTTGTAAATGAGTCCTCGAGGCTCAATGGGATTACCTGTCTAAATAAAGGTTGAATGAATATCTTGTAAAGAAGAGGCGTATACTGCGCATGTACAACTTTTAACGAGAGTCTATGGGCAAAGATTCTTGCTCCCTCAGGGCGGAAATACATCATCAATCAGAGGCAACGTTTTTGAAAGAAACAACTTTACATAAAAGTTTACTTTACTTTTCATAAACTATCAAATGTTTATCTTACACTACTAAAAACAATATATACATATATTTTGAAATATTTTTATTTTATTGTTTCATTTTTATTTAAAAAAAAAATGAAGTCTTCAATGTGGTGAGTGGTATGTGTGTGGTGGGGCAGCACCCTAGCACCAGAGGATCCAGTTTGTGTTGACAGAACTCTGCGCTTTCAGAACAGAACTGTCCATGCGGGGCAGTGGCGGCTGATCATTACATAGTTCCCACACACGTGACTGGTATTGCGCAATACCAATGTCCAACATATCACGTTTCTTCAGCGTGTGTTTCATTTTAGTTTTACATGAAGACAGTTTTTATCCAAGGGATTAACGGATGGTAGTTAGTCAGTTAGTTGGACGGTTGCACAGTTCGGATGAGACTGAAGGGGCTGCTCTCGTTGTTTTGGTGATGGTTTTGTGTTGGACTGTGGTGATTCTGAAGAGCGTCCAGCAGATGGCAGTATTGGACCTCACATTAACCGATCCAGACTGTCTCTTCAAGACACTGAGTTCTTTAGTCTGAGTCTAAATATGATGATTTCTACTTTTAGTCGTTTCAGTTACACCTGTCTGGGTAACTGTCCGTCTTCACTGCATCCCGCCTTCTGCTTGTTTCTTCCTTCAGCCATCCGTCATCAATCAGTTCTCCTTCATCTTCCAACCATGTTTCATCTGCACCATTTTACCTGCAGGAACCAGCCGAAGCTCAGCTGAAGTTCCACCCTGACAGCTGCTGCAACAGTCAGGTTTCATAACCAAAAAACTTCTGCACACATTGTCAGAAACTATCTCAGGGAAGCTCATGCATGCTTGTTGTCCTCATCGAAGTCTCCGCCTGACTGCAGTTCATCGTTGTAACATACCCGAGTGGGCAAATGCTCCCATCTGATGGCGTATGACATGTTGGAGAGGTGTTCTCTTCACAGATGGATCCCAGTTTTCTCTGTACTGGGCAGAGGGCAGACTGCATGTATGGCGTTGTGAACGTGAGCGGTTCGCTTATGTCAATGTTGTGAATCGAGTGGTCCATGGTGGTGGTGGGGTTATGGTATGGGCAGGCGTATGTTATGGACATCGAGCACAGGTGAATTTTATTGGTGGCATTTTGAATACACAGAGATACAATGAAAAGATCCTGAGGCCCATTGTTGTGCCATTTATCCCCGACCATCACCTCATGTTGCAGCAGGATAATGCACGACCCCACGTTGCAAGGATCCGTACACAGTTCCTAAAAACATCCCAGTTCTTGCACAGCCAGCACCCTCACCGGACACGTCATCCACTGAGCATGTTTGGGATGCAGACCATACAAAAGAGCTGGTCTCACAACTGTCTTGTAAACTTTTCCTTTGACCTTTGCTGACACTCTTTTGTTACAAATCACTCCTGAAACTTTTCTCCATCCACTCCATCCTGCCTGAACTCTCTTCTTCACCTCTTTTCCACATTTTCTTCTTTATTGTAAAAGTAACTGAATATTATAATTTAAAATAACCTTGATCGACACATAACACATGAAACACGTCAACAACAAAATGTTGCTTTTTAAAAATAAAAAAAATATATATATATATATATTTTCAATGATTGCAAACGTTGAACATTCAGGTGTAAAGAAACATCTGAGCTTCTCTTTAAATTAAATCAAACCTTTGCCCTTTTGAAGTTTATCATCCAAGAAAAATTGCAAATCAAAAACAAACAAAGCTTTTTTTTAAAAAAAGAGGAGAAAATAAATGAGTAATTAAAGAAATACAATATATTTATATATGATTATTTATTTTCATTTATATATCAAAATGTCTCATTTAAGAGGCCGACGGACAGTGTGTAACATATCGTGTAACTGTGTGTGTGTGTGTTTGTGTGTGTGTGTGTGCGTGCGCGCGCGTGTGTGTGTGTGTCTAAAGGTCAAAGCTGACAGCCTCGTAGTGAAGCTGCCATCAGAAGAAACCTCAGAGGACAGAGATGAGAAACGTGTTCAGAAGAAAGACATGGATGACTGATGGAGGAGAGGAGGAGCTGCTCAGTAGAAGGATAGATGGATGGATGACTAAGAAAAGGATGGAGGGATGATAGACAGATGGAAGGATGATAACAGAGTGATAAATGGATGAAGAACAGATGGATGTTGAACAGATGGATGGATGGTTGATGAACAGATGGATGCATGATGAATAGATGCATGATGAACAGATGGATGATGAACAGATGGATGGATGTTAAACAAATGGACAGATGGATGCATGAGGAATGGATGGATGAATGATGAACAGATGGATGTTGAACAGATGGATGTTGAACAGATGAAAAGATGGTTGATGAACAGATGGATGCATGATGAATAGATGGATGATGAACAGATGGATGATGAACAGATGGATGATGAACAGATGGATGAATCTTGCAGCTCTCTCCATGATCTTGTGGACACCTGAAGCAGAACTGTGTGTTGATGGTTAGAGGAGCTCCTAACTCTGAAGGACGCAGTGTTAATGAGACGCCACCGTTTGGACCCGTCCTCCTCCAGAACATTAGCCCAATAATAAGATGGACACTTGTGGCACCACCCTTCCAGAGACGCACATCTCTCCAGTGACTGCACAGTGTCTGAGTGTGACGGTGCGTTTGATTGACTCCTCGGCTGCTTTTTTACAAACCCTCATGGTTCTGACTGGACCGGGCCGGTTTATCACCTGTGTCACATGAGAACGAGCTAATTCAGCTCCTGATCAGCTGCTGGGAAGAATCAACTTCTCATTAGATTAATAAACAAACTTCTTCTTCCATAAAGATGGATGATGATGACGATTCTGTGGTTTTAACCACTTCCTCCTGTTCAACACCAAAATGACTTCTTTATGAAGTAAAAACACGTTTTTATGTCATTAGTTCGATTTTTGTCTGGAAACAGCAACTATCAGTTTAAACCTGTTCCTGATGTTTCATGGATGTTTTCAACCGAGAGCAAATCAAAGTTTACAGCCATTTCTGCAAGATCAACATCACAGACAGTCTGCACATTAACAAACTGTATCTGAATGAATGAATGAATGAACGAATGAATGAATGAATGAATGAATGAATGAATGAATGAATGAATGAATGAATGAATGAATGAATGGTTGTACTGTAATTTTCAGTAAAGGGCTTTCAGATTCGATCTGACTCAGCGTTCAGAAACCTCCTGCGACTCGTCTCAAAGCTGCATTGTTCCATGTTTGCCTTCCTTCTTCCCTTGGCCTCCATTTAGTTTCCTTTGTTTTTTTGTTGTCAGCGAAGTTGGAGCGGGGACACCGTTTGCAGGATGAGTCCTCAGAGAATCACCGGAGCAGGAGAGCAGAGAACAAGAAGAACTCTGAGCAGAGGAGCGACGCAGAGAGAGAGAGAGAGAACAGGTTGAGCGACATGGAAAAAAAACAGCCAACGGAGCTGAAATGAAAAAGAAGAGAAATTTAAAAAATAGACAGAACGCGTGCGTGTTTGTGTGCACGTTGTGTTTCTTTGTTTTTACTGGGGTTTGTGTGTTATGGGTGGGTGCTCCTACGGGGGGAGACAGATGAGAGGCCCTGACTCAAGTGACACTGCATCCCTCCTCTCGTCATCAGGAAGACTCGGGAGGCGACGCTGCTGCGCTCAGAAAATGAGAAAGCAAAGGGAAACTGAGAGGCAGAGCAGAACAAGAGGGAATGTCTGGGTCTGCAGGGAATAATAAAGACAGAAAGAAGTGACATGAACATCATCAGGCTGAGACGCTCAGTTCCACAGCATCAAACCGCTGCACGCTTCTGCAGGGACAAACCCAGTCAGCCTTAAACCCTGCCCGGATCTCTGGAGTCCTGCGAGAGAACTCCGCTCATCTTTTCTCAGCGTGGAGCTTTCCTGTCAGCTGGCAGCCCCCCTGCACCTAATAAATAAATGATCTCACAGCATTCCCTTAGAAAATGTGCCCGAAAACCTTAAACTAAAGTTCACCCAGACGAAAATCTGTTTACATGTCGTTTCACCTCTCAGGGAGGTTCTTCTGCTGCGGCTTTTAGTCTCTAAAATAATCTGGATCGACGAGGAAACAAGAGAACAGAACAGGTTTTGTCTGGGCTCAACAGACTGAATTAAAGAGTCTTCGTACTGGTCAGGTTTGACCCAAACGGTTTCTGATCTGGAACAGAGCAGCGGTCGAATCTGATGACTTTCCATCCATATTCATTTTCTCCACGCCTGCACCTGATTGAGAAGACTGCTCTGCTGACCTTTTCAGCTCCTGCCAGACGTTCTTCCAGCGCTGGGACATTATGATACCGTACGGTAAATAATGGATAACTTGTTCCTAAACAGTTTTACTAAGCTCAGTGTTTAGTGACTTCCAAGTTCTGCTCCCTCAAGTCTTCCAAGACCTCCTTGGTTTTTTTTCCATTTACCGTATTTTTCAGAGTATAAGGCGCATTGAGCAAAACAAAACAGTCAGATAAGTCCAACTTTATTCAACTCATTCACAATAACCACATAAAATCAGTTCGAGGTCAGTGAGCACAACCAGAATTAATACATAAACTGCACCGGATTATAAGGCTCACTGTAGATTTTTGAGAAAATTAAAGGATTTTAAGTGCGCCTTATAGTCCGAAAAATACGGTATTCAACCTTTATTGATACAGATTAATCACACTGAGCCTCAGAGACTCATTTACAAGTGAGACCTGTTTGTGACTTTGCTGTGACATCATCTTGCCCCCACAACCACCCAAACATCAACCTGGATCAGAAACTACCAACAACAATCTGCTCCTCTCTCCAACGATAGTCAACCTCCTCTGGATCATCTCCCCTCCTGTGGAAACCTAGGACTTCGCCTCACCCTCCTCTCTGGCTTCATCTACAAACATAAACAACCATAAGACGATCTGCAAACAAGATCCATTGTTCATCCAACCTTAATAATTATGGTATTTTTTGCCGTTTAAGTTGCACCTTTGTGCATAAATTTGCAGGTCCTGCAACTTATACACCAAAGCGACTACGTTTTTTCCCCACATATGTATGAACCAATTTTTGGCTGCGATCTAACAATTTCATTCATTCTGACATGAAAAATATTGAACACTACCATTTTCAGCCTCTAGAGGGCCCTCGAGTAATACGGCAAGCCAAGCGTCTCATTAATAGGTAAAAGTGGCTATTAATGAGACACTTGGCTTGCCATACTGAGCCACCTTTGTCTCGCTCCACAACTCCTGGAGCAAACGTGAAATCAGCTGCGACATGCAGCTGATTTGAAAAATTCAACTGACAAACACCTTTGCTATAATGTCGAGCGAACAAATAATTGTTTTTAGGTGGTTATCTTGGTAAATTTCTAAGAAATGCGCAGCGAGTCCTCCCTCTGCGTGCTCCCACAGTCGCGAATCGGCTTTTGAAATGCAACTGACTTGACCGTCAAAGTGCATTTATTAAGGAAAAGTTCAACTGAGACACACCTTTGATATAATTTCGAGCAAACAAATAATTGTTTTTAAGTGTTAAGCTTGTTAAATTCTTGTTAAAGTCCACCTGTGCGCGCTCCTGCGGCCACCATTTGGCAGCCAATCGATTTTTGGCACAGCAGCCCACATTTCCAGGTTGTCGGAGGTGACATGTAACAAACGTGACACGTCAACAGTGACATATTTGGACTGATGTGACTTATATGGCGGTGCGACGTGTACGGTGGAAAGTACGGTACAAACACTCACCTTGTCCTTTTTCCCTTCCAGCCCTGAACACCATCAACACTTGTAAAAAAAAAAAAAAAGCACTTACCTTTTGTACGCCTGACTGCCTCTTCCTCAGTCTGCTAACTTGGATCCAACAATATCTAAAATCATTTTAGCATCATTGCATCACAGTTTCTCCAACCAAAGCCAGAAATGTTTTGTAGTTTCAGGATATTTCCTGTGAGTTTAATCAAACCAAGAAGAAATAAAATGCTCTTCAGATATTCTCTGGTTTCTGTCGGGTCTGACATCCCGTCCCATCAGGTTTCATTGCCACAGTTATAAAAAAATAAATAACAAGCATTGCTCAGAACATTTCTCGTCTTTAAAAAAGTGCTAAATAATGAGAAGATTTTTCTGTGAATGGTGTTGATCTTTGACCTTTCGTCTGTACGGGAGTGTTGCGTGTCCTCCAGGATCCGGTTCTTTGTGTTCTGAAGGAGGAAGCACTAATGTTCAGGAGAACGTCACTCATCAGAGTGCAGCTTCAGCCACTTTGTCGTGCTCCTTCAGTGTCTAAAATCAGAAGGTGGGAAGAATTATAAAGGCCCAACAAATGAGAAGAGACGTTTTCTTCCAGCTGCGTGTTGTTTTTACTCTGAGCAGCTTGATGTGTTTAAAGCACATCTTAGTTAAATCAAAGGTGCTGGCTGTAAAAACATGAAACAAACGGATCATTTTTCAATTCTGACACCTCTTCCCGTCGCTCCTCTTCTCATGTCGCACATGAAATACAAATCTTCACCTTCCTGTCATGTTACTCTGATCAATCACTGCGCTTAGTGACAGTTGCCATGACAGCAGTCACATGATCAAAGACCACACCACAGGTGTGTGAAGGTACCCTGAGGCGTGACCTTGTACAGCAGCGTGAACACGCTTCCAGTCCAAACACAGCTCCAACAGCAGAGTGAAATCTGACGAGACAAAAAGATCAATAATCATCATATTAATAACGAGCCGGGAGTCAATTAAAACTTTGTTGTTGTTTGTTACAAACACAAACACACAGAGGCTGAAGCACACAACGAGTCCAGAAGATACAGCTCAGAGTCTGACTACAATCAGTACACACACACACACACACACACACACACACACACAAGAACCAAAATTAAAGCCTTGGTTCTGAGCGAGGTCCCGTCCCAGTTCATGTTTTCAGACAAAACAAACGGTTTGAAAACATTTTGATAAGTTTCAACCACAAAGTTCACAGACAGACACACAATCCAATAACGCTCAGTCAGGTCATCTGGACAGTTTCTCTTTTGTAGAGACATTTCGCCCTCTATCCGGAGGACTTCATCAGTCTGAGGAGTCCCAAGTAAACTGTTTCCCCACCAAGCAGTACACTCCTTAAGTGGACCAACCAGTTTGCTGGAGATAAGATGGTTTCTGGGGGCTGTCCTCTCCTCTGTTGACTCCTCCCATGCAGGCAGCCACAGCCAAAGTGGTTCAAGACATCAACGTTCATGCTCAATCATCCAGGTACTAAATCCATGATGAAGCTCTCCAGATAGAGGGCAAAATGTCTCTACAAAAAAAGAAACTGTCCAGATGACCTGACTGAGCATTATTGGATTTGGTACCTGGATGATTGAGCATGAACTTTGATGACTATATCACAATGAACTAAGCACCATGTGAAACATGGTGGTGGCGGTGTCATGCTGTGGGTACGCAGCAGGGAAGAGTTGCCGAGAAGATGGATGGAGCTAAATCCAGGACAATCCTGGAAGAGAAAAAACTCTGAAAGTTTGACTCCAGGGGGTGATCAAGGTCAAGGTTCTTTATTGTCATTCGCATCACACGTGGTACATGAGGCGGAACGAAATTGTGTACACAGGGTCCCAGTTACATCCAAAAATAGCCAAAATATAAATTATAAAAGAAACGGTAAATAAGGATCTAAAATAAACAAACACCAAACGGTACACTAAAAGATCTAAGACAATACGCTAGTCACTGATGGTGCAAAACAACACACTGAACAACACCAGCACCAACATGAGTCTTTGTGGGTGGATGAGTACAAATGAATGAATACAGCAACATGAAATAATCAGCAGCATGAGATCAGCAGCATGGATAGTCAGCAGCACAATCAAAGTTGCATTGCAGTGATTTTATTTTCACAGTGATAATCCTGACTAGAGATTCATGATTCTAACAGCTTCAGGGTAGAAGCTGTTCCACAGTGATTCTACACTTAATATTCCTCAACCTCCTGCCTGATGGGAGCAGGGCAAAAAGTGTGTGTGCTGGGTGAGTGGGGACCTTCATGATGCAGGTGATGCGTCAGAAAAACTCGCCACACTTCTGTGAAAGTATGACCTTCTGCAGCTCCTGGATCCAAGATGGCCGCTAATGATCAACACCTGCAGGTCGTCTCGCCATCAAGGATCCAGCTCTACATAAAGCTGCTCTCTCTTTCTTTCCACTCTCCACTACATGATCTACTTTGTATCGTTCTGACACATAAAGTCCCAGAAAAATGTGTTAATATATGGATGGCTAAAAAATACATTTCTTTACAACTGACCTTTCCCATGACTAACTGTTTCTGTATTTACAGAAAGAGATTCAGTTTTAAGGACGCATCATGAGCATTTCTGTCAAATTCTCTGCCCTCATCAACATTTTTATTTATTACTTCTTAGAGTTAAAACTCTCATTTTCAACTAAAACGAGACGTGATAAAGACTCGATCTGTTACAGATTAGCGGGCTGATTCTGATCGTTTCATTTATTATTTTAAGGGCCTGATCAAATGGTAACAATGGGCAGATCTGGCCCACAGGCCTTGATTTACACAACAAGCCTTCTGCTGAGAGTTAGGCTGAGAGTAGGGAGATAAAGCTTCAGGAAAGATTAAAAGCAAGAACAGAAGCGAAAAGCTGAGTAATGATGGAGGCTTGAACTCTGGCAGACGACGTATCGATTTTTGTCTCCTTAAGACCAAAAAACCGAGACGTGACCTTTTGTTTGCGCTGATGAAAATGTAGCTGTAGCTTTCTGCTGCTCACAAATCTCTCTGAGGTGGAAGCTGAACTGAATCCAAAGAGACTTCATGGTGAGAGATATTTACAACCGCTCCATCTGCTGAGTCCTGGTCCCCTCAGCAGATCCACAATGGACCGGAGGTGGAGCCGTGGACCGAGCTGCTGTTTCTGTGGGAATAATGGGACCTGTAACCTGTTCAGACAGGTGTGTGAACATGTGCTGCTGCACACAGCTGTCAGCCTTCCTATCCCTTCACTTCACTGATTTTTCACAGGAAACACAAAGCAGAGGCTGTGATCGGGACCAGGACCAGGACCAGGACCAGGACCAGGCAGAGAGTAACCTCACTAATGGGACACTTCTCCACATCTGGATGAAAACTCAAGAAGAAGAAGAATGGGAATGTGGTGACTCTCAACAGTAATAAAATGTAATTTGTCTGTGCAGAGGGGCAAACATGTTGCTATGACAATCAAACGTCTCTAACAACAACAGTTACTTGCAGTCAGAGATAAAATATTCATAATTTTCTTCAGCTGGAAAAACTGAACATTAAAGTTAGAATAAAGTTTGTAGTTTGGATTAAAATACTGATGAATTGTCAGGACTGAAACGTGAAAACATTTCAAATAACTAAATTCAAAGATAACTCTATGTTTGACATCTTTGTGAGACAAAACTCTGTCTCCCTGTCCGTCTGGGACCACACGCTGACTTTAATGTCTCTAATGGACAACAAGGGAAATGTAAGTCAATTCTTTTGAGTTTTATTCTTCTGAGGAGGATGATATAAACCTCCCGGTCCTAATTTGAATCCAGTTTATGGAGTGAGTGTAAACTGGAGGAGAGGCGTTGCTTCCACCCGTGCACGTAGGTGGGAACACGCTGATGGTGACTGCAGTGTGAAAGGTATTCCTGTGGAGAAAATGTTCCAAATTAAACTCGATAAAATACGTCCCGTGATGCATCCTGCTCAGAAAGAAACAAACGTCTCTGTCTTCGTGCTTCCTGGAAGAACAGACTGTACACTCGCTGATTTCAAACGTTCACATGTTCCAGACAATCCCACGTCTGCCGTGGTCTCCTGCTCAGACAGAAATAATCTGGACTGATGAAGAAAGCATAGATTAACAGCTTATCTTCTCCAATGTGTGCTGTAAAAGAAAAGTAAAAAAAAAAAAAGTCAGTTTTCTGGTTGTTGTGTTTTATACATAAAATGTTCAACAAATGGGATTTTGTTTTCAGAAAGTTAAAAAAAAGATGTTAAAACAATTTAACACAGTAGAACTTATCAGAGCTTAAAGTTAAGTTATGTCCTCTTAATGGATTTAAAAAAAAAATGTTGAAAAGTTTTGTCTTTTATCCAAAAGATTTCTTTAGTCTGAGGAGCTGCAACAAACTCAGTCTTATAAATAGACCATCTCATAGTGGATCAACCAGTTTGCTGGTTACAGCCAAAACTAGTTCACATGATGAAGGAGGACCATCAGCATCACGACCGATTGTTAGCGCCCTGATGGTTGCTTGCTATTCACAGAGGGCTGAGTGAAACTAGCAATGACAGCATTGTAAGAAGGTGACAAATGGACACGGAGGCCTCCGCTCCGTTTAACGATGGACAGTTCTCTTCACAAAGATGGCCTCCTTTACTCCTCTCTCAAACCATTGTTCCTCTCTATCAAGGATGTGAACATCTTCATCCCTGAAAGAGTGACCACTGGCCTGGAGACGAGTGTAGACTGCAGAGTCCTGGCCTGATGTTGTTGCTGTTCTGTGCTGGTCCATCCTTTTGGACAGTGGCTGTTTAGTTTCCCCAATGTAAGACTGATCACCCTCCTGACACTGAACAGCATACACAACATTACTCTGTTTGTGCCGGGGGACTGGATCTTTGGGATGGACCAGTTTATATAGCCGTAATGTATTTTGGGGTTTGAATCCCACTGAGATGTTATGTTTAGAAAATAAACGTATTGGTTTCTCTGAAACTCCTGCAACATACTGACCACTGGTCTGGGTCTGGGTTCCTCCTTTTCACCTGTTGGCTGACTGGAGTCCTGTTTGGGTTTCTTCTCTGCTTTCAGGAAGGCCCAGTTAGGATATCCACATTGCACCAGAGCCTGTCGTGTGTGGGATTCCTCCTTCTGCCTGGCTCCTGAGTTAGTAGGGACACTGTCTGCTCTGTGGTACAGAGTCCTGATGACTCCTAACTTGTGCTCCAGGGTTTGATGGGAGTCAAACTGCAAATACTGGTCTGTGTGGGTGGGTTTGTGGTACACCTCAGTTTGCAAATGTCCTCTATCAGAGGACCAATCTGCAATTGGTGTAAAAACCAGGGAGGCTACAACTGGCTTGGGGTCCACAGGAGATGACAGCGGGACTGAAGCAGGGTATGAGCCCAGGAAAATTGCAGCAGGAGATGCAGAACGGCAGCCGTCACCCCGACATCCACGGAGAGGCATGGCGAAACACGGTCATTGACCCTGATACCCACGGAGACACAGGAAGATGGGTTCGGCTGCTTCTTCAGCTGAAGAGGACTCAGCTGATACAGACTTGGTTGATCAGGACTTGGCTGCTTCTTTGGCTGAAAAGGACCCGGCTGACCAGGACCCGGCTGCTTTGTCAGCTTGGCTGGGTTCGGCTGCTCAGAATTTGGCTGTGTCATCAACTAGACTGGCTTTGGCTGCTCAGGAAGCTCAGTTGCTCTGCTGGTGAGCGAGGACTCGCTTGGAGTGTGAACATCTCTCGTTATGTGTCGCTCCATCTAGCTCGCTCAGAACTTTTTCGTCGGCCATCAAACAGAAAAATGCCTGAACTTCAGCATTTGACCACGGTTGTGACGTTGTTTGTTTATACCTTCAAAATACTCAAAAATACGCTCCTCCGGATTTGAGTTGTTTCTTATGGTGGGTTAAAAAGAAAATGGCGGATTGAGTTAAGGTGGAAATTTCTGAAACTCCACCCTCTGACCAATGACTCCGCCCCCTGACCAATCAGTAACCAACAGTGCGCTGACGTCACGTTTTTGGGTCCTGCTCGGCCTGAATGGAACCGCAGAGAAGTAGGTATTGAAAAAACAGGCCGGCTCCACGAAGAAGGCCCTGTGGAAAAGAACACGGAACAGAACTGAGCTGGGCAAAGCGGGGCCAAGGAGGAGCTGTAGAAAAGGTTCATTAGCTGCACAGGGGTTCAGAAGAAAGTGCTCCAGTTATCAGCACAGCTCAGAAGATCGTGGGCATCTCCCATCACATATTGAATCCAAATCAAAAATCCAAGATGGCTACCATAGCTTAAAATAAAAAATGACTACAACTCATTGATTTTTTTTTTAAATCTGAAATTTGATGTGTTGTAGCTGAGAGCGAACCCCAACACATAGTACTGTCGAATCCAAATGTTTAAATGGTCACAATGTGGCAGTCCCAGTCCCATTTTCTCCAGGAACTTACCAGTTATTTCTATCCTTAACGTGTGTTTTTTTGGTCTTTCCTCCAATAGAAAGTACACCTGGACCTGTCCTTCTGTGTGTCTGTTTACACTTCCTGTTCTCTCAAACCCCAGCCGGTCAAAGCAGATGGCCTCTCGTCCTGAGCCTGGTTCTGATGGAGGTTTCTTCCTGTTAAAAGGGAGTTTTTCCTTTCCACTGTCTCCTTTGTGCTTGCTCAGGATGGGAGACTGTGATTCAATGAAGATTCAACACAATCTGCTGC
This sequence comes from Nematolebias whitei, assembly GCF_014905685.2. Taxonomy (NCBI): domain Eukaryota; kingdom Metazoa; phylum Chordata; class Actinopteri; order Cyprinodontiformes; family Rivulidae; genus Nematolebias; species Nematolebias whitei. The sequence continues at coordinate 8,278,756 of NC_056507.1, forward strand.
TTCCTGAGATTGATAACTTTTATTAAAAGGTTTTTTATGTATGTGAATGTTTTTCTACAGTGCCCTGAGAATTAATTAATGGGGGGGGGGGGGTTGCATTATAGTTATGTTTTTATGCAGTACATTTGTGTTATTGTGTGTTTTGTATGTTAAAATAGTGTTTTTATGCTTTAAAATTGTATTAGTGTGTGTTTTGTTTGTTACTGTTGTGTTTTTCTGCATTACAGTTATTTTACTTGAGTGTTACAATTCTATAGTTGTGCGTTTTTGTGCATTCCTGTTGTCTCTGTTTGCTTTAACGTTGTGTTACTGTGCTTCACAGATTTTTGGGGGTGTTACAGTTGTATATTTTTCGTTACAACTGTGTTAATTGTGCTACAGTTGTGTTTGTTTCCTGATCACCTTTCTGGTCGCTCTCCTCTGCCTTCCACCCACTCCGTCCAGCCGTGGAGCAGCTCTGATCCACAGACTGACAACAAACAAACAAACAAATAAACATGTTTCTCAGATGCTGCACACGGTTCTCACTCAGCTCTATTTTTAGCAGCTCAAGAAGAGGCTGGCAGTCTCTGGCTTCTGCTGCTTCATCTCCAAACACAACAAAGGAGATTTTAACTGCAGAATCATTCTTAATGACTACAGTAAAACAACAACAACAACAAGTCAGACCTTAAACAAACAACAGAAAATGATTTGTTGAACATGATTTCAGGATTATTTGAATTTGTTTGTTTTTTATTTTCCTCCCAAAGATCACAATTTGTTAACCTTACTGTGGTCAGTTTTCTGTCGGATTTTCTCTTTGGACTTTGGAAAATTTTTGTGTCACTTCCTGTCTTGGTTCTGGACCATGAAAACAGAACTTTCTGAATCTGGACAAGTGGTACCATAAATATCAGGCCTAAAAACTTCTCAAGCAGATGAACAGAACTGTCTATCTATTGTGTGTTTTGTATGTTAAAATAGTGTTTTTATGCTTTAAAAGTGTATTAGTGTGTGTTTTGTTTGTTACTGTTGTGTTTTTCTGCATTAGCTATTTTATTATATATCTGTCTGTCTGTCTGAAGTGAGTAGACCTGTCTGTCTGTCTGTCTGTTTGCCTGCCTATCTGTCTGCAGGGAGTTGACCTGTCTGTCTGCAGTGA
>NC_056507.1:8279909-8281099 GCF_014905685.2 Nematolebias whitei
ATTGGGTAGACCTGTCTGTCTGTCTGCAGTAAGTTCACCTCTGTCTGCAGTGAGCTCACCTGTCTACCTGTCTGTCTGCAGTGAGTTCACCTGTCTGTCTGTCTGTTTGCACTGGGTAGACCTGTCTGTCTGTCTGCAGTAAGTTCACCTCTGTCTGAAGTGAGTTGACCTGTCTGTCTGAAGCGAGTAGACCTGTTTGTCTGTCTGTCTGCAGTGAGTTGATCTGTCTGTCTGAAGTGAGTAGACCTGTCTGTCTGCCTCCACCTGTGTGTCTATCTGCGTCAAGTGGTCCTGTTTATCCTTTTTGTGTGTATATTGGGCCTGTTCTGATGAGGAGAGACAAGATGAGCTCTGAAGGCTCCTGTCACAGCAGCAGGATCAGGATCAGGATTAGGAGCAGGATCAGCTGAGTTCATCCTGAGCTGATCTGAGTGTGGAGGTGACACATCTGCAGAACGTTCTACAGCCTGATCTCCATGAAGTTGGTGACTGATGTTGACTCTGACTAAAATGATTTCAGACAGTCAAGAGAAGAAAGCTTCCTCTGTTTGACACTTCTCTGTATCTCGACCTAACGGTTTTTGTAGATGAGATTCTTCCATCAACACCTGCTGGTATTTATTCAACAACAACTGAACTAATGATGTGTGGGGAAAATGGTTCCAATCCCTGACCCAACAGAACCTCCTCCATCAGAACCAGAACCCTCAGTGGTTTTCTCTAGGACTTCCTCAGTCTCTCTCTCATGGTTTTGGGGGAGTTCTGGCCCACTCTTCTTTCCATCGCACCTTCAATTTATTGAGGTTCCTACTCAGCCATTTGAAGATTAGGTTCAGGTTCTGGACTCTGACTGGACCATCGCAGCACCTTGGTTCTGTTCTTTTTGACCCGTTCTGTTGTGGATCAGCTGCTGTGTTTGGAATGATGGTTCAGTTGAACCCAGTTTGGTCCAACATCAGCTGTTGGACAGATGGACTCATCTGACTCCAGAACTTTTTGGTCTACTGAGTAGTTCATGGTCCACTCAATGACCGACAGGAGCCCAAACCATCAGCCCTCCACCTCCATGAAGATGTGTCCTAGTGTCCTGATGTCTTAGTGTCCTGGTGTCCTAGTGTCCTGGTATCCTAGTGTTCTAGTGTCCTGGTGTCCTGGTGTCCTGGTGTCCTAGTGTCCTGGTATCCTAGTGT
>NC_056507.1:8281109-8282123 GCF_014905685.2 Nematolebias whitei
TCCTGGTGTCCTAGTGTCCTGGTATCCTAGTGTTCTGGTGTCCTGGTATCCTAGTGTTCTGGTGTCCTGGTGTGCTGGTGTCAGAACGTGGGCCTCCATGAGTCTGTATTAGTCGTTCCTCTTCAGGGTTGTCTTCAAATCAAACGTTGTCCAACATGTGAGGTGTCCTCTGGAGAATCCAGCAGTTCTTTCACATTCGGCCCACTTCTCACCTCCCTTTCAGACCTGTCTCCATCTCTGCTCTGCAGTGGCTTGAGGAGGAGGGGGAGACCGAGTTCAGAGTCGGCCATCTTGTCAGATGTGGAACATCTTCAGACCGGAGCTGTTGAAAAGTGAGTGTTCCCACCAGAGTTCTGTCAGATGGTTCTGTCTGAGGATAAGAACATCTCATATTTTCTGGTTTTGTCAGAACTTCACCTGCTTCACATCTTTTTCCATCCTGGCTGTTTCTCAGCCCCCGACTTTCACACAGATGAAAGTTGGTGTGAAATGTTCTGCACTCTCCAACCTTCTCACCTTCGCTCGTTATCTTTGTTCCAACCTGACATGGTTCCTGATCTTTATCTGCTTCACAACACGGAACAAACGACAAACAGAAAACAACAACAATCATTTGGATTGAGTGTGAAAATCAACCTGAAAGAAGCATCGAGATGAATCTGTTGAACGGAAACATGTGAAAACCTGCAGATCTTCACTCCTCTGTGGCTGTTTGAAAGAGATTTATGAATAAAGTTGAACTGAATAATTTGTATCATCATCTAGTCATCCATCATCCATCCAACATGCAACATTCATCATCCATCATCAATTATCCATCATCCACCATTTATCCATCATCCATCCAGAATCCATCATCCATTCATCCATCCATCCATCATCCATCCAGAATTCATCATCCATCCATCCATCATCCATCCATCATCCATCCATCCATCATCCATCCATCATCCATCCAACATGCAACATTCATCATCCATCATCAATTATCCATCATCCACCATTTATCCATCA
>NC_056507.1:8282523-8292092 GCF_014905685.2 Nematolebias whitei
TCTTCTCTCCTGTCAGCTGATGTTATTTCCCTTCTCCTCGACACAGAGCAGATCCAATCTAATGCTCCTCTGGACAGCCATTCAGAAGCTCATAACCAAATGAAACCTTTATTACACACAAACGCACACCCACCCACACACACACACATATATACACCGTACACACACAAGAAGACAGGGACAGACAAGAGGACGGGGCATAAAGACAGAAACATGCAAGAGGAGGACAGGGCGTGAAGACATAAGAGGTGATGACAGCTAATCAGACAGGTGAGAGTGAGGAGAGTCAGGTGAACGTTCCTCTTGAAGCTCTGGGACTCTGTCGGAGTCTGAGAATGTGACAAAAGGAGCACGTAGCCAGGAACTGTGGGAAATTGTGTTTCTGCTGAAAGAGGAGAAGGTCTGAATTTGCCTCTGGAGATTTTCTCTGGGTTTATGTTAAATTCTCTCAGTTTGAGAACCACTTCCAGCTCTCTGAAATCACGGTGACTGAAAGTTGTTGCCGCAGAGAAGTTCTGACTGCTGGTTCTCAGAAGTTCTTACAAACATGTGGGGGTTCTCCGTTTGTTTCTGTGGCTCTGAGCAGATGGATGGGAGGTAGAAGGTCTGGATCTGGACTGAAGACTTGTAGCTTTGCTGTTGTTTCAACAAATATTATGCTGTCTGATAAAGAATAATAATTTTACAAAAAATATGTGGTGGGGGTCTGGATTGTTTTAGTTAAAAGAACAAAAACATTTTAGAAAGCACTGTTTGAATCTGTGAGCAAAAAAATCTACAATAAATCTGTCCTTTTAGAGTTTTTGAAAAAAAAAAATAATCCACTGGAGTTAAACTTTTTTGCAACTTGATCCTGATGTTTGGTTCCACTGAATTCTTTACGTTTTGTTCAAGATGCTGCTGATCAATATGTATACACAACATCAGCGTTTTATTTAGGCAGGAAATAAAAATCTTTCTGATAACAATATCCGAAACAAAGGAGCAGTAAATACTGCAACAATGAACACAAGCTGCACACAAACATTACTTAAAATTTCAATTAAATAATACAACATTAAATCATACTACAGATATCAGAGTCAAAGCCAAAGTTTCTTTATTTGTCATTCGCACCACATGTGGTACATGTGGTGGAGCGAAATTGTGTACACAGGGTCCCAGTTACATCCAACAAAAGTATAAAATGTAAACGAAAAACTAATAATAATATCTAAGATATGAACTAAGGAAAATGTTAAATTAAAAATACGCTAATCAATAGTACAAAAACAATACACAGAACAGCAGCACGAACATGAGTCTGTGTGAGCAGATGAGCACGAATGAACACAGCAACATGAAACAGATCAGCAGCAACATGAAACAGATCAGCAGCAACATGAAACAAATCAGCAGCAACATGAAACAGATCAGCAGCAACATGAAACAGGTCAACAACAACATGAAACAGATCAGCAGCAACATGAAACAGGTCAGCAGCAACATGAAACAGGTCAGCAGCAACATGAAACAGATCAGCAGCAACATGAAATGTATCAGCAGCAACATGAAACAGATCAGCAGCAACATGAAACAGATCAGCAGCAACATGAAACAGGTCACCAACAACATGAAACAGATCAGCAGCAACATGAAAGAGATAAGCAGCAACATGAAACAGATCAGCAGCAACATGAAACAGATCAGCAGCAACATGAAATGTATCAGCAGCAACATGAAACAGATCAGCAGCAACATGACACAGATCAGCAGCAACATGAAACAGGTCACCAACAACATGAAACAGATCAGCAGCAACATGAAACAGATCAGCAGCAACATGAAACAGGTCAGCAGCAACATGAAACAGATCAGCAGCAACATGAAACAGGTCACCAACAACATGAAACAGATCAGCAGCAACATGAAACAGATCAGCAGTAACATGAAACAGGTCAGCAGCAACATGAAACAGATCAGCAGCAACATGAAACAGGTCAGCAGCAACAGGAAACAGATCAGCAGCAACAGGAAACAGATCAGCAGCAACATGAAACAGGTCAGCAGCAACATGAAACAGATCAGCAGCAACATGAAACTGGTTATCGGCAACATGATGTAATTTTTCACAGTGATTATTCTGGTTAGAGATTCATGAGTCTAACAGCTTCAGGGTAGAAGCTGTTCCTCAGTTTAGTGGTTCTACACTTATTGCTCCTCACACTCCTTCCTGAGGGGAGCGGGGCAAAAAGTGTGTGTGCTGGGTGAGCGGGGTCCTTCATGATGCAGGTGGCCCTCTTCCTTTGGTTGGTTGTTTTTGTGTTTGGTTTGTTGGTCTGTGATGGAGGGGAGACTGACTCCAACATCTTCTGTGCAGCCTTCACCACTCTCTGCAAAGCTTTTCTTTCTGCAGCTGTGCAGCCTCCATGCCACACGTTGATGCTGGAGCACAGGATGCTCTCCACTGCACACCAGTAGAAGGAGGTGAGGACTGAGCTTCCCAGACCAGCTCGTCTCAGCCGATGTGAAAGTAAAGACTGAGATCATAATATATACCATCCATCCTCTATGCCAACTTGTCCTCCTTCAGGGTCATGAGGGTGTATCTAAATAAATATAACAATATGTGTTGAAGAATTGTGAGGATTCCAGTTTTTTCATCCTCTGTTGCTTCCTGAGGACAGTGCCAAGCAACAGCTGTGGCCAATTCTACTGTTGAGCTCCTGAGTACAAAGACCTGTAGGTTTGTGTTGTGAGTTATAGTAACTTTGTTTCTCCTTGTGCTCCGAGTCCTGGCTGCTGGAAAAACACATATTGGACTTTCTGTTTCCTTTGTGCCTCCAAGTAAGCCTTGAAACCTGGCACTCCTTGTGCCTACTTACCATTAGCCTGAGTCCATCCTGCCACTCATCTACTTACTTGCCACATGCATACCTGCTGCTCACCTCCTCATCATTCATCATCCATCCATCATCCATCAACCATCCATCCATCATCCATACATCATTTCATCCATACATCATTCATATATCCATCATCAATCCATCCAACATCCACCCATCATCCATCATACATCCATCAACCAATCATCCAACATCCATCCATCATTCATATGCCCATACATAATTCCATCCAGCCATCATTCATCATTCATCATCCATCACCCATACAGCCATCATCCATACATCTTCCATACATCCATCATTTATCCATCATGAACCATCCATCCATCATCCATTCATCTATCCATCATTCCATCCATCCATCACCTTTACATCCATCATCCATCCATCATCATCCATACAGCCATCATCCATACATACATACATCTATCATCCATCCATCCATCCATCCATCCATCCATCAACCATCCATCATCCATCCTTCATCCATTAGCCATCCAGCATCCTTCAACCATCCATCATCCATCCATCAACCATCTATCATTCCATCCATCATCCAGCAACCATCCATCATCCATTCTTCATCCATCCATCAAACATCCATCATCCATCCTTCATCCATCAGCCATCCATCATCCTTCAACAATCCATCATCCATCCTTCATCCATCAGCCATCCTTCATCCATCAGCCATCCTTCATCCATCAGCCATCCATCATCCTTCAACCATCCATCATCCATCCTTCATCCATCATCCATCCTTCATCCTTCCATCCATCACCTATTCATCCAATTTCTTTACCTCATGCTTGAAGGCAGCCTAACATTCATGTTTTTGGACTGTGGGAGTAAACAGGATAAAACCCACACAAGCTCGTGGAGAACATCTAAGCTTTACACAGAAAGACCCCAGGTCCAAACTGGTGACCTTCCAGCTGGGAGGCAACAGTGCTAACCAATAACTTTTGTGCTTCTTCTCCTTTCTGTGTCACAAGAAGCTGGTGGCTTCACTGGTCACTGTGTGAGAGGCTCATTCATACCTAAGGACAATTTAGAGTTACCAATGAATCCAACGTACATGTTTTGGTCTGTGAGAGGACATTGGAGAACCCAGAGAAAACCCATGTGGAGAACATATAAACTCTACACAGAAAGACCGGGTACAGAACCTGCAACCTAGATTTTAAGGCTAAGTCCATTTTTTCACCTACTTTAGTCCAGAATTTCTCCGGCCAACTTCAATCTTTAATTTAAATGAGGTGTTATTTTATAATATTCACTATAGACTTAAAATGTTATATAAAAACTGTCAGGTATTTGAATGTCATCATTTTATGTCCTGTGGAAAGTCAAATCTTGTTTGAGTCTATACATTATTGAGTCAGAAAAGCTGAAATCAGAACAACAGTTTTTACATTTTAAAGGAGTCTGAAAACCCTCCACACACTGATTCATCCTTCTGACACCAGCGTTTCTTCAGTCGGAGATGTAATAAAACTGAGCCACAGAGAAGCACCTCGACATGAGTCACAAAATGAATCATCTCCAGCTAATAACAGCTCCAAACAATAAAAATGGACAAAATATTTAAAGAGTTCATCGAGGCTGGACAGGTTCAGGACAGGATGTGTCTGCAGGAGGACGTTTCAGAGCAGGACACTTTGTCTCATAGCTATCACCACCCCTCTTCTTTGTCCTTTTAGTAAAAGAAAACGTCAGACTTCTTTCCACAGATCTGAACACTTTAGACATAAATCCTGCTTGGGTCCAGTTTCAGATGCTTCATACATTTGTTCCTGAGTGGCTGATGGTTGATGGATTTCATGGAATATTTATGGCAGATTTCCTTTGGAGGTTCTCCTTTGGCTCCTCTGAGTGCTCTCTCCATGTTATGACAAAAAAAGAAAACATCCCTACACGATCCCAAAATAAACTAATATCCTTCATCAGCTGAACTCTACAGGGCTTAGTCCTGTTTCACCTCCTGCCCCTTCATTTGGTACATTTCTATCGGGTGCATTGGGGTGGGGGGTATCAAGCCTTGAGACTGCAAGAAAACAGACTGTGTGGTTAAATCTGGAACATTTGCTGGGTAATTCCATCCATCCATCCATCCATCCCTATCCCTTTTCTCTTGAAAATGGTAGGGCAGTGGAAGTAATAGGTCCAGGACAAAACCCCACATCTCCTTCTCGCTAGCTTTTCCTGGAGGATCTCATGGTGTTCCTAGACCAGAGATGATTAATAATCCCTGCAGAAAGTTCTGGATCTGATCTAGCGTCTCCTCGTTGCATTGGAAGTGTCTTACTCAAATGCTCGAACCACCTCCAATGACACTTCTCGATCGGGAGAAGGAGGAGCATTAGCTCTACTCCGATGATGGAGTAGAGTCCATCCTATATGTCCTTGTGATGGACTGGAGACCTGTCTGGACATCCCTGTGATGGACTGGAGATGCATCTGGCCATCCCTGTGATGGACTGGAGACCTGTCTGGACATCCCTGTGATGGACTGGAGACCTGTCTGGTCATCCCTGTGATGGACTGGAGACCTGTATGAGCATGTGATGGACTGGAGACCTGGCTGGGCATCCCTGTGATGGACTGGAGACCTGTCTGGACATCGCTGTGAAGGACTGGATACCTGTCTGGACATCCCTGTGATGGACTGGTGACCTGTCCAGCCATCCGTGATGGACTGGAGACCTGTCTGGACATTGCTGTGAAGGACTGAGACCTGTCTGGGTGTCTCTGTGATGGACTTAAGACCTGTTCAGGTGTCTCTGTGATGGACTGGAGACCTGTCCAGGTGTCTCTGTGATGGACTTAAGACCTGTTCAGGTGTCTCTGTGATGGACTTAAGACCTGTTCAGGTGTCTCTGTGATGGACTGGAGACCTGTCCAGGTGTCTCTGTGATGGACTGCAGACCTGTCCAGGTGGCTCTGTGATGGACTGGAGACATGTTCAGGTGTCCCCCTTCTCTCACACAGTGACTGTTGGAGAGACACCAGGTCTCTGTAACCCGGGGAAGAAAAAGGGAGTGAATGTGGTGGTGAATATTTCTTTGTCACAACAAACAGTGAGTTGTAGGTTGTTCAAAATTAGATAATTATTTTTATGACACACAGAATATGAATCAACGCTCCCTTAAACTTAAACTCCCTTAGAGCCATGTGCTATGGATCAGGACTGAGAGAAGCAGATCGTGGATGGTTTAAGACTTTTGCACTCAGTCAGCTGTTTGGTAGTGTTTACTCAGCTGAAGAGCGAGTTTCTACAGGACATGACAACCTTGACTGTGTGGAGCCAACAGCCTTCAGATTCTCCAGCATCCTGTCAACAAAATGTAATCAGGTTGAGGAAATCAGATTCCGGCTGAGCTTCACGTCTCTAATCTGATTATTTCATCAGAACACTTGATCCGGTGACAGACCATAATTCATTTAATGGCAGCCACACTTCTCAGATCTGCCTGGAAGAGCAGGAGAACATGTTCATTAATCCTGGGAGCTGAGGTTGGTGCCAACGTGCTGAAAAATCAACATATGGAGCACCCGGCGCTGCAAAGGTCCAGCAGGGTCAGCAGCAGCAGAAAACAAACGGGTAAATAATCCAAACTTCAACACATTCAGGAACTAATGACAACAGAGAAATGACATCTTCAGTAAAACTGCAGCCTGCACGCTGAGCCAAATGTTAGGGATAAAACTGAGTTACAGCTAAATAAAGGTGAACATGAGCTGAAAGCACTAAGTAGATAAATGCTCACAAAAAAAAAAGAAGAAAACATTTAATAAAAAGGCTCGTTAAAAGATAAATAAGGCTAAGTATAGCAAAAAGCTCACTGAAAGTTAAAGCAGCCAATAACCAGCTAAAACCTAAAAGAAGCAAAAGGCTAGTGAAAAGTATCAAAAAGCTAACTAGAAGCTAAAAGTAGCAAAGGAACAGTAAAAGATAAAAGTAACAAAAAGGCTAACTAAAATTTAAAAGTAACAAAATGTTAACTAAAAGCTAAAGGGATAGAAAAATATTTACTTTAAAGTAAAGTAAGGTGAGGTGGTTCGGGCATCTGGTAAGGATGCCCCCTGGACTCCTTCCTAGGGAGGTGCTTCTGGCATGTCCGACTGGGAAGGAACCCCAGGGAAGACCCAAGACACGCTAGAGAGACTACGTCTCTCGGTTGTCCTGGGAACACCTTGGGGTCCTCCCAGAAGAGCTGGAAGAGGAGGTTGTGGAAAGAGTGGTCTGGGCCTCCCTACTCAAGATGCTGCTCCCACGACCTGACTTTGGAACAAGCAGAAGATGATGGATGGATGGATGGATGGATGGATGGATGGATGGATGGATGGATGGATGGATGGATGGATGGAAGTAAAGTAAGTTTTGAACACTTTAAAGGGGCTGTTTTACATTTTATGTTTTTATTTATTTGGTCTCTCTCTGCAGACATTGGATTTGATGAGTGTTTTTTTAGTTTATTTTATTGTGAAAATGCCAGTTGTTTTATTGTGAAAAGTCCAATGAAAACCTTTTATACTGAATGCATATCGCCTGCCAGCATCCATGTAAAGGTTTCATGTAAAGGTTTTATGTGATCTGAATGTGCTCAGAGTATCTAATGAAGACTCTCAGCTATTACCCCACCAAGTCCACGGTTGTCTGTTGACTAAAGTCAGTTAGCTTTGGCAGCCATCTTGAAATAAGTTGAGCCCTAAATATCAGTTGTTGATATTTATCCAACGATTACTTTCTTAGTTTCATTAAAATTAGTCTGGTGGTTCATGAGAGCCCTCAGGGCTGTGTGTTGAGTCCCCTTCTATTCACACTGCTCACATATGACTGCACACCCACCCATCAGGCTGTCATATTGTAAAGTTTGCAGATGATACAGCAGTGGATGGATACATCACAGACAATGATGAGTCCAGCTACAGGTAGGAGGTGGAACACCTGGAGAGCTGGTGTAGGAAGAACAACCTCCACATCAATGTGAAGAAGACGAAGGAGATGATTGTGGATTTCAGAAGGAGCAAACACACACCTACCCCCACCCCCCTGAACATAGGAGGATCTGCAATGGAAGTGGTCTTCAGTTACAAGTACTTGGGTGTGCAGCCGAATGACAACCTCAGCTGGAGCAACAACACCACCAGCCTGATCAAGAAAGCTCATCAGAGACTCTACTTCCTCAGGTGGCTGAGGCGAGCTGATCTGGGAAGCTCAGTCCTCACCTCCTTCTACAGGTGTGCAGTGGAGAGCATCCTGTACCCCAGCATCAACATGTGGCATGGAGGCTGCACAGCTGTAGAAAGAAAAGCTTTGCAGAGAGTGGTGAAGGCTGCACAGAAGACTGTTGGAGTCAGCCTCCACATCACAGACATTTACACCTCCAGATAAGGCAGAGGGCCACCGGCATCATGAAGGACCTCACTCACCCAGCACACACACTTTTTGCCCTGCTCCCCTCAGACAGGAGGTTGAGGTCCATTAAGTGTAGAACCACTAGACTGAGGAACAGCTTCTACCCTGAGGCTGTTAGACTCATGAGTCTCTAACCAGAAAAATCACTGTAAGAAAAAAATTAAAATAAAATCTCTTTAAAGCTACTTTACTTGGTGATGTGTCACTTTATATGTGCTGCTGATTTAGTGACTTTAAGCTGCTATATTCATACCAATCTGCTCACTCGTGTTCAGGGTTTTGTTTAATACACCATATTATTTTACATTATTAGTGTTTAGCATAGATCTTTGTATACCTTTTATTTTTATACTTCATATTTTTGCTAATGTTGGCTGTAACTGGGACCTTGTGTACACAGTTTTGCTCCACCTCGTATACCACATGTGATGTGAATGACAGTAAAATTGACTCGAACTTGAACTTGAAAAGGGGTGGCCCTGGGACAGAGGAGAGAACCAGGGTTTGAGGGTGTTGTTAAAAGACATAAGGACAGACGTCTCGTCCCCAGCGGTGTCTCCAGAGATAGCTATCAGCTCTCATTAGGAGCTGAGGGAAACCCTCGAGACAGAGACAGGCAGGCAAACTGCAGGAGGTCCAGCAGGGAGGAGAACAGAATGAAACACAGAACCCGTCTCCTTCTTCATCTGTATGATGGAACAGAGAACCCGTCTACTTCCTGATTTGTATGATGGAACAGAGAACCCGTCTACTTCCTGATCTGTATGATGGAACAGAGAACCCGTCTACTTCCTGATTTGTATGATGGAACACAGAACTTGTCTCCTTCCTGATCTGTATGATGGAACAGAGAACCCATCTACTTCCTGATTTGTATGATGGAACAGAGAACCCATCTACTTCCTGATTTGTATGATGGAACACAGAATTTGTCTCCATCCTGATCTGTATGATGGAACAGAGAACCCGTCAACTTCCTGATTTGTATGATGGAACAGAGAACCCATCTACTTCCTGATTTGTATGATGGAACAGAGAACCCATCTACTTCCTGAGTTGTATGATGGAACAGAGAACCTATCTACTTCCTGATTTGTATGATGGAACAGTGAACCCATCTACTTCCTGATTTGTATGATGGAACAGTGAACCCATCTACTTCCTGATTTGTATGATGGAGCACAGAACTAGTCTCCATCCTGATCTGTATGATGGAACAGAGAACCCATCTACTTCCTGATTTGTATGATGGAACAGAGAAC
>NC_056507.1:8292102-8294979 GCF_014905685.2 Nematolebias whitei
GATGGAACAGTGAACCCATCTACTTCCTGATTTGTATGATGGAACAGAGAACCCGTCTATTTCCTGATCTGTATGATGGAACACAGAACACATCTATTTCCTAATTTACCTGTCTCCTTCCTGAGTTGTACGATGTAACACATAGTCCATCTCCTTCCTAAGCAGTACGATACGATAGAACACAGGACCTGTCTCCTTCCTGTGCGATATGATGGAACGCAGAACCCGTCTTCTTCCTAAGCTGTATCGTAGAACGCAGCATCTTGTCTAACTTGTGTTTAATTTTTGGAACAGTGGAACTTGGAACCTTTGTTGATCTGAACGTGGATCCCAGGAGGAACTGGAGTCATGGAGTCATGGTTCTCTCCCTGATATCTCAACTGATTTCCTTAGATTTTCCCATGATGCATCACAAAGAGGTGGCGCGTTCACAGGTGTTCCTCCAGTTAACTCTGATGGTGTCAGCTAACCAATCAGAAACTTCTAAAGCCATGACATCATCATGTGGGCGTTCCCAGACATTTATGTTGGTGTGTGTAAAGTGTCTAATCTTTCTGTCATGGAACGGAACCATTTAGTGGATCTTTTCGAACCAAATCCAGGAGCTTCAGTCTGTTCGGGTCAGACTGAGAAGAAAGGGGTCGGTTTCTTTTATCATCCGCTTTCATCTGGGGGGCGTGGAGGAGGCGGTCAGCACGCGCTGATTGGAAAACCTGCTGACGCGCACGCGCTAATCGGAAGCCGAGGCTCCGGTCCCGGGGAGGACCGAGGGAGGGTTCTGGTCCTCCGGATCCGTCGGTTCCAAACTCAGATCTCACATGAATAATTCAGGCACGCGCGCCGCTCTGTAGCATCAGCTCCTCTCACGCGCTATGAGTTCTGTTACCACGTTCGGTTCTGCGCGAGACTCCTCACGTACCGCAGGGACACGAGGAGAACGGGTCTGAGGACTGTGACCAGGACCAGAGGAGTCCAGGTGAGACACCTGGACTGGACACCTGACAGGACAAACGGCGGGAAAAACGAGGAGTAGCATCATTAAACCAGAACCCGGACCGAACTGTGCAGGTAAAACTGACCCAGAACCTAAAACCCGGACCGAACTGTGCAGGTTTACGAGAACACCTGGAAAGTCTTCCTGCCCTAAAAGGCGGACCAGAGCCGGTCCGGTTCGGCATGCTGCTCCTCTGCCTGCTCAGTGCCGCGTGGCTCGCGGCCAGCCCGGTTCGGGCTCAGAACGAGACCGAACCCATCGTCCTGGAGGGGAAGTGCCTGGTGGTCTGTGACTCCAACCCGACCTCGGACCCCACCGGGACCGCGCTCGGGATCTCCGTGCGCTCCGGCAGCGCCAAGGTGGCGTTCTCCGCGGTCCGGAACACGAACCACGAACCGTCCGAGATGAGCAACCGGACCATGGTGATCTACTTCGACCAGGTAGGACCAGAACTTCTGTTTGGTTGTGTTGCATGAAAGGAAAGCAGGTTGTCTTCCTCTGAAGGTTCTGTTATCGATGGTTCTGGTACTGAAGGTTCTGTTATCGATGGTTCTGGTACTGAAGTACTGAATCAAAGCTCAGAACCAGTGGTGAATAAACGGACTGCTGTGAAAAGTTCCTCTGATCCAGATGAAGGCCAGAATGGTTCAGTTCACCAGAACCGGCTGCTCACAGATCTGAGTTTGAACAAGTTTAAAACCTGCATCCAGTGAAACTGTTCGAAGGACCAGAACCTCAGGTTCTGCTGCAGGTCCAGCTGCTGCAGCAGAACCTCTCGGTCATTTAAAACAATGGAACAGTTCACTTTATTCGTCTCCAGATCAGATTACAGCACAGTTTATAATCTGAGGGTGGTCCGGGGCCACAGGGGCCATTAAAGTCCCAGCTAACGGTCCCAGAAGGACTTCTGAACCAACACCTTCCAGAACATCCCCTGGAATCTGATCCAACAGAACCAGGAGGATGTGCTGCGGACCGGTTCAGCTCAGCCCTTTGTTCATTTCAATCCTTCACTTCATGCTTTCACAATGGCAGAAAAAAAACCATAACAAATAATTAAAATAATTCTTTCTTTCTTTCTTTCTTTCTTTCTTTCTTTCTTTCTTTCTTTCTTTCTTTCTTTCTTTCTTTCTTTCGCTCAGGTTTTAGTAAACATTGGGAGAAATTTTGAAGAGGAGCGAAGTACTTTCATCGCGCCACGAAAAGGGATTTACAGTTTTAACTTCCACGTTGTCAAAGTCTACAACCGCCAAACCATACAGGTACTTCTTTCTATTGTGCGCGCGTGTGTGTGTGTGTGTGGGGGGGGGGGGGGGGGGCTTCATTGTTACCATAAACACTTAATGAATCAAAAGCTCAGTGGCTGCAGTTCTGTCGTGTTTGAGGCCTGAGATGAAAGTTAACGCCCTGCAGTCCATTCAGGATTAATCAATGCAACCACAGATGATTATTGATTTAGGCACAAAGTTGTTCAATAAATCCTAGATAATTAATCAATATGGACCATGTTATTAATTGAAAAGGAACAGGCAATTAATCGATAACAAAAAAGTAATTAATAGATGTGGAACAAATGATTAATCATGTGATTAAACAATAAGGAACAGGTGATTAATAGATAAAGAGCAAACAATAAATGGATATGGAACAAGTGATTAATCAATATGAAAATGGATGATTAATAGATGAGGAACAGGTGAAAAATCAAATAGGAACACACGATTAAGCGATAAACAGGTGATTAATCAATATGAATACAGGTGATTAATAGATGAGGAACAGGTGAATAACCTAAAAAGGAACATGTGATTAAACAATAAGCAGGTGATTAATCAGTATGGAACAGGTGATTAATAGATAAGGAGCAAATGATAAATGGATAT
>NC_056507.1:8294989-8295209 GCF_014905685.2 Nematolebias whitei
TATGGAACAGGTGATTAATAGATAAGGAGCAAATGATAAATGGATATGGAACAGGTGATTAATCGATATGAAAACAGATGATTAATAGACGAGGAACAGGTGAATAATCAAAAAGGAACACATAATTAAACTATAAACAGGTGATTAATCAATATGAAATGAGTGATTAATAAATAAGGAACAGGTGAATAATCAATGTGAAACAGGTAATTAATCGATA
>NC_056507.1:8295219-8301987 GCF_014905685.2 Nematolebias whitei
AATGTAAAAGCGAGTGATTAATAGATAAGGAACAGGTGAATAATCAAAAGGAACGTGTGATTAAACGATAAGGAACAGGTCATTAATAGATAAGTAACAGATGATAAATTGATACGTGCAGTAAGAACAGGTGGAGCTGTTGCACCAGCAGCAGGGTGATGGTGTATAGGCGTGTTTGTTTGGCAGCTTCTCGTTCAGGACCACGGCCAGCGACAGAGACAACGACAGATACGTCCTGCTGGAGAGCTCAAAGAAGAAGAAGCCACAGAGCTCATTTAAACACAAAAAAACATTGTAGTTGTTGTTTTCAGGCGGGAGTTTTAATCTACAAATGACACGTTTGTATTTGTTTCTCTCGTTCTCACTCAGTGTTCCCCTTCACAGCTCCTCGTTCATTTAAAGATGATTTGCAGATGATTCTGTAGACGTTTGTTCCTTTCCCCTCCACGTGCTCGGTGACTGGAGCTGGTGTTTTGTCCTGTCGGACCTGTGAGCGACGCTGCGGTCCGAGCCACCCGGCTGTAATCACAAAGCATCTCTTGTAAATTAAACGGTTGTGTAATTATGCTGCTGGCTCCTCGGGGCTTTGGCATCATGTTTGACTTTAATGTTGGAGTCTTGAATTAATGAAGTCGTCAGTGACAGCACTTCCAGGCTGGTTTTCAGGGGAGAAATGGGAAGTTGGGCAGCGGCGGGTAGATAATGTTTGACTCGTTCTGCTGAAGTCATTAAGTCTGTCACACCAAGCAGAAAACAATGATGGTGGTTTCTGTTATGATGCATCATCATTAGTGAGGTTATCTGTGCTAATTGGTTTTGTTTGTCAGATAAATCTGCAGAAAAGATTCATCCAGAACAACAAATCAGTTTGAGTTCATTTAAAAAGGAGTTCTCTGACGTTTGCTTTGGCTGGATTTGCAGTCCTGAATAGGAAACATAAATATTTCCAATCAGGTTTTTAAACCAGACAGCTGTAGGTTGTCCCGTTTCCTCCGAGCTTCCTGGCTGCGTGCCGCTCACCCCAACCTGCTCCACTCATCCTCCATCCATCCATCCTGCACATCTGCTGGGCTGAAAACTCCCACTGTTTGATTGCCTTAGAGGCAGCTGCTGCGGCGCACTGAGGAGATGAAAGACAGCAGGAAAACCAGAGGAAATGTGAAGAATTGAGAGGGAAAGAGAAAGGGAACGCCACGGGGAGGAGGAGGCTCTGTAAACAAACGGACTGGAGGGACGGACTGAAAAGGTATTGGTTGGAAAAGAAAAACAGAAGAAGAAATAATTGGACAGGATGAGGAGCGAAGAAGCCAGAGCTCACGAGGAACTATCGATTTATTAGATTGAAGAATAAACAGTTTGTTTCATCTCTCAGCACAGATGTGTATTTCTGTCCAGGTGTGGGAGGTGACAGAAACACAGCACAGGGTTTCACTTTATTCCTACCAATTAAACATAAAAACTGATCCGAAAAGAGCCCGGTTCCTTTGCCTGTGATGTGACCCAGCAGCTCTGCCTGCTTCCATTAATGGAGGATGTATCTGCAGCAAACCTCTTCTAATATGCACATCAGATGCTCCTCGTGTCATCCTGATTCCAGCTTCCTGTGGGCAAAAACGGGCCGAAACAAAGACATTCAGTTTGGATCAGAGAGCTCACAGAGCCGCTCTTGAATTTGATTGGTTCCTTTCAAACAACGTTATTTTTCTGCTTTTATTTGGGAAACCAGAGGTCTCTGTGTTGAGAAGAATTTGGGCATCAGATGGAGGTCAACGTGCTTCCTGAGCAACCAAAACAAAAGTCCCTCATTATCAGAGACTTTCTCGATGATTGTTTCCTAAATGAGTTTAGGGTCCAAACCGCAGACAATGCAGCTGAAAGCACACCGTTTTACTGGAGAAGCAGGTGTGGAGCATTATGCAGCAACAAAAGTTGGGAGCATGAGAGGTTTGCAGAATGAATGAAGGATATTTTTGCTGCTGTATTGTTGAGCATCTGAGCATTCAGCTCAGGCCTCGGGTCAAAGCAGGCCTGGAGCGCCTGGAGTTCCTCGTCTGAAACGCCTCATGCTGCGTGGATTAAAGGCCTTTCTGCTGCCAGGATTTTTACAGAAGCAAAACTGGAGGCAATGCATCCAGCTGCCGATAGCTCACCACCTGAAATAATAAGAGCTTTTAGCTTTTATCATTCTTTTTTTGAAGGTAACATGTTTTACATTTGTCTGGAACAAACCAGAATACTTTTATATGAGGGATTCTACCTCGTGTTCTCTCTCTATAAACACTTCAACTTTACTGTCATTTTTATTTCATTTCTGCTACAAATTAAACATACTGCATTTTCAAATAGCGTGCATAAAACCCAGATTAAATTCTTCTGGCACAGGAAGTTAGATTGCATCGTGTTCAACACCTTCACTACGAGTCCATGTTCCTCGGAAAGCCCACCTAAACATGAGACAGACTTTCTGCTCAATCAGAAACAAGTAGGGTCCAATCAGACAACAGAGGCAGATGAAGCTAAATAAAACATACATTCATGGCAGGGCAGTAAGAACAAACTAGTTTCTTCTGCTTTTTCTTATTTCAGCTGTTCCCTCTTCAGGGGTCTCCACAGCAAGTCCTCCTCCATTTCACTCTGTCCTCCTTGTGCTCTGTCTTCACACCAACTACTTCCATGTCCTCTAACTGCATCCGTATATCTCCTCTGTCTTTTTCTGGGCAGCTGCATTTCTTTCTGCATCCCCTTTGACCTTTGCTGCCACCCTTTTGTCACACAGCACTTCTGAGATTTTTCTCCATCCACTCGTACCATCACGTGAACAAACAAGAAGGGGATCGGAGATGACCCCTGATGCAAATCCCACCTCCACCTTGAAGCTCTCACCTATAGCACATCTCACCACTGTCTTGCTGTACTCATGCATGTCCTGTACCAGACAACCTTGTCCCATCACACTCTTTAACAAGCCTTACCTGCTGCACATCCTTTCCAGCCTGATCCCTCTGTCTCGCCCATCAGTACAAGTCCTTCTCACCCCCTTAAGTGTCCAGCCTCTCATACAACTCATCATACGCCTTCTACTTTGCCTTAGCTACTTCTCTCTTTGCTCTACGTCCCATCTCCTTATATTCCCGTCTCCTCTCTTCAGTACTCTCACTGTCCTATTTCTTCTTGGCTAACCTCTTTCTTTGAACGTTGTCCTGCATTTCCCTATTCCACCACCAGGTTTCCTTATCATCCATTCTTTGTCTAGATGACACACCAAGTGCCTTCCTACCTGTCTCTCTAATAATTGTTGCTGTAGTCGTCCAGTCATCTGGAAGCATTTTCTTACCACCCATAGTCTTTAACAGCTCCTCTCTAAAGTTCTCACAACATTCTTCCTTCTTCAGTTTCCACCATTTGGTCTTCGTTTCTGATTTTACTCTTTTTCTCTTCTTCACAACAACAGTCATTCTACACACAACCATCCGATGCCGTCTGGCCACGCTCTCCCCTGCCACAACCTTACAGTCTCCAATCTCCCTCAGGTTTCCTCTTCTACACAGAATGAAGTCGGACCTGCATGCTCCTTCCTTCACTCTTGTGTTCCTCCCTCTTTTGAAAACAAGTGTTGACTACAGCCATTTCCATTCTCATGACATAATCCACCATTTGTCCTTCTTTCTTTCCTCGACACCAAACCTACCCATCACTTCCTCATCCCCTCTGTTTCCTTCACCAACATGTTCATTCAGTTCTGCTCCGATCATCACTCTCTCCTCCCTGGGAATACTCTCTATCACTTCATCCAGATCCTTCCAAAATGTATCTTTCTCCTCCATATCACATCCAACCTGTGGAGCATAACCACTGACAACGTTTAGCATCAGACCTACTTCTACCTTCAGACACATCACCCTATCTGACACTCTTTTCACCTCTACTACATTATTTGCCAACTCCTCCTTCAGGACCACCCCTACTCCATTTCTTTTTCTATCCACACCATGGTAAAAAACTGTTTAAACCCTGCTCCAATGCTGCAAGCCTTGCTGCCCTTCCACTTAGTCTCTTGGACACATAAAACATCTACCTTCCTTCTCTGCATCATGTCAGCCAGCTCTCTACCTTTGCCTGCCATTGTCTCCACATTTAGAGTTGCCACCCTCAGTCCTACGTTCTTGACTATCCTCTTCTCTCTCTGTCTCCGAACACGTTTCCCTCCTCGTGGTCTTTGAGTAACAGTAACACAGCGATCATTTTTAACCCGAGCTTCAACCAATCCACTATACTGGTATTTGAATGAACTTGCATGTTTTTTTTAAATCAAAGTTTTTTTAAGCTGCACGCTCTTTCTGACACAGTCCTAACCATTTACTTGAGATTGGACCATTATGAGAGAAATACTGGATATTGTTCCCTACTGGCTGGTTTCTGTGGTGTGTTTAAGGACATTTTTTTTCTCAAAGTGTTTCTTTGACACACGTCTTCCTTTCTTCTATTCTTTTGGATGTTCCCTTCTCATGGGTCTCCCATCCTCCTCCATCTCACTGTCTCCTCTGTGTCCTATGTCCTCACGCCAGCTACTTCCAACGTCCCTCCCTTTTCCCACAGAGGTCAGATCTAGTTTTTCCCAGAATCTTTTGGATCATTTGGGTTTCAATTTTTTGGTTTTCTGCTTCTAATTTCCCCAGAATAATTTTTAGGTGTTATATATATTTTTAAAGCTGAATAAAATTGTTTAGCTCTAAAGCTGTGCAGAAATAGAGTAAAACAGGAAATACAATGGTAACTTAACAAATGAACGTAAAACGAGAATTGAAGTGAAAAAGATTGAAGTTCTGGCAGGAAGATATAAAAGAATATCTTTATTGTCCTGTCAGAATCTGAACAGGAAGTGGTGATGCAGGAACAAGATGTCATCAAGTCATTAAGTGTTAAGTGCTCTACTTAGATGTCAGGTTTCTTTTTTACAAATTGGATTTTTCTTTTTCTGCCTTTCAAGCCTTTCTTTTTGTCTGTTCTTTCTTACAGCCGTTCATCTTTCTGTCTTTGTCTCTGTGTTTTTGTCTCTCTTCCTTACTCAGACGATTTGTTCGTGCTTGTATGTAAAAATGAGTGCAGACCCATCGTGGTCCTGTGCTCATGCTGTTTGGACTTATAGGATGATAGTGAGGAGAAGTGTGAGAAATCTGTGTTGGAGGTTGAAGAGAGCCACACGGCATGCTTTTATTTGTGTCGGTGTGTGTGTGTGTGTGTGTTTGATGAACACAGTCTCATCATCCCAACACCATCATTGCAGTTTTATTAGAGCAATACATCACTGCCACACATCGCACACTCAGCCTGAACAGCTGGGTTCCATGTGGGTCAGAACATGGTTTCTGTTGGTGGAGTCGCAGGCGTCCAGGCTCATGGACAGGTTTATCTCCTTCACTTTCGAAGGGTTTTAAATTTTATTGGGACAAAACTTGTGCGGTGTGAGTTGAATTATCTTGTAAGTCTTTCTGAAGCTCTGTGCAGACCCCACGTGCATCACACTCGGGTAACACGTGCAACACCTGGCACTGCCACCAACAACAAAAATCCCAGCTGCCACTGACCTTTTTATAAATTCCCAACGAAGTCGAACAAATCCTGCACACGCATGCGCTCAGAAATGAAGCCAGCAATTAATAATAATTACATTATTGTTAATTAATGTTATTAAAATATACTATTATTAAAATATAGGTAAATACAATAGACGAACACACACACACGCGTCTTAATATATTACGGTAAGTGCCCATGTCGCTGAGAAACGAGTTAAACTGTTTTCAGCTTTAATTAGATCCGTTTTCAGTTGCCTTTATTTTTTTCTGACCTTTGATGTGCTTTTATTTCGACAGCTTAAAAAATACATTATCGAAGTAATTTTGTCAAAATTCATATGCTAGTGGCTTAAAACAGTGCGCGCACACACACATACAAATAAAAAAACACTCTTCTAGGCCGAGTCACCAAGTTGGATTTTCTATTAAGAGGAGTGTTGGGCCAAGAGAGCTCTTGACTCTGACAGGCTCTCCATCCCCTGCCCACCCACACACACACACACACACACGCACGCACACACACACACACACACACACACACACACACACTTCCAACCATCAGCCTGAATGGGGTGGCTAAGTGTATAATTATGGGATGTTTATGACTGTGTTCTGTCATATAGTGAGCATTTGACAATTTCTTTTTTCCAAAATGTAAAAGAAAAAAAAAACATTTTAAAATGAGTGTTAATTTTCTGATGGAAAAAAAAAAGAAGCTTTTCTGTTTTAATGTCTTGTTTATGTGAAATTATTCTAAAAATGTACACTACTAACATACACCACTAACACATTTTTAACATGCACGACTTGCATTCACCACTAACATACACCACAAATGTGCACCGCTAATGTACACCACAAGCATGCACTATTAACATACACCACTAACATACACCACTAACATACACCACTAACATACATCATTAGCATACACTGCTAATGTATACCACTAACATATACTACTAATGTATACCACTAACATACACCACTAATGTATACCACTAACATATACTACTAATGTATACCACTAACATACACTACTAATGTACACCACTAATGTATACCATTAACTTACACCACTGTAATACACACTATTCACATGCACCACTAACATACACCACTAATGTATACCACTAACATACACTACTAACATACACCACTAACATACACCACTAACATACACCACTAACAT
>NC_056507.1:8301997-8318023 GCF_014905685.2 Nematolebias whitei
ACTAACATACACCACTAACATACACCACTAACATACACCACTAACATACACCACTAATTTATACCATTAACTTACACTGCTTATGTATACCACTAACATACACCACTAATGCATACCACTAACATATATTACTAACATACACCGCTAATGTATACCATTAACTTACACCACTAACATACACCACTAATACACACTATTCACATGCACCACTAACATACATCACTAGCATACACCACTTATACCACTAGCATGCACCATTAACATACACTGCTAATGTATATAACTAATGTACACCATTAACATACACTAACACACACTACTAACATACAGCACTAACATAGTAACACACCAACACAGCACCTGCATTGCACTCTCATGTTACACGTATGACCGTGACACACTTTTGGAGTTGTGATTGTCAGTGAATAAGGACTTTAAGCCGACTTTTGAGAGCTGTGGACATTTTCCCCTGGGTCCTTTGTTTACTTGGGTGCCGTAAGAGGAAAACACTGAGAGGGAAGTGAGCTGCTGTTTTGGGCAGGACCCACCAGAGAAGCAGCAAACCCCTTCTCCCCTCAATCCTGCTTGCAAATGTTCACTCTCTGAGGAATAAACTGGATGACCTGTGAACACAGATTTATTATGAATGGGACATGAGGAACTGCTGTGTCTTTGCCTTTACGGAATCATGGCTGGAGCCGTCCATCCCTGACTGTGCTGTAACTCCGGACAACTTCTCTATCTACCAGCTTGAGAGAACTGAGGACTCAGGCAAGTCTTGCGGAGGGGGAGTGTGCTTTATGATTAACTCTTTGTGGGCAACAGATGCACATATTTTAACAACCAACTGCACACCAGCTCTGTAGTTGCTTACTTTTAAAATCAGACCCTTTTATCTGCCTAGAGAACTCAGCTCAGCGATCCTCACAGTAATCTACATCCCACCTCAGCTGCTAAAACCCAAGCCCTACATGAGTTGTATGGAACTATAATGCCCCTTTTCCATTAGTATCTTTTGTACCGGTATAGTACCGCTCGACTCGGCTCGGTACGGTACACGTTGTGCTTCCATTATGCTTTCAGTAACTGTTCTAGTGGGCAGGTTCAAATTGACATCACGCACCTTACCAGCTGGTGGCGGTAACACTGGTGGTAAGACCCTGAAACATGTTTCAGTACAGGGTGAGAAATTATTTTAAAGTTTCTGGTAAATTCAAAAGAATGCAGATTATTAAAATGATCAAATTAAACAATATATATATAAATCCTGCTAATGAACTTCCAATGAACTTTAATTCACCATAAAATATCGGATGAATCAGATTCTACAAAAACATTTATAGTTAAAATTGTATAGGTTTTCTTCATCATTTGATGCATTTGCACTTGTTGTGTCTACTTTCATTGTTCAATTTAGATATGTGGTTTTGTTTATTGTATACAATTTATTTTATTTTATTTCATCTTAGCTTTAAAGTTTAATTCTTGTTTTGTGATTTGTACAGTCGAGTCGAACAGTGCTGTACCGTTACTAATGGAAAAGGTCCATAAATGCACTTGAAAATACACATCCTGATGTTGCCTTCATTGTTTTGAGGGCCTTTAATAGAACCAACATGAAGGCATCCAACATTATTCAGTCAGGTCATCTGGACAGTTTCTTTTTTTGTGCTGAAACGTTTCGCCTTCGATCCGAAAGGCTTCATCAGTCAAGGAAACACACAACACAAAACTGATTCTTCCCCCAACAGCTTACTCCAAAGTGGAACAAACCAGTTTTGTCAACATGAAGGCGGTTTTACCTAAATTCTACCAGCACATATCTATGTCTTTCCCCACCAGGGGGTAGTAGATCCTGGACCATTGCTACACCCTGTTCAAAGAAAGTTACAAATCCCTCCTCTGTCCTGCCTTTGATAATACAGACCACAGTGCTATCCTGCTGCTACCTGCTTACAAACAAATGCTCATACAGGAAAAATTGGTTTCCAGGGATATTGACAAGTGGGACAACGTGGCTGATGAGGCCCTACAGAACTGCTTTGAAACAACTGATTGGCAGATGTTTTTCAGTACAGCCCATCCAAAGAAACAACTAAACAGCATAGACATGGGTAGATGGAGTGCCTGAGGCTGCAGCCTAAATGAGAGGTGCTGCCTTTTTCTGCTAGATAAGGAAAATGGAACATGAAGAAAGAGGAGGTAAAAAAACAAAAAAATCATATCTCACACTGTGTTCCTAACATGACACAGTTAGAGGTTGTAAAAAAAAACAGCTCAGTACAAAAAGAAGCAACATACAGATGACATAATAAGATGCATGTGAGTGGGCGATGGTAATCTGAAGGTTTGCCAGATTCTTCTTGGAGCCAATTGAGTTTCTATTCAAGACTTCACTGTACTCCTCCCACCTTCAAGTCTTGAATGCTCAACTACCATGCGACTGCAGCTCAAGACAACTGCCTCTACAATGAAGTTGTGGAACATGGCCCGCTCAGACTCAATGCCCCCTGCTTTACAGTGTGGTTGAAACTCTCTTGGAGGTGGGAGTTAACAATTTTTTGACGTGTTCTTTAGCCAGGCATTCCCAACCTAGGGTGTCCTGGTGCCAAGTGCACTTACGGACACCCATATTTTCAAACATGGTGTTTGTGCCTACCATCACAAACTGGGAATTAACACAGAAGTGCAACAACAGAACACCACTTGGGTTCAGATTAGAGAAGCCGTTCCTCCTAATCATGGCCCTCCAGGTCACACTGTCGATACCCACGTGGGTATTGAAGTCTCCCAGCAGAATAAATGAGTCCCTAGCAGGAGCACCTTCCAGCACCCCTGCTAAGGACTCCTAGAAAGCTGGGTACTCTGAACGTCAATTCAGCGTATAAACACAGACAACCGTCAGAGCCTATATCCCCCCACCTAAAGGGGCGCCATGCTGGCGAGCTAAAAGTAGACCCACCTAGCCCATGTCTGTTACATCAACAACTCCAGAGTGGAATAGGGTCCAGCCTCTTGGTTACAGAACAATTGAGGTGAGCCTAACATTATCTCGTTCGAACCTCTCAACATCAAGATCATTTTTCTATGTTTATAGAATATATAGTATATATAGTATATATATGGAATGACATTCCACAACATATGAAGTCCATCTCAACATTGGCACTTTTTAAGAAGACTCGTGCACGTCATCTGTTGGACAACTTCTTTTGCAATCACCGTTACGTGTCTGCCGTGCAAATGCTGCTCTTCTTGTATTTTATAATGTGGTATGTCTGTGTGTCTATTAATGCGATGTGATGCTGGATATGTGTGTGTTTTTTATTTTCTGCAGAACAGGAATCTGCTGTAAAATAGAAATTAGGCCCGATTTATTTTAATCTTTTCCTGTTTAAAAATTAAATAAATAAATAAATCAAGCACAACCTCAGGCTGCTTCCGGGCCAGAGAGGGGACAGTCCATGTCTTACGAACCAGATTTGTTAAGCCAGAGTGAGAGCTCTAAGGCTCCCTTTCCTTTGGGTGCTGCTCCTGGCATCAACCAAAACTCATGGACGCACAAAGTTGTGTTTTTTAAAGTGATTATCAGACTTAAAAAAACACACAAAGTAGAATCTGAGATGGAGCTCATATCTCTGAACATTAAATATTAATATTTAAATAATGGTAAACGCTCGATGACAAGTGGTTAGTATCTTCTGACGTGTAAAACTTTAGAAGAAAAATAAGGACCAATATTATTGATTTACAATTTTACTTACTCATGACAGCATTTCACTCTGATACAGGTCGTGTGTAATTATTGTGTCTATGTATAACCAGTGCGATGTTGTCACGTCTTCACAAAGCCATGAGGCTTTACTTCACAGCGTACCATCTAATGTTTCTGTAAGACGTTTAAAAAGATTTGAGATAAACGCTCCAGCAGAGAATGTAAAGCCAGCTTCATTCAGCAGCACACCGTCTCGTAGAAACAAGATCAGTACAAAGTGCTTCAGAGATGAGCTACAAGAAACATGGTGTTGTTTCTCTTTTCTTCTCAGGATGCAGTGAGTCTCCTCTGTAATCCCACACGGCTCAGACGCTGTCTTTCTGCATAAAACAGACGTTTGTTTTAGTGCTGCAGCGTTACCAAAGGCAGCTCAGAACAGGTTTTTATTTAAAGAGAAGAACAGGAGAGAAATCAAACCTCAGGAGGTTTCTGCTGTTGTTCAGAGGAGAAGTGATGAAAGCTGTGGGGTGGGGTGATCACTGACAGACACGTCTTTCTTTATGAAGACGTTACTCCCTGTTGAAAGATTTAGTTCGACACTGTGTGTATTCCTCTTCTACAACAAGACAAGTCTGTTGATTTAATGCTGACTCGTTTTTTTATCCCGACATATGGAGCTCAGATCGTTCTTAAAGGGACAGTTTGGTTTTTAAAGTCAGGATGTGCGTTTTCTCTGCTGTGGACTGAAAATACGACATTGTTCTGCATGGTCCTTGTCAATGTGGCCTGCTACCAAATGGAGATACCAAAAAGAGGGCTGAAAATGATGTAACACTTCAACTTGGATTATGTCTAATGTGAAATCTATTCATGACATTTACTCTCTCTAACACGATGACAACACTAGAATAGTGCAAATTTGTAAATTTTCACAAGTCTAAACTCAACGGTGTGCATGACCTCATAAATGGTAAATGGACTGTACTTATATAGCGCCTTTCTATCTCATTTCAAGACACTCAAAGCGCTTTACACTACAATCTGTGTCCTCATTTACCCATTCATACAGCACTCTACTAGATCTCTACAAAGCTAGTTGAACAAATCATTCTAATGAGACTAATCAGTGCTTTTAGATCACATTCATACACTGATGGGACACACATCAGAGGCAATGAGGGATTCAGTGTCTTGTCCAGGGACACTTCGGCTGGTGGGTTCGAGCCCCCAACTCTTGCATCGGAGGACAACTGCTCCAACCATTCAGCCACAGCCGCTGCCGTCATAACATTGTGGTGGCGCTGCAGGCGTCCTTGTCACTGGGTTGTCATACAAAAACAGCACCTTATACATTATATATATATATATATATATAGATAACAGTGCCTTTTATATTAGTGGGTTATTTTGATGGAATGGCTGATGTCCGATATTTAACTTTATCGCTAATATCGGCCGATACGATACCATGCCGATAATATTGTGCATCCCTAAAAATAAGGTTAGGTCAATTAAATTAAACTAGGTTTGTCCAGAGTGTGTGTTTGACGTGATGATCCCTGAGAAGAGACGTTCCTGTTGTCTCTGACTCACATTTAGAAATCTTCAAGTCAAACCCTCTTCAGACAAATTCATTGTGTCCTGAAATGATTTGTTCTTGTTCTTGTTGTTTCATGAGCATGTTTGCGTTTTTCCTCCCGCTCCAGGTGAGCCTGATACACAACGGCTGGCCGGTGATTTCTGCGTTTGCTGGAGACCAGGACGTGACGCGCGAAGCCGCCAGCAACGGAGTTCTGATCCAGATGGAGAAGGGAGACCGGGCCTACCTCAAACTGGAAAGAGGGAACCTGATGGGAGGATGGAAGTACTCCACCTTCTCCGGCTTCCTGGTGTTCCCATTGTAGAGAGCAGGAGCAGGAGGAGTGTGTGGCACCAGAGGAGGAGGAGGTGCTGCTGGAAGACGGAAAGTCTGATGAAGATTATGGACGGAAACGGACACAAACGAGATGAAGGAGAAAGAAGACTGGACACCAGACTTCTGTCTGAAGAAGGAAGGAAACGAAGAGACGCAAGTAAAATCAGAGCAGGAATCAACATTAGAGAGGACTGATGTTCTTTACTTCCCTCCACCCTTCAGCTCATCCTCTCATCCCTCATTCTTTCCTCCTCTTTATTGCAGTTTTTGTGGTTTTCCTGCTGCTTTGATGCACCTGAAGCTTTTTATTCTCTACTGAAAAACTGATCAGGTATTTATTCTGCAGAGTTCCCTCCTCACTCCTTCATCCCCCAATTCATTCATTCATGCATTCACTCACCATAAACATTACAGAATGTCTCTGTCCTCATCTTCCTTGTTTTTTGGCCATGTTTGTAGTTTTTACATGTTAACATTTTACTCTGATTTTAGACCAGAACCAGAAAGTTCTGAGGCACAACCAGTTCTCCGTGTGCACCTTGTCCTCCTACAGCTTCTGTTTAATGCGTTCACCTCAAGCTGCAGGTCACAGAAACCAACTTTTTATTAGATCAGTTTATCTTCTCGTGACACCATCAGTTTAACTCAGATCCTAAAATGTTAATAAAATAAATCAAATTATTTAAGGAGGTGTTTATTAAAATTAATCCACATCTTTATTAAAAGTGAAGCTTTTGGACAATACCATCAGGAGTAAAACCATAAACCAGGATGTCTTGGGCTGATTTATTTATTTGTTAAATGTCATTTTAACATAAAACGTCTCGCACTGAGTAAACACACATAGTTTTTGGTTAATCCAATAACTGACCTTCTAAATTATCCTGACAAATCTGCTCTGCGTTTGTGCAGAGCTAAATAATAATGTGAACATGACATATTTAGAAATGCAAAAAAAAAAAAAAATTTTTAATAATAAAATAAACGATACTAAATAACAATAAAATACTACATACTAAGAAATGGACAGCTGTAGATTAAAGTTAAAAAGTTATCTTCAATGAAAGTAATTACACTATTTTCATCAGATTTAAAAATGATTAATTTTTAATTGTATTTTTTACTGCTATTTGGAACAAATTAAATGACTAGCATGAGGTGACGCAGATTACCCACCGCCATTTTGGCCCTACATTAAACTAGAGAAACACTGGAATGGTCAAATTTTTTGGCAGCCATCTTGTGAGGAGCTACACGTACCAATCTGTACTGAATACAGTAGGTCCAGATTTATCGTGGGGGATCTGTACCCTGAAACTCTGGAATAAGTGAAAAACCACCAAGTATGAATAGTAGTAATATATATATATATATATATATATATATATATATATATATAAAGGTGTTTTAAACCCTTCCCACACTCTTGCAATATTCTAAATAGGGCTGCAACTAGCGATTATTTCAATAATTGATTCATCGGCCGATTATTTTTTCGATTAATCGATGAATCGGCAACAAAAAATAAAAGTTAGTCAAATAGCTTAAAAAAATAAATGTACACAAATATATATACAAATGTATCTTTATACCTGCACAATATGTAGCTACTTTGTAAAATGTGTCCTTGAGGGAAGAGTGTAACCTGGATTAAAAGTGTGGATTATTGTAACCTGGATTAAAAGTGTGGATCATTGTTGTGAAGCCTTTGTCTTCAACCATCAACAGAGGCCTCGTGTCAGTGACGATCATTTAAGGATCTTTCAGTGAAGACAGCTGCTGCTGTGGTGTCCATGATGTCTGTCCATCATGAAGGATGTTGTTGTTTGTTGTTGTTTTCTGGAATGAGAGTAAATATGTATCATAGCATAATTTACAGCAACTCAAGAAATGCCTTGTTTCACTTACAGTGTTAGGTTCAGGCAAAAGTAGCTAAAAGAGTAATTAAACACGCACACACACACACACACACACACACACATAAAATACTTAATTACACACATTTGAGTAGATGTAATAAATTACTTTAATTCCTGTTTAAATGCAATTCATCCTGCCATACCTGCAGTGTCTTCAGACTTTGCCAGCAAATTATAAGTTGAAGCTTAATCATTAAATTATTATCTTTGTGTTTAGATTTATTTATAAATCACATTTAAACACTGCTTGTACCAATTAAATTAAATAAAAAGTAACACACACGTTCTCTATCACCGTCATTAATCAGATAAACAAACAAACAGCAGCTTCATCTACCAGACAGACTGACGTTACGTTTTCTCTCTTGAACCAGAACAAATGTTAAATTGTAGAGACTCACCTGCAACACATGAAGAGTTGTATCAGCTGCAGCTCCTTCCTCCTCCTCGTGACTCCGACATGTTTACGTTTATCAGCGTGGTTCTCCCGTGTCGTGTCGGCGATCTTCAAAGCGGCATGCTTCTCATTTTTTATCTTTGTAATGTTCTCTTTGGAGGACTTGGGTCGAACAGTTTTCGCTGCGTCGGTCATTCGTAAAATTTACTTAATTTCCTTTGAAAACAGCCTCTGCTCCGCTCCCCCCCCTCGCTCTGTTCAACTCGCGCTGCAGTTTTTTTTTTGTCAAACTTTATTCAGTCAGTCAGCATGGACAATGAACTGCCCGTGAACAAAACGGCTCCGCAGCGCCGTGAAAGATGCATAATCGCGCGACACAACGAATCGATAATGAAATTCGTTGCCAACGCTTTTAATCATCGATTTTTATCGATTTTATCGATTCGTTGTTGCAGCCCTAATTCTAAACTATGTTTCTAAACTCTAAAGCTCTAAAAGAGCACAGAATGTCATGATTTCAGCTCCCTGCCTCATCTGCTCTTTGTCACCTGCAAGCGCTGTTGGCCACGTCCACTTCTCCACTCTGCATGAGAACAGATGATCAGCTACAACAGGAAGTTTATTCTACATTAAGTGCTGCACAAAGGTGCAGGAGGAAGCTTTTTCTGCAGCTCTGGGCTGCACACATGTGCAGCAGGTGCTAAATAATTTAAAATAATTCATTTTAAATAAAAATTTCATGCCAATTGTGTGGCTCATCCATCAGTCAGCCAATTGTGTATCATGTCCAATCTTATTTTGAATAACCGTACTAGAGCGAGTCCGCTATAAACGAACCACGAAGTAGCGAGGGACTGCTGTACTTGTGGAGGCAGCAGAGTGTTAAAGTCGTCTGCATGCTGAATGCTGTCATCAGTCTGTAGCACTCAGAGGAACACTGAGTTTCGTCAAAGAAACGAGATCACGCCTAATGTGAAAACAGAACCACAGTATTCAGTACTGAGCTCAACAACAGGCCCACTCAGTATTACTGTGGCAAAAGGCTGCCAGAATAATCAGAATAGCTAAACACGCTCCAAATGCTGCAGGTAGCTCTTCACAAAATGGCTGACCTAATTCTTGTCTTGTTTTGTCTTGGACTGCAGAGGGGTTGTCCCATCCAGTGTTTCTGAGGTTCAGTGGGTCAAACCTTGTGCGTAACGTTCTCCATGCTTTCATGTGAACGCTGTGAGATCTGTTGGCCCTCTGAGCTTATGTTGGCAATGACTTTCAGCTGCTACCACACCAAACTTCTGCAAAGTTGATTAGCTGCCGCAGCCATCTTGGTTGGAGCTGACTATAAAAGTAAAGCGGGTGTAGATGTACAATCAATGGTTATTTTATGAGAGTTTCAATAAAATCTGTCCTCAGGTTCACGAGATCTTTTGCTAACAGACAAACGAACAGAGACAAAGGCAAAAACATTATCACTCTTGCGTTTTGGGGATAATGAATTAGTCTGCTGGTTCTGTCTCTTCATTCACCTCCCCTCCTTTATTACTGACTAACCTGGTTAAATATAGGTCAAATAAAAAATAAATAAATTATTCATCCCATCTCAGATCGTCTCCTGTTAGATACTATACTCCTCACCTTCATCTCCCTCCTCACCTTCATCTCCCTCCTTCTCTTTCCTCCCTCCTTCTGTCTGTTTCTCCTCTGCGGATCATCCCTCCCTTTTCATCACGTGGATCTGCGGACTCTGAACCTCCGCTATGAACTAAAGCACACAGATATATAACCATACACACACACACACACATATAAATTATTAAAGTAAGCCACAGTTTCTATGCTCCTGTTATTCTGATGATAATAATGGTAATATTAGTAATGAGAACTAAATCTGATCATAACTGTATTTCTGTATCTGAGTGTTCCATAAAAGAAAAGTTAATATTTGATCATATGAAAATCTGCTGATTAAAATTCTGCTTCTTGTTTTTGTTTTGTGTCAAACAAATTGTTGCTAAAAAGCAGAGACTGTATAGAAAATTAGAGCTTCAAAGGACTATTATTATTATTATTATTATTATTATTATTATTATTATTATTATTATACTGTAAAAATTAAATACTGACACTTTTTTTAATTTAACTATGAAATAACTTTACTGACTGTTTTATTTATTTGCTCTGAAGAAATAAATTCAAATAAATTGTACTTTTATTTTTCTTAAACCAAAATTGAGTCTGTTGTTGGTTTGCTTGGTTGAAACAGTATTCACAATATTATTTTTCCATCAATCATTTTTCCTCTGGTGTTATTCCTCCTAAACTGTTGTGGTGATTGTAATGAAAATATGAGATAGTATTTTAACTGTGCCATTACAACAGAAGTCATTACCAAACACAGTGTTGTCTCTACTACCTGTATCTTACTTTCCTAATTCTACTAACAGCCTCTTCTGCCCTCTAGCAACAAGAAGGAATAGCAGAACAGAACATAAACACATTCACTCTATAAACCTAAGAGAACATATCCCCCGTCACCCTAACAACCTCTTTCACTTTAAGCAAAAGCAGTATTTTCTCAAAAAAAAAAAAAAAAAATAGAATTAAGAGTACTGCATAAAGTGTCTGCAATTTATCTTTAAGTCCTCAGTTGATAGAAGTGCTAATAATTGAATATACATTATTTTTCACTAATCAGAAAACACTATTAAAATAATAACTTAAATAAGCTCAAAATCATAGGACTTCACATGGTTCACAATGTTTCTTTTTTTCTTCACAAAGTTTTAACCAACCTGTTTTGTCATATAGTCTTTTGCTGTGGTTGATGCATATTTTTCCCTTTGCAGAACTATTTGTTTTGGTGTTCACTTTGGGCTGAGAGTTTTTTATGGCTGCATTAGTTTTTGGTGTTTCACTTGAGCAAAACAACAGTTGTGCTGCATTCCATCTCTTCTTGTCACTAACGATGAATGGATTCAGACCAGTTTACTGCTGTACTGGAAAAGGATTGTTGTACTGCGTCTCTCCTATTCCCACATGAAAAGACTTCAGCACTCTGATCGTAGCTCTAACAGTGACTTTGGTGGGTTTGCCTTCATTTGTTTTGTTTGTGTAACATGCTCTTTTGGCTTCTTGTATAAAAATGTTATCTTTCTTGTGGTCATACTGTCAGTTGTCACTAGGGTGGAAGCAGGATGTCCAGTTTTGTCCTCAATGGTCTTCTTCTCCCCTCTGCAAAATTACCGCCTTACTGTGGTGGAGGAGTATGAGTACCCCCATACTTTCTGTAGGGTCTCTCATGCCAAACTGTCCTTGGGGGAAGAGATCAGATTGACAGTGATTCAAAAACCTCCATATAAAATATCTAAATTGTCAGAATACCTCTCCCAGATTAAGGAAACTGGGGTACACCCTGGAACCAAGCCTGAGGGAAACGTTCACCAACAAACACCTGAGCCATGGAGTTCAGCTGAGACAAACCTGAAAGAATGACAGAAGACCACCTCCATGTTAGCCCACAATCTGCAAGGAGGATCAAAAGAAGTGGGTGTGGGGTGAGCTGGGTGGTCTCTGACCATGCCATCTTCTGGCAAAAATTCTGGTTCTAGGGTTGTAGAATGTCTTCACTGGTGGGTAAGGAGCTGGAGTTTGTGTGTTAGGTTGAGAGATCCCAATTAGAAATAGTTGGGCTCATTTCTACATGCAGAGGAGTTCTGGAACAAAACTCCTGGAGAGTGTCCGGGCTCTTTTCTACACTGGAAATGCCCAGGGAGAAAGGTAATGGGCAGGTGTTGGGATCCCACAAACTTCTGTCTGAGTGCCTCTGCTTGGAGTTCCTTCAAGTAAACAAGAGAGTCGCTTCTCTGCTGCTTTGAGCTGCAGGAGGAAAGTTTCTGGCTGTTGTTTGTGCTTCTGCATCAAACATCAGTTCAGATGTCGGTGGATATTGTCCTAGAAGGAATTCTATCTGGGGATTCAGTTGTTCTCCTGGGTGACTTCAGCACCCATTTGGGTAATGACTGAGTTTTCTGTAGAGGAGTGATGGGGAGGAATGGCCTCCCTATGCTGTCCTTAACAAAGAACATGCTCGAGCATATGGTGGTACGTAAGTGCTCT
The DNA here is from genome assembly GCF_014905685.2 of Nematolebias whitei. Taxonomy (NCBI): domain Eukaryota; kingdom Metazoa; phylum Chordata; class Actinopteri; order Cyprinodontiformes; family Rivulidae; genus Nematolebias; species Nematolebias whitei. The sequence continues at coordinate 8,314,057 of NC_056507.1, forward strand.
CGGTACCAAGCCACGATTGATTTTGTAATTTTGTCCTCAAACCTTTAGCCCTGTCTTGGACACAAGGGTAATGAGAGGGGCAGAACTGCCACCTGATCACCATTAGATTTGCTCTGAGATACTGATGCTCTGGACATTTTTTGAGGTTGTCATGGATGGCAAGCATCTTCAACAAACTATTCTAGGCAGGTTGAGAAGTGTGATCCCTTGATAGTTGGAACACACTGTCCAGGTCCCAGTCCTACATGTGACATTGATGTCCAGTTTTGTCCTCTATGTTCTTCTTCTTTCTGTTTGACCGTGTTTTCCATAGACATTCTGTGGAGGGTTCTGCAGGAGTATAGGGTGCCAGAGTCACAAAAGAGCCATCTAGTCCCTGCATAACTGTTGGAGACAAATATTCTATCTAACTTACTTACTCAAAAATAACCACATTTTGTGGCAGTTGGATTTTTAACCAACATTTTACTTACAAGGACTAATTTAAGACAGATTACATGCATAGATACAAAATGTATGGAAAATGTCAAAGAATGAGCGTCAAATAACGTTTGCTGCAGACTTTTACACAGCAGCAGGGTCAAGCGAGCGTTCCCTCATAGCCAGCCACAGTTAGACGCATAGACATGATCCATGGACGTCAGCCTCCAGATGGAAATAAGAGATTGTTTGGGCATGTTCTCATGGCGACAACCCAAGTAAGGCACTGTGAACTGGCCTTCAGGTCAAGACATTATGGGTATGCATTACAGAAGCAGGAGGGAAAGATGTTCTCAATCATCTCAGCCATGATGTAGTAAAAATATTCATACCAAAATGTCTCTAACAATAACCAAAGCAAGAGCTGTGTCCACATCCTTAGCACAAAGTTGAGTATTTTTCAACAAGGTTGGACTCTGCCAACTTGTTTGCGGTGTTAATGGAAGGATCACACGACAGTCATGGAGAGAAATGTCTCTGGTTTAGGAACCTCAGGGTCTTGTCTCTCCTTTTTGCAGATGATATGGTTCTGTTGGTGGCTTCACGCCATGACCTTCAGTTCAACAGTATGGAACTTTATCCCAAGTATTGAAGGCATCTCATTTTCCTGCCCCATCTACATTCAAACCCTCATCTATAGTCATGAGGTATGAATTATGACTGAAAGAATGAGATCCCTAATATAAACACCCAGAAAAGAGCTGTTTCCTATATTTCCTATAAGGAAATAGAGCCCTTTCCTTGTAGGGTGGTCAAGATCAGTCTTAGAGATAGTGTGTAGAGCCCCATCATTCATAGTGAACTCGAATTAGAGCCACTGCTTCTCCATCTAGAAGAAGTCGTCTAAGGTGGTTTAAGCATCTGATTAGGATTCATCCCTTCACATGTTTCCTGGGCCTCCCAATGGGAGGAAACACCAGGGCAGACCCAGAACTGCTGGATGGATTATATAACCTTTTTGCCTGGGAATACTTTTAGATCGCCCTACGTGAGCTGGAAAGCATCACTATGGAGAAAAATGTCTGGGTTTTCCTTCTGAACATGTTGCCCAAAAGCAGAAGATTTAACCTATGGTCTATCAAGTGTGATGATGCAAAGTTTTCCTTCACGATCAAGACACATCCGTATAACTGACCAGTGTGAATTCTCATACTAGTTCTATTAATTTATTTTGTGCTTAGTAAAGTGGTGAGGGCTTGATGATCAGTTTTAAATGTGAATCTGCTTTTCCACACTTCAATAGCCAGGACCCTAGCAAGAGCCTTTTATCAGGTCCAGCAGTGGCGATCCAAACTTTACGATATACAAAGATGCAGGGATTTTATTATTTGGATTTGCTTCTGCTGCTGTAGCTTGTAGGCAGACAAGGACAAATACTGGTAGGTCATCTTTTGCATATGTGACTAGTTGAACTTGTTTATCTCTGTTCACAACTTGAACATTCAGTTATAATGTAATATTGTTTGATGGTCTCACTTTGGTCCCTGCAATGATGTTGGTCTCGAGTGGAGAGCACGCTACAAGACACCACTGGCAAATAAATGTAGTGGACTTGCGAGCAAGTAGACTCTGCAATAAACCATGAAGGTTTGTATACACCATTGTTAATTTTTGTAACTACTGAAAAAGATATGACAAATCCCTGCTGTTTAATTTCATTTAGACAAGCAAAAATGAATCATTCTGTTATCAAGAGACAGGTTGAGCAGTCCAACGATGTGGGTATTGTTTCGTTTTTTTTTTTGTTTTTTTCACAAAGAGCGAGCTTGGTAAATGGTAAATGGACTGTACTTGTATAGCTCCTTTCTATCTAATCAATATACTCAAAACGTTTACAACACAATCGTTGCCCTCATTTATCTACACACACACACATTCATACAGCACTCTACTACATCTCTACAAAGATAATCTTAACAAATCCTTCCATAGAGATTAATCAGTGCTTTAGATCACATTCATGCACCGATGGGACACACATCAGAGGCAATGAGGGGTTCAGTGTCTTGCCCAAGTACACTTCAACATGTGACTGCACTGTGGTGGAATCAAACCCTCAACTCTCCCATTGGAGGACGACTGCTCCAACCACTCAGTCACAGCCTTTTTCACCTGCTGGTGGCGTTTCGGTTGTATGGAGTTATAAAGACGTTCGGTGCCAGCTCTCAAATGGAGAACGCTCCTACAACATACATGTAAATACTTTATGCTTTTCTTTTTCTCATCGCTTTTTACTTTTCCCCTCTGTTTTTAGTTTTGTTCTGGTCTATAAAGGTTTTAATTTTAATATTTTCATTATATTTATTTATTTTTCATTTTATGGTACCTTTTAAGCCAAAGTCCTTTTAGCATTGAATTGTAAAGTCACCGCAATAAAGACTTTTTAAATGTAAAATTATTAATAAGTTTTGTCTTTGTCTCTCTGTCTGTCTGTCTGTCTGTCTTCCTGTCTGTCTGTCTCCAGTCTGTTGGTTTCTCTGCAGACTAATGAGCTCCGGGGGGATGATTAGAGCCGTAAAAAGCAGTGAACGTTGTCTCCCTCCCCCTTCCTGCTTGGCGTTTACCTTTTTATCGTTTTTCACTATTTCTCGTCTTTTGAGCCTTTAGATTATTTTCCTTTTCTTGGACACTTTGCCTCGGCTCTGTTCCACATCTGACGTTCTCGTCCTGTTGTCAGACTCTGGTGTAGACCGCCTGGACCCGGAAACTCACAGATTTATTTAAATTTATTTCTCAAACATTACTTTTCTTTTAAATTATTCTATGCTAGCAAACATTTTCTTCCCCCAATTGCTGTGAAAAAGGGAAAACTGAGTTAATCCAGCGGGAACAGTCAACATTTTATATTTTACTTTGAGTTTTATGTAGTTCTAAAGTTTTGGACTTTTTTTTTCCTTAAAAAGAAATGTTTCCAAACAAAACAAATTGAGTTATTTGCTGAGATCACAAATAATATTTTTAAATGTTTGGTTTGTTTTATTTCTGATCAACTAAAAAAAAAATTTCCCTGAGAATTTTATCAAACCAGCCAGTCCCCAAAAGTCAGTTTTTAAGCAGGAAGTGATGTCATCAGAAACATTTAAACTTTTATATTGGAGAAATTTATCATTAGTAACAATAAATTAAAATGCTACTAAACGTTTTAACAAATACAATGCAAGTCTGACTTTTTAAAATCTTTTTATTTAATTAAAAAGTGTTTGAAAAAAGTTTTCCAAACCAACCCAAGTTACATAAAAATTGTCATATTATTAAAAATATAAGAATATTACTAATAATAAAACATATCTTAATGTTGTTCCCAGAATTAAGTTTGACCCGATTTATGAACCTGTTTACCTGCTGCAAAATATTATTATAATAATAATAATTAATAATTATTATACATTTTATTTTAGTTCCTTCCTTCTTTTAACACCCCCCCCCCCCCACACACACACACACACACACACACACACACACACACCACTACCTCAACACACACACA
>NC_056507.1:8318123-8319280 GCF_014905685.2 Nematolebias whitei
AGACAACAACAGACGTTTCCCTCCATTATTCGCTCTTGAAGGATTTTGGACCGTTTCAAAAGAAAGTCCAGTCCAGAGTTTTTTGAAGACCCTGCAGGTCCGGCTGCGAACCGGCGGCCTCGTTTAGGGTCAAACTTCCACGTGTGGCCTGGTGGTCCCACAAAGAGGTTTGTTTAATTTTTTTAAATAATTTTCTTTTCATTATTATTTTTGCTTCTAAAACTCCTCACGTACCGCAGCAGTTTCAGTTTCGGATATAAAATCGACCTGCTGAGCCCGGTGCATCTGATTCTGCAGAACTCTGTGCACAACACATTTTTTTTGTACTCAATATTTAGTTGTGCAACATGCAAGAACATTTAATTGAAAACAATTCTGTCAGACAAGATGGGAGGTGGGAGTCAGCAGCGACGCCCAGAACGTTCTGTAAATGTTTCAGCGACTCTCAAACGTAAAGAGAAAAGCATCGACGAGTGAGCTCATATAAAAATCAAAGGTATAGAGATAGAGGTAAAATAAAATAATAAAAAACTCTGAAAGCAACAATAAAGTATGGGATCTACAAAATGCATTTATAATGGTGTACATTTTTCTCCCAGAATGCTTTGCTGCGGTGACCTTTCACCTCTACGAGCAACTTCTGAGCAGGTTATTTTAAACCGAAACGGCCGATTTAAAACAATTCTGACGTGTTTCCGTTTCAGCCGGACTCCCTGAGCATGAGGTGAATCTGTCTCCTTCACACACGTTAAACTGGACTGAGGACCGTCCAGAGACCTGCAGGAGGACCAGGACGGAGCCAGCAGGACCACGAGGAACATGTCTGAGGTGGACACACACAGAAGACAAAGTCCTCCGACGGACTGCCGAGCCTCATGGTGGGAAGAATGGAAGATCACACTTCCAGCACACACACACACACACACACACACCACCACACCCGCCCACTTAACAAATTTATTTATGTAGCGCTCAGCTCCTCCACCTCCTCCAGTCATGCTGACTTTTCCAGCCCTTCCTCTCCTCCTCCTCCATCATCCCTCCTTCTCTTGCAGGTCACAGGAGATAAATATCGCCGGCAATAAAAGGCTTGCATCATGAATAATAAAACAGTCGTAATCTCCACCAATGATTTATACATCTGATGGCCCCCCCCC
>NC_056507.1:8319380-8325184 GCF_014905685.2 Nematolebias whitei
ATTATGTTGTGTTCTTTATGAATATGAACACACACACACACACACACTGCCCTCTCTACAACCAGATGGACATGTAGAAACAAACAGTGAAAAGTAAAAAAGAGGAAATGAAAAGATCATCGGTTTTAGTTTGGTCCCACAGAAATGCCCGGTGCCCTCCGTGCAGACCCAACCACGTCTCAGGACGCAGCTGCAGTGACCTTTTCTGGACCATTTTCAGAAAATCTTACATCTGAAACTGAAACTTCTCTTCAGACACAGGCAGTGATTCAGTTAGAAACATCAGGAGAGGTTTTGAAAATCTGATTATCTCACCAAGATGTTGCTCTGTGTTGTTATTTAACAAAAACTAAACTGAAACAGTAAAAACTGGTTCCAGCCTCGCTGCTTCCACAGGACTTCAGAGGTTCCCTGTCAGCCAGGAGCTGCTGATCAAAGGACATTTCAAAATGATCTGGACTCCATCATTCCACAGAGAAAAAGATTATTCGCACAAGGAAAACATTTAGGGCATCTGTCAATCATCCCAGGAGTGGATGCCCCAGCAGGTTCACCCTGAAGGTCAGACGGTGCAATGCTCAGAATAATGAATTTCATTTCAGGCTCTAGAAGCTCAGTTAGCAGGTCAAAGGTCATAGTCATCCCAGCTGCTTCACACTTAGCTGTGTTCTGCTGCAGTGAGAGCTGGATATCATGGTATGACATCAACAGGACCACATCGTCTGAGTTTACTGAAATGGACCCCCACCACCCCAGGACTGCACCAAGAACTTCTGTCCATAAAAGTTATGAACCAAATCCGTGACAACAGGCAGCCCTGATGGAGTCCAACTCTCACTCTGAAGGGGTCCTACTTACTGCTGGCAATGCGAACTAAACTCTTGATGGGGAATGACTGATCCTAGAGAGTAAAGAACTGGTTTAGTGCACCACGGCTGGGACAGAACACACGTTGTTCCTTCTAAATCTGAGGCTTGTTTATCAGACCGGCTGAGAGACACTGTAACATCTTTATCAGGACTATGGAAACTATCCGGAAGTGTTCATGGACAATCTCACCGTCTTCTTGTCCTCCGCCCCCCCTGCAAAATGTATTGTATGTCTCTCTATGTTGCATGCTGAGGTAGATTTTTTTGCTACTTCACACCGTGCCCTGTGTCAAGGACACGGTGTGAGAGATCTTTCTAAGCGATAAGGGCAGTGTTCATTGGGAGCCGCAACGCCGATACACTTCTGTATATCCTTCAGACGGCTGTATGGAACGAAATTTCGCTGTCCATAACTATACAATGACAATAAAGTTGATTCTGATTCTGATCATCAAAGTCCTTACTAAGAAGGCTGAGGAGTGCAGTTCCCCTGTAAGTGGAATGCTCTCTGGACCCCCTGCAGGAGGTGGGCCCACATAAAGGAAAACCCAAGTAACTTATTCAGCCCGAGTCTGATCAGGTCCCATGAATAGAAGCCAAGTCACCAAGTGTGGGAATCTTTTTCAGGCCAGTTTGTCCTGGGAGACCCTATTGAGGTCAGTGTCCCCCGACAGCAGCGATCGCAGATCCCACACACAAAACGCCATCACAAAAAGTTTGCGATTCATGGAGAAGTATATTCAAAAATTATATTTTATTGTATAAAATGAGTCCTGGCTGCATCAAAAGGCACGACGCGTTACCTGTGAGATTGGACAAATGTGATATGTTTGACTTCTTTCATGTACAACGAAGGTGCAATGTCAAAGCAGAATGTGCCTGTGTTGATTCTGTGTTATGAGCTGAGGTGATGGGGGAGCGCTCGACAGAGAGCAGAACACCGAGTTACCAACAGATAAAAGACGAGAAAATAATGAACACTGACAGCAGAGATTCAGCTGTGACGTTCAGATGGGGGCATGTATGCAGTTCATATTCTGTCAAACACGTTAAAGTAACTTTCTTTTGGGTTTACTTTCATACAGAAGCTTTAGATTGCAAAGACACAATATCAACGGACCTGCAGGTAATAAACTCAGGCTGGAGTGATACATTTTGTTGTGTTTTTTTTTACTTTATTTGCAGAACTTCCAGCATTTAGACATAATTTAATGCAAACAAACATGGAAACACTAATTTGCTTCGTTCAGCATGTTTTGAGCCTGCAGAAGCTACAAGTCAGCATTCCCATACTATGAGCCAGCCAAGGGAGTGTGTAACAGTGGATTATTAACAGATATGCAACTTGTTAGCTTCTTTATATTAAAATCTTCTTACGGCAGTCAATAACAATCTAAGGGGTTGTCTACTATGAACGCAAAAGTCTTATTGTTTCAGCTTTGCGACCACACAGAAATGATTGGATGCAAAGCCTTTCGTCCGTTTTTGCGTAGACAGAAAAAACAACCGTTTTAAAAATGATGTCATAGCCCTGCCTCTAATCTAACTACAACCCAAGGGCATTCTCCTTTTCTTCTTCCTGCGTTACATTTTACACCCAGTGTTTAAGTTTTATGCTCTGCGCCTTGTTTCCTGTTTCTGGTGTATTTTGGAGGCCACATACAGGCCTGGCATATGTTTTCTGTGTTACATTAACGTGTTTAGAACATTTTTTGTAAGGAAAAATAAAAGCTTTATTGAAAAATAATTGTGTTTTTGTGTGGACAAAGCCCAAGGCCTCTTTCAGACCAGGTTAAGACCCTCTCCTTGGTCCTCTCTCCTCTCTTCTGACCAAGGCTTGATCACAGCCAGTTTAAAGCCTCCTTCAACATGAAGGTTATCATGTGTTATGCCCTTGATACTGTACAAACAGGTTTATTCTGATAGTTTGTCTCCCTGAGACAAAGAGAAGACAGATAGTTTGAGAAGAGGGTGAAGGAAGCCATTTACGTCAAATGAGAAAAATATCTTTAAACAGAGGAGGTGGTCTCAGAACCTACAGAGCAGCATTAGACCTGATTCCAGGTCAGTTCCACAATTTACACCTTCATGCAGGGGACCCAAACATCTCTCTGAACCTGGCAAACAAAGAGCCCAACGAGCCTCCATTGTGAGGGCGAGTAGTTCCAGTTTAACCTGCAGCTGAATCTAAGAGGAAAACTTCTAGAAAACTGTGAACTCCTCACACTCTAGACATTTTAGAACTGATGAAGACAAACGTCTTCAGCTACAGAACAGAAGTCCATTTGTTAGCTTTGTCTTTTTGTTTATTGATTGATCATGACTAAGAATCTTCACTTGCATACGTCTCCCTGAGACGCTTACTAGCCCCCTCACCTTGTTGTACATCTCAACGTGACACAGCCTCTGACCTCGCCTATAAGATCCCAGCATCTTGGATCACGTGGCAGTTGCAGGTTGTTGGTCTGATGAAAACTAGAAAAGTGTCACATAAATGCAGTCTGCACAGTTTGAATTCAGGAACTGGTCATGATCACAGGTGTAGACCTAACAAGAGTCCAGTAGTAGTCAGCCCTACTTCAAATACTTCTTGATCAAACCAGACCCGTGTGTGAGCCCCACACCATTGATACCCTGTCATTACATTCTGCCTGGGACCCAGTTACCTTGCAATCATGCGCCACCCGAGAAACCGATACCTAACCAACACATGTTGCCAGTGACATTAATAACTAACATGCTCCACCCAGGATCCTGCCACCGCCTCTCTCCTGGATCTTGATACCCAGCCATCATGGACCTCCATAACCAGCCATAATGCTCCACCCAGGATCCTGATAGACTGCAAATGCCCTCCATCCTGGACCTTGATACCCAGCCATGACACTGCCCCGCCTTATACGCAGCTACAATAAATAAATAAAAACTAATACGACTAGAAGAATTTTGTCCAAGCTCTAAATCATTCTGAACCTATCATGTTCTGTCACGGTGTGTGAAGCCCTCACTAAAATTACAAACCATCTCTGTTCAGAGAGATTTTTATATTGTAGCAGAGTGAATGGTGTTAAATGAGCAGCAGTGTTAAATGTTTGAGTGAATGGTTATGTTGTCATTCATCCATCCATTTTCTTTCGCTTATCCGGGGTTGGGTCACTGGGGGTAGCAGCCTAAGTAGGGAGGCCCAGACTTCCCTCTCCCCAGCCACTTGGTCCAGCTCCTCTGAGGGTAGCCAGAGGCGTTCCCAGGCAAGCCGATAAACATAGTTCCTCCAGCGTGTCCTGGGTCTTCCTCTGGGTCTCCTCCCGGTGGGACGTGTCCGGAACACCTCACCAGGGAGGCGTCCAGGAGGCATCCTAACCAGATGCCTGAGCCACCTCAACTGACTCCTCGACGTGGAGAAGCAGCGGCTCTACTCTGAGTCCCTCCCTGATGACAGAGCTTCTCACCCCATCTCTAAGCGAGAGCCCTGCGGAGAAAACTCACTTCAGCTGCTTGTATCCTTGATCTCGTTCTTTCTGTCACAACTCAAATCTCATGACCATAGATGAGGGTAGGAACGTAGATCGACGGATAAATTGGGAGATTCGCCTTTTGACTCAGCTCTCTCTTCACCACAACAGACCGGTACAGCGCCCACTGTAGTTATTTTGTCATTGAACAGTTAATGAGATGAGTCTGTCATTGGCCAAACATAGAATGTAGCCTCCATCTGACTACAGTCCTAACATTGTCTCTTTACTGTCTTACACAGATTTGGGACTGCCTATGGGGGTTAAAGACTCTGTTCAGACTGTAGTCACAGTCAAAGATCCTTCCAATTCATTCTTTAAAATTATTTATCCCAACACATGAAATTTATCAGAGCTGAACAGGTGAAGAAAATGAATGACTGCTTCAGAAAGAAGAGAAGAAGGAAGATGTGATGTCCACAGGTTTATCTCTCTTTCATACCCACATGATCCAGCCCAGACAAGCCAGAACACCAAACTGAGTTTTATACATCTGTGTGTTCAGGCGACTGAAGGAAAATCCTGAGGAGACACAAGAGATGAGGTGGTGTAACCAGATTAAGAATCGAGGAGAAGCAAAAAGAGAGGAGAGGTGTGAAATAGCAACAGAACAGCAGAGATATGGCACCGCTTCAGGAGAGGAAGGCTGCGCTGACTGATCAAAGAAGACATGACTTTCTGAACACCCAGCACGAAGGGTGACCATTAATATCAAAATATATGAACACCAGTGAGTATAAAACACCTTTAGCCCACTTTAATCTTCAACATCTTTTTCTTCTTAATGCCTTTGACTCATATCTTTACTCGGTGTGTCTCCATTTATCATATTGTTCAAAGAGCAAAGTACAACAGGCAGCACATTGTTGTCCATAACCTTTATACAAAACCACACATCAAATATCAGAAATGCTACTTTAATTTTCAACCTTAGTAGATCAGATGATTTATTCCTATTCTAGATGTTATTCAAGCTTTTTCAATTGATGAAAGCATTATTTATATGGTACGAGTAAACAAAAAACAATGAATAGTAAAAAGATCATATCAAACACATTGGATTATAAAATAAAAGACAAAACATTAAAAACACTAATAAAACCATTAGAATCATGCAAAATGTGAAATTTGTTAAAAACACACAGAGTTGAACTCTGACCTAGTATCAACTAAAGGCCCGGTCACCTCTACAGACCTGCCTGGATGTCAGGACAGCTAAAGACCAAATCACCTCCGTGGACTGGCCTGGACCTCAGGCCAACTAAAGACCCGATCACCTCCACGACCCGGCCTGGACCTAAGGACAACTGAAGACCAGATCACCTCTGTGGACCGGCCTGGACCTGAGGACAACTAAAGACAAGATCACCTCTGCAGACCGGCCTGGACCTCAGGACCACTAAAGACCAGATCACCTCCGCGG
>NC_056507.1:8325194-8326144 GCF_014905685.2 Nematolebias whitei
CCTCAGGACCACTAAAGACCAGATCACCTCCGCGGACCGGCCTGGACCTGAGGACAACTAAAGACCAGATCACCTCCTTGGACCGGCCTGGACCTGAGGACAACTAAAGACCAGATCACCTCAATGGACCGGCCTGGACCTCAGGACAGCTAAAGACCCTATCACTTCCACAGACCAGCCTGGAACTCAGGACAACTAAAGACCCTATCACCTCCGCAGACCGGCCTGGACCTCAGGACAACTAAAGACCAGATCACCTCCGCTGACCGGCCCGGACCTCAGGACAACTAAAGACCCTATCACCTCCGTGGACCGGCCCGGACCTCAGGACAACTAAAGACCTTATCACTTCCACAGACCAGCCTGGACCTCAGGACAATTAAAGACCAGATCACCTCAATGGACTGGCCCAGACCTGAGGACAACTAAAGACCTGGTCACCTCTGTGGACCTGACACCTGCCTGGCTAACACCATCATACAGAGAGTTCCAGTGATCCAATTGGGAAGGTATAAAAGTGTGAATCAAAGCCATTAAAAGATAAAAAATAATTCCACTTAAAGCAAAAGCCTTGGTTCATAAAAGGATCTCTACTACAGAACTAATCTGTTTCAAGATTAAAACAGAACCAGATATCACCACATTTTTTATGTGAGACTTTACAAACAGCTCCAAGCTGCCCATATCTGTAGGAGACCCACTGCCGTTTGCTCTGGGACCAAAAATAATGTTCAATTTTATTCTGATGGAGATTCATAAAGTCTGAAACCATCCAACCTTTAGCTCAGTGAGGCAGTCCAACTGTAGGTCTGAGCGCCTTACTTCACTGTAAGGAGCCAGTTGAGGTGGTTCAGGCATCTGGTAAGGTTGCCCCGCAAAATGACTTCGGAACAAGCGGAAGATGATGGATGGATGGATGGATGGATGGATGGATGGATGGATGGATGGAT
>NC_056507.1:8326154-8331668 GCF_014905685.2 Nematolebias whitei
GGATGGATGGATGGATGGATGGATGGATGGATGGATGGATGGATGGACAGCACAACAACAACACAAAGGTAAACACAAGACACTAATTTATATGACAACAACACACATCAGCACCCAACACCCACTGAAGAACAGGAAAAAGAAGAAAACTGGGAGGACTTCCTGTTTAACCCTTTACACATTTAAAGGCGTAAACAGGAAGTGCCGTTTTCTGCTCAGCAAACTTCAAAATAAAGGTGCTTCTAATCTGAAAAGCTCCAGACATGAATAAATAGGTTTATGAACGTTGTTAAAGCTGGATGAAATCTGACCTTTAAAGGTACACATCAGATCACAGAGGCCGAGCTGTTGCTTTGTGTCATGAACGAAACATTTGATGAAGAAAACAATGAAACAACAGTTTTTATGTAGCTCGTCACACCTGAACACCGCAGGGACTGCCTCTCTGGTTTGGGTTTTATTTCCTGTATTTTCTCTACATACTCAATTTGTTTCCTGGTATTCTCGGGAATTTTCTCCAATCGGCTCTTTCTCCTTTGTCTGGCCACGCCCACCACACCTGTTTCCTGTTGTCATTGAGCCCAGGTGTGTCCACTCTGCTCATCGGTCTGTCTCTGTGCTTCAGGCCCGTCTGCATCTCCATGAGGAACTTTTTGTATTTTTGCGTTGGACTTAATTTAAAACATGGATATTTCTGAAAATATATAATTATTCTTCATCAGAGTGAGGTATAAATGTTATATTTATTTATTATTTTTATTCATTCTTTGTTAAATTTATCATTTCTATAGAACTAAATAATGGTTTTGTTTTCTTCTCAGCAGAATTTTAAACGATCCACGTAAAAGAATAAAAAAGAGATAGAAGTACATACTTTGAAGTGTTTGTGATAATTAGTTTCTCAGCTTAGCGTTCTCAGAGCCTCGGGATCTCCGTCTCCGTGTGGCTAAAATCTGATCAATTACTGGAAACGACGAATAAATACAAATTAAAATAAAAATCCAGTTATTGACATAAAATACAGTGAAAATAAAGCAGCTCCAACGTGATTAAAACTCCTGATATTTGTTTTAGTGTGTTGGTTCTGATGAAACCCGGTTCTGTTCAGTTAAACTGGTCTGGAGACTCATTTTTCCTGATTCCTCTGACGTTTAAAGAAAAGAGCTCTGAGGGAGTCGTCGCCTCTCGACTCGTTTCTGCTGAGTTTTTCTCTTTTTCTGAATGTGTGTGTGTGACTATCATAGCCTATTTTACAGTAAATTACTTCCTAAACAAGCCGAAGCGAGCTGAGCCCGCCTGTCTGGGACCCGCTGCTCGTGTATAAACATGATTATATCCAGGAAGTGGCTTCACATTTTCCAACGCACGCTGACAGCCAATTAGGGCCCCGTTAGCACCGATAATTCTTCAAACGCAGTGTAGTGAGGAGCGACGGGATGAGTGGATGGAGGGCAAAGGAGAGAGGAGAAAAAGAAGGGATTGATGGGACGAGAAAGAAGCAATTAAAGTGAAAAAAAAAAACAGCTGGAAGAACCCAGATTGGGTTGTAATTACTGAGTGTGAGAGTCCATATTAGAGCTGTTTACTTTGACTAACAGCTGAGGGCTTCCTGTGTGTGTCTGCACAGGCAAATTTAATTTTACCTGTCATTAGATCCTCTGGGCTGTCTGTGGAGGAATGAAGAAAAGTGATTTCATTTTGCCCCTGACATGAGATGTGAGACTGTGTGACACCTCTCTGTCAATGTTCTCCGAGTGAATCTGCCGGGAACAATTATGGAAATTCCCTCCGCATGACGGCGGTTCGTTCCACGTGCACCTGTAATTACCGACAGGTGAGATCTCTCCACAGAGCGGGTCATGAGGCGATCAGGATCATAATTATAAGAACTCAATGACTTTGTCCCTCCTCCTTGTCTTCTGTCCCTGCGTGTTCAGGAACAAGAGGCACTTTCCACCCAGATCCCCGGGAGCTGCAGCCGGAACAAAACGGTGATGCTTCGTTAATGAACTGTCCTGTGCCAGCAGCTGGAAAAGGCTTCACACCCTCATAATTCAGTTTGAAGACAGAGGAGGGACAGCCCAGAGGGGACATGTAGGACAGTAGTTATGTCTCTTTGTGCTCATATCTTCCTCACAAAATGCAAGAACAACACTTCGTTAGGTCCAGTTATCTGGTACCAGGCTGGACCTCCTCTGCCTTCAGAACTGCTTTATTCTTCATGTCGCAGAGTCAACAAGGTTTTTGAGACCTTCTGCATAGGTTCTGGTCCATGTGGACACGTCAAATGAACATCCATGAGGAGAGTCTCCTGTTTTTGTGCATCCCATGCTCTGATGGAGTGAGATCTGGTGACTGTGGAGACCATTGGACTCCAGTAAATCCAGACCCATCAGACCAAGAGATGTTTGTCCGGTCTCTTGTTGTCCAGAGTCCGTGTGAACTGTAGCCTCAGTTTCCTGTACTGACAGGAAGTGGCACCTGGTGTAGTCTTCTGCTGCTGGAGTCTATCTGCTTCAACGCTGGACAGGTTCACAGATGGTTCTGCAGAACTCAATTGGATCCATTGGTTACTGGAGCTGATGGTGTCTTCCCGTCATCTCCAACCAGCCTGACCTCTGACCTCACCAAGGCTTTTTTACTGCTTGCTGGATACTTTTTCTTTTTCAGACTCTGTTCTCTAGATGGTTGTTGGTGAAGACCAGAAGATCAGCTGGCTCTGAAAAACTCATTCTGACCTTCACCCACTCGTCTTCACCAGATGCTGCCACGTGACTGGCTGGTCAGCTCTAATCTATGAAGAGGTCAGTGAGTGTATCAACTCACCAACAGGAGGAGACCAGATTGATTCTTAAAGCTGGTCAGATGAAATCCGACAGCGCAGAACCACTGGACTGTTCTGGGTTTTTGTTGAATTTAAATACGGCTTTATGTAAAGACACGTCCATTCCTCACCCAGAGAAATGTCTTCATGCTTTGAGACATTTGATGTTCAACGGAATGTTGCTTCATTTAAAGCGCAACTACAAACCAAACCAAACCAAGCAGGACTTCCTGCTAAAGAGGTGGAGCTAAATTACACAGAAGACATCATGTTGGGAAGAAAAAAAAAAAAACAGCAGAGCACAGCTTAAAGCTAATGCAGCTGAGACAGTGAGAAAATCAGGTCCAGTTGTGTTTTGGTTTTACTGAAACTGTGTCTGAACATCTGTGGACCAAAATGTTAAAGACGTTCTAGCAGGTGTTCACTGGTCATGGTTGGCATCTTGGGTGAGTGGTGGCACAGAGGTTAGAGAAGGTGGGTCTGTGATCGGAAGGTCGCCAGTTCAAATCCCTGGACCGACAACATCAAAATGAGAGGGGGAAAGGTGAAACACCCACACCTGCCTCCCCCTTCACTTGCCCTATCCTGGGCCCCTGAGCAATGCCCTTAACTCCCCCCATCTGCTCCCCCGGGCGCCCTAGATAGCAGCTCTCTGCTCCACACAGAGGGCTGTGGTAGCTCAGTGGTCTGTGGTTGTGTCAGGAAGGACATCCGGTGTAAAAAGACTCACCACGTCTTTATGAGTTTATTTGCTGTGGCGACCCCTGAGGAAGGGAGCAGCCGAAAGAAGAAAAAAAAACCTGTTCACGGTTGGCAGCTTGGTGTAGGTCCTTACTACAATACTTCAAACACTTGTTTTTAAAAAGCTTATAGAAATAAATCAGACTGTAAAGCCACATGCCCGCCCCCCTCCCCCTTCTTCCCACTCAGTGATGGTGTTTTGAATCTTGTTGAGCATGCTGCTCGACACTTATGTGTGTAATTCTTATAATTCCCATGTTAAATGGAACATAATCACACTAGCACTAAAAGGCAATTCTGTTCGACCTCAGAAAATGAAAGGAAGGGGGGTAGGCTGAGGGGGGGTGACCCTGCGCAGGTTATTGCTTTCTGTTGAGCGTGCGTCAACAACTCTTGAATTTAATGCATTCCTGCAGTGCGGCGCAGCTCACTGACCCTCAGGGGAAATAAGAGCATGCAGCCATTAGGGGATTGTGGGTAAGAAAAGAAAGGGGGTGTATGCACTGTAAAACTGTGTGTGGACCCTAATGAGACACCCCCCCCCCCCCCAATGATTTATCAAGATTTAACATGACAGGGGTAGTGCACATTTCACGCCAATCTAAAAACAATTATTTTGGCACTGGAACACAGTTTTTACTTCAAAATGTTCGGATAAGTTGCATCAAAATATAAAGTTCATGTTGCAGTAACCACCAAATAGAGCTAAACAAACTAGATTCAAAAGTCATATTTTTCATCTCATCTGCTCAGAAAAGATTGTTCAACTTATTTTGAATGAAACCATTAAAAGAACCAATTTAATGTCTTCATGTCAGACTTCAGGTTTACTTTTGGTTTCTAGTGTTTACAACTGGACCATAAAAAACACACCTGGACCTTAGAAAATACAACTGGATAATAAAAACTACATCTGGACTATATAAACTACAGCTGAACCATAGAAACCATAGCTGGACCAAATATACTACAACTGGATTATAGCAAGTACAACTGGTCCATAAAAACCACAAGTGGACCATATAAACTACATGAGTTAGGAGTCAGCCCCGCCCCCTTTTCCTCTGTCTACACATTTGTTTTTATCTCAACAAATCATTAATAAAACTGATGCTGCGTCATGTCATTCAGTGATAAAATGTTAAAATGAAACTAAATGTTGAGCTTTTCAATAAAAAGAAAAATAAACTGAATGAGATGAAATGAAGGTTGTTTAAAATAAACAAAACCTGATGTTCCTGAACAAAACAAAAAGAAAACAACTAACATTTGGTGTTATTTTCATGAATTTGCATAAAACAAAATTAAAAGTCAAGTTTTCAACTGAACAGATGTTTCTGTTGAAACCTGCTCAGAAAAAAATAAAGCCATGTTTTGTGTCATTAATGCAATAATTAGGATCACAGTTCATAAAGTTAATGAGAAAAAAGCAGTTTGTGTTTCCATGGAAACAAAGATCCGGAAAATGAATAAATCCATCCGTCCATCCATCCCTCCATCCAGCCATCTATTCCGTAATCTTTACACGCTTTTTCCTTTTCAGGTTATGGGGGTCACTGGTGCCCATATCCAGCAGTCACTGTGTGAGAGGTGATGGAAACCTGGACAGGTCTCCAGTCCATCATAGGGACACATGGAGACATATGACACAAACAGCCATTCACTCTCTCACTCATAGCTAGGGACAGTTGAGAGTTACTGAGTCTGTGGGAGGAAACCGGAGTACCCGGAGAAAACCCATGCAGCACGGAGAGAACATGCAAACTCCACCAAGAAATCCAGCCAGGATTCCATCCGGCAACCTTCTCGCTGAGAGGCGACAGCTCTATCAACTGAGCCACTGTGTCGCCATGATGAAAAAATGATTTATTAAGACAACAAGATAAAAACAATAATAATAAAGGACAGGTGTGAGAGGATGAACAGCTGAGAGTGATGAATTAAAGGAA
>NC_056507.1:8331678-8344745 GCF_014905685.2 Nematolebias whitei
ACAGGTGTGAGAGGATGAACAGCTGAGAGTGATGAATTAAAGGGACATGTGTGAGAGGATGAACAGCTGAGACTGGTTAATTAAAGGAACAGGTGTGAGAGGATGAACAGCTGAGACTGGTTAATTAAAGGGACAGGTGTGAGAGGATGAACAGCTAAGACTGATGAATTAAAGGGACAGGTGTGAGAGGATGAACAGCTGAGACTGATAAATTAAAGGGACAGGTGTGAGAGGATGAACAGCTGAGACTGATGATTTAAAGGGACAGGTGTGAGAGGATGAACAGCTGAGACTGATTATTTAAAGGGACAGGTGTGAGAGGATGAACAGCTGAGACTGATTATTTAAAGGGACAGGTGTGAGAGGATGAACAGGATTGAGGAGCAGGTGAGACAGTGAATACTTGAACAAATTGCAGAACAACACATGAGAAACAGAAAATAAGGTGCCAGCAGGAAACACAACCAATCAAAAACACCCTGAATCGCAGTTCCTGACAGAAACAGATGAGCATTTTATTTCTGTTTGGATTCTTTGGATTGACACAAAACTCTGAAGTTGGACTTGAGACCATGAGACTGTTCTTGTGTCTGACTGATCCGTTCTGACAGTATTAAAGAGGAAAACTGAAATGATTCTGTCCAAATGAAAGGCAGCAACAAAAGCCTTTCCAGGGAGCCGAGCTCAGTCTGAAGGTGACGGGAAGAAAAAGCCTTCATGCAAACAGGCTTCCTTCATCCCACAGCTCCTCTCATGTGTCCATCGCTCTCCTCCGCCCGGCTCTCTGCTCAAAGGTTAGTAAATGTCAGATGGGAGCTGTCATCATCTTCAATGGCGCCAGTTTTCTTCACAGAAGCACGCCGAGCCTTGCTGTTCATGTCTTCGTGTGTGGAAGGATAGAAATGACGAGAATAAAAACAGTAGACGCATGAGAACTTAAAAATCACAACAATGCAAGCGTGCACACTCGTGCACAGCCAGAGCTGAGGATGAACACTTTGCCCTCCTGTTTCCGTCGGTGGCGTTGCATAAACGCCCTAACTTCAGTGAACTTCTTTAGCTTCAGTGGATCCAACAGTGACTTTTCAACACAAACTCTTTATTTCTCTGTTTAGCTGCTGAGTCTTCATCACAGCCTTTATTTGCCCCCGCTGTAGATTTTATGACTAATAAAGAGCCGGCCTTAGTGGCGATGACAAATCCCCACACTCAGACAGTTTTACAGCCTCTAAAGAGCCCCTTGACAAACGACGGGGCTGGAAAGCCAATATTCTAATGCAGTGTGTCTTTTTGTACTTCTGTGTGTTATTCTAATGTTTTACTAATACACGTTTTATAGTCTGGGCGCGTTCAGTCTGCTCAGCCAATCATTGATCGTTAACATATGAACCAATCACAATCCTTTACACACTAATGGAGTCCTGCTGCGCCAAGCAAGCAAGGACTGAACCAGGAGCTAAAACCTATTTCAATTACTTCACTTTATTTATGTAGCACCAATCCATAACAAGTCAACTCAGGGCACAAAAACATTCTCACACATTATAAAATGCACAAAAACATTTACATACGTTTTAAAATGTAGAGAAACATTTACAAACATAAAATGCACAATAAATCTTTGACATACATGTGAAAACAGCAGTTAGTAAAAGTTATCTAAGTAACGAACGAGACCTGCAGATTGTGTTGCACTTGGTCACAGTCTCTAATCCTGAGAAGCACAGAGGTGACAGTGGAAAGGAACGACTCGCCTTTAACAGGTAGAAACCTCCAGCAGAACCAGAACCTGAACCAAGCTCAGGGTAGGCATCCTTCTACCTCAACTGATGAGGTTAGAGTATCACGTTTAGTGTCAAATACACAGAGTTTCAACTGAGACACGAGACACCAGTTTATAAGAGGTGTTTATTTACAAAAAGTGATTGACAGGAATGCAGGAGGGAGCTGCAGGAGATGGGACATGATGAGTATATGGTATAAAAGTAGGAAGATATGGTTGTTGTCCAAAGATATAACTGATATTGCTTACTTGATGTTTTCTCATTAAAGGTATGGTGCAGATACCAGAGGATTGTTGTCCATTGTTGTCATCTTTCTTTGTTGAAATCAGGTCTCTCTTGTAAATGAGTCCTCGAGGCTCAATGGGATTTACCTGTATAAATAAAGGTTGATTGATTGATTCCAAGGTGGAGGAGCAGAACCAGGAGACCTGGTAAGTGGAGAGGAATGATTGAGTAGCAGGACTGACCTTAAGCCAGCATGAAGATATGCCTGGTTGTTGGTTATGGATTTATTGTAGGTGGCAATTAAAGGGGATAGATCCAAGGATAACTCAGGGAGCAGAGACCACGTGTTGGCTCGAGGCAGATCTAGGAAACGAGGAACTGATAACAGGAGCTACGAAGAGTACAAAAAGAATAAATGGACTGTACTCGTATAGTACCTTTCTATCTTATCAAGGTATTTAAAGTGCTTACAATCTGTGCCTCATTTACCCATTCATACAGCACTCTACTATATCTGTACAAAAACTAATCAGCGCTTTTAGATCACATTCATACACTGATGGGACACACACCGGAGGCAACGAAGGGTTCAGTGTCTTTCCCAGGGACACTTCAGCATGTGACTGCTGGTGGAATCAAACCCTCAACTTTCGTATTGGAGGAAGACTGCTCTAACCACTCAGCCACAGCTTCCAAAGTAAAGGTTAGTGTTAACAGTTAAGGAGTGTTAAGGAGACTATATTTCACCATGGCCAGACACGGTACCATAATTTGAACAATGTTCCAGCAGAGACTGATGGTTCCAAATGGCTTTTAGTATTGAAGAACCTCATCAGCTGATGGAAAGCAGCTGGTGGTAACTGGCTCCGCCCTTCCACTCAGGAGCTGAAAAAAGTAGTGAATGAAAAAGAACAACAGAATCTCAAGAGGGCAGGAAAGAGACACAGACTGGTCCTGGTATGGATTATATGGTCCAGGTGAGATTTATATAGTTCACCTGTGGTTTCTGTGGTCCAGGTATAGTTTCTATGGTCCAGGTGTAGTTCCAGTTGTATTGTTTATGGTCTAGTTCTAGTTTTGTTGGCCCAGTTGTAATTTATATGGTCCAGGTGTGGTTTTTATAGTCCAGTTGTAGTTTCAATGGACCAGTTGTATTTATGGACCAGTTGTACTTTTACAATCCAATTGTAGTTTATATGGTCCTGTTCTAGTTTCTATAGTCCAGTTGTAGTTTATATGGTGTTGGTTTAGTTTCTATTGTCCAGTTGTCATTTCTATGGTCCAGGTGTGTTTTTTATAGTCCAGTTGTAGTTTCTATTGGCAGCACGATGGCTCAGTGGTTAGCACTGTTGCCTCACAGCAAGAAGGTCCTGGGTTCAATCCTCGGTTGGACCTGGGTTCTTTCTTTGTGGAGTTTGCATGTTCTTCTCGTGCTTGCGTGGGTTTTCTCTGGGTACTCCAGTTTCCTCCCACAGACCAAAAACATGCATGTTAGGCTGCCTTCAGGCCCAGGCCTCCCTAGCAAAAGAGATCTGTGATCTCAGTGGGATTTGCCTGGTTAAATAAAGGTTAATAAATAAATACTTGTAGTTTCTATGATCCAGGTGTAGTTTGTATGGTCCAGGTGTTGTTTCTATGGTCCAGTTGTAGTTTCTATGGTCAAAATGTAGTTTTCTCTGATCCAGTTGTAGTTTCTATGGTATATGTATAGTTATCTATGGTCCAGTTGTAGATTTTATAGTCCAGTTGTAGTTTTTTATGGTCCAGTTGTAAACACTAGAAACCAAAAGTAAACCTGAAGTCTGACATGAAGACATTAAGCTGGTTCTTTTAATGGTTTCATTCAAAATTTCATGCTCTAATTGGTTAAGTTACTGAACACCCAAAGCTCCTGTTAGTTTAATAAAGTGTTAAAAGGAGCTCAGGTCCACCGTTTTTTTTTTTCTCCAGTTCTTGTTTCAGAAACTTTCTGCTTGAAGGACGCAGAACGCTCTTGTCTCTTCACCACGGGCGATAAAATAATCTGTACACAGGAAAACAAAGGAATGTTTCATCTCCACTGTGTCCCTGAAGAAACGTTTTCATACTTTATTTGTGTTTGGAGACTGTACACGTCGTCACGACAACCAGTTTTATTTCTGAACCGAAAGAGCTCAAGGTTCTGACCTGATCTGACGATCCCGCTGTGAATCCACTCACTAATTCTGAAATACAAGACGACCTTTAATCTTCAGTAGATGTGTTCTTTTTCCAGGCTTAAAGTTAATTTGTCAATAACAACAGCATGTTTTCCCAACGACACAACTTCAGAATAAGTGGAAGATGATGGATAGATGGATGGATGGATGGATGGATGGATGGATGGATGGATGGATGGATGGATGGATGGATGGATGGATGGATGGATGGATGGATGGATGGATGGATGATGTATGTATGTATGATGTATGTATGTATGGATGGATGGATGGATGGATGGATGATGTATGTATGTATGTATGATGTATGTATGTATGTATGGATGGATGGATGGCTGGATGGATGGATGGATGGATGGATGGATGGATGGATCAGTGTGTTTTGTTGTCATGGTAACATACATAACACCGTAGAAAGAGGCGGCCCATCAGAACCTTGATAAATTGTTAACTACTTTGTTTATTCAACTATAAATAAAATGGAAATATACACTCGTCCTTCCATCATGTCCCGAGGAAACTGCAGGGACAGATTACAGTTAAAGAGTGGTTATTGCTGTTGGATAGAAGCTGGTTCTGAATCTGTCCTTACTCTGACTGATCCGTGTCGTCTGTCTGATGGGAACATTTCAAAAACTGATAAAGTTCTTTGTTTCATCTCAACAATCCCAGCATCGCTCTGCAGCCAAATGCAGCAACTGATCTGCTGCGGCCTGATTCAGTTCCTGTACAAAGTTCAAATTGTTTAGAACAAGAAGAAACTAAACATTTCTACACACACACACTGTGTTTGTCTGAAAATCCACGTGGGACTTTGTCTTTATGCCTGAATGCTGCTCTTTAGTTTTTCTGCTTTAATCATCAGTTCTGATCAGCATGACTGGCTGCTGTTCCCTCTGCATCTGTCTAACCCCCCACCCCCTCCACCCACACCCCCCACCCACACACACACACACTGGGTGAGATGTCAGACTACTTGAGATGAATTAGTGGTATTATGTTTGTGCAGTTTGTGTGTTGCTCAGACTCACGATGAAGACCAAACATCTGGATGATGTCAGCATCTTCCTCGCTGAGCTCTGAGGGCTCAACAGACATCTCAGCTTGAGTTTTAGATGTGTGTGGGTCTTGTTGTGGTCACAGCAGAAAGCACCTCACCGTGCTGTACCTGGCTGATTAATGACACCTGCAGATGAGCCAAAGCTAATACGTCTCTGTTGTCACTACGATGGAAACAGCTCCTTCAGCAGTCAACAGCTAGACTGACTGATCTGTTCTCTACATACGTACATCCTGGTGTAATGTTGTACTGATAGAGATTTTAAAAGTTTCAGGTGTCGTGTTATGGACAACTTGCTGGGTCCTCAGGTGCTTTAGGTCCTTTATTTAACAGGATAAACCTTACTGAGATCACAGGTCTCTTTTGAAAGGTCTGCCTGGGCCTGAAGGCAGCATAACATGCAGGGGGTTGGAATATGGGAGGAAACCAGAGTACTTGAAGAAAACCCACAAGAAAAACATGCAAACTCCTCAAAGAAAGACCTCAGGGCTCAACTGGGGATTGAACCCAGGACCTTTGTGCTGTGAGGCAACAGTGCTGACCACTACTCCACTGTGTTGCCTTCTACCTCCTTATTTGTTGAAAAACATCCATCCATCATCTTTTTCTAGTTGTAAAGTCAGGTCGTGGGGGCAGCAGGTTGAGCAGGGAGGTCCAGACATCCCTTTCCACAGCCACCTCTTCCAGCTCTTCTGGGGGGACTCCAAGGCGTTCCCAGGCCAACCGAGATATGTAGTCTCTCCAGCATGTCCTATGTCTTCCCCGGGGTCTCCTCCCAGTCGGAGATGCCCGAAGCACCTCCCTAGGGAGGTGTCCAGGGGGCATTCTTACCAGATGCCCGACCCCCCTGAGAACTTTCTGTGCAAGCTTATCAGAACTGCCGGCTGAAACAACATCATCAGAACTGTGGCTGATCTGAAAAAATGCTCATGGACAAATCTCAACACCTTGACATCAAATGCACATGTAATCATGTTTTTAAATGTCCTTACTGGTAGAGTTTTTTTTATGTCTCAAATCATGTCCTGATAGACAAAATGTGAAAGGTTTTTTTTTTTTTTTTGTAATACCACTATCTATCCTCATGGTTCTTCCCCTTTTTCCTATCTAAGAATATTATTCTGAATAAGGATAAGAAAGGCCGTGCTTCTAGCAGCAGCTTTGCTCACTCCGTCCATCTCCCGGACAACTATGTTCTTGTTGTATCTCGGTGCAATGATAATAAAGCTTATTCTGATTCTGACTCTGAAATCAGATGACACGACTACAAAATCAATCTTTGATATACGACCTACGGCGTCCTGGTTCCAAGTGCACTTATGGATACCCTTATGTTCGAACATGGTGTTCGTGATGGACAAAGTATGACTAGCACAGAAGTTCAACAACAGAACACTGCTTGAGTTCAGATCAGAGAGGCCATTCCTCCCAATCATGCCCCTCCAGATCATACTGTCATTACAACATGGGCATTGAAGTCCCCCAGCAGAATAAAGGAGGCCCCACTCAGGACTCCAAGAAGGTCAGACACTCTGAACTGTCATTTGGCATGTAGGCACAAACAAGTGTTTGAGTCCATCCCCCCACCCAATGTCACAGGAAAGCTACCTTCTCATTGACCGGGGAAAACTCCAACACACAGGCACCAATTTGGGGGGCTAAACGTAGACGCACACCAGCTCGGTACCTCTCACTATGGGCAACTCCAGAGTAGAATTAAGGCCCCTCTCAAGGATATTGGTTCCAGAGCCCATGCTCTATGTTGAGGAGAGCCCAACTTATCTAGTCAGTACCTCTCAACCTCACTCACAGGCTCAGGCTCCTTCCCTGCCATAGAGGTTATGTTCTGTGTCCCAAGAGCCAGCTTTGGTAAGCCAGGGTCAGAGCTCCAAGGTCCACGCCTTGGGCCACTGCCCATGGCATCATGCATCCAACTTGTATGGCCACTTCTGCAGGTGGTGGACCCACAGGAAGACAAACTAGGGATGACCCAACACCAGTTTTGATCAAACCGAGTATGAGTACTTCAGTTTGTGTACTACATTCTTACTACTACTTATTCTTACTACATTGCTACATTCTTGACTTTCCTCTTCTCCCTCTGTCTTCTGACACATTTCCCTCCTCATAGTCTTCAAGTAACAGTAGCACAATTTCTTCCCTCACCCTGTTTGTCAACAGCACTGATGGCAGTCGTTGTTAACCCAGGCCTCGACTCATCCGGTATGGTGTCGATTAGATGAACTCATATATTAGTTTAGGCAAAAGTGTTTTACGTCAGATGCCCCTCCTGCCACAACACATCATTTACTCTGGCTTGGAAAGAGATACACTGGCTTGTGCTCCCTGGTGGCTGGTTTGTGTACAAGATGAGGACAATTAAAGATTTTTGTCCACCCGTATGTGAGCAGACAGATGTCTGAAGGTAAGCAGAGTTTCTTCGAGCTCTCTGGTTATTTATCAGTGTCTGTTGAGTCTGCTGCCTGCTGCTAACCTCAGGGAAATATAATATACTGTATAAATTAAGCAGCTTTATCAGATTTTTAATTGTTTGTCTTCATCCAGGTAAGATGGCTGACCTTTTTAAGGTGCTGCTGATTTATGTGCCAGCAGCAGGTAATTACTGTACAGATTAAGTGAATAATTCACTTGTTTTTGGTAACAGAGGAGTAAATAAATTCATGTCATCTTTATTTGTGCAAATCTTAATGACTGTTGGGCTCTGAAGGAGCATCACGACCCTCACATTAGAAGCTGAGACCCCTTCACTGCCAGCAGGGAAATCTCATTTGAGCAACTTAAGCACATTCAGCTTCTAATGAATGCATTTAGATTGAACATGTGTCACTCGGTACTTTGTTAGAGGCTCTAATTAAATGCAGAGAGAAGGAAAGTTTGCTTCTGTGATTGAAAAAGGTCAAAGGTTATCTGATGTTAATGACAACATCTAATTATGTTGTCATTTTATTTCTTTTTATGTTGAACTCTCCTCATATGGTTCAGCTTTGACAATGGGACAATATTAGGACATTATGTCCATTTTAGAACAAAGGGGAAGTGGTGATGAAGAGAATAGAGAAGGTAGGCCTGTGATCGGAAGGTCGCCGGTTCGATTCCCCTTAGTGACAACGTTAAAAAATGTGGGTGAACATATGAAACATCCACACCTATCTCCGCACTCATTTGCCCTACTCCTGCCCTTGAGCAAGGCCCTTAATGCCCTCAGCTGCTGCCCTGGGTGCCCTAGATGGCAACTCTCTGCTCCACACAAAGGTTTGTGGTAGCTCAGTGGTCTGTGGTTGCGTCAGGAAGGGCATCAGGCGTAAAAACAATTGCCAAGCCTTCGTGCAAGTTAGTTTGCTTTGGCAACCCCTGAGGAAGGGAGCAGCCGAAAGAAAAGTCCAGTTTGACAATATCTCAGTTTCTGAATAAACAAAATGCTTTAATATACAACTGTCCAAAAGTCTTCATCATGTATAAAGGCTAAATGAAAAATGAAAATGTCTTTGCACTTTCCTCCCTGAGACCATCCCTAACCCTAACCCTAGCTTTCAGTTTCAGTTCTTGTTCCTGAACATATTACAGAGATTTGCGGATGTGGATCAATTTATTTCTACCTTCTCTAAATGAAACAATACCCCACAAAACCACTGAAATAACTTGAATGTCAACAAAAAGAGTAACAAAAAAGAACAATGAATCCTATAAGAATCTCTCTGATTTTGAAATTTATTTCAACAGAATTATCCATCCATCCATTATCTTCCGCTTGTTCCGAAGTCAGGTCACGGGGGCAGCAGCTTGAGCAGGGAAGCCCAGACATCTCTTTCCACAGCCACCTCTTCCAGCTCTTCAGGGAAGATTCCAGGGCGTTCCCAGGCCAACAGAGAAACATAGTCTCTCCAGCGTGTCCTGGGTCTTCCCCAGGATCTCCTCCCAGTCGGAGATGCCCAAAGCACTTCCCTAGGGAGGCATCCAGGGGGCATTCTTACCAGATGCTCGAACCACCTCAACTGGCTCCTCTCGATGTGGAGGAGCAGCGGTTCTACTAGTTGAACAGAATTATTTAAAAAGAAACACAAAAGAATTTGTCCTTGACTAAAAGGATTGTCCATCCAGAAATCCATTAACTTCCATTTGTTCTGGAGTAGGGCAAACTGGTGTCCTCTCACAGTGTGATCTGATTGATTATTATGATCTGGTGTCCTCCTCGATCATTTTCCATTAAGTCCACTTTGTCTCAGTGATGGTGTGATCTGACTCTGATGAACTTTGACCTGGAGTTCAACTCTAATGTCTTTCGAAGTTGTTCTGGGATTTTTGGTTACTGGTCGGAGTGGAGCTGCTGCTCCTCTGGAATCACCTGAGGAGGTTCATCTGATCAGGACACCTCCTGGACGACTCCAGTTGGAGTTGTTTTTGAGCACATCCCACTAGGAAGAGACACCGAAACGTACCCAGAATTCTGTGGCGGTAATATAGATCCTCATTGGACTGGGAACACCTCCGGACCTTCTCTCCTGGATCTGCTGGCTGTGCGCCGCGACCACAGATGAGAGACAGTAGATGGAGAAGCATCTCAACTCATCATTATTGAGCATGGACTTGTTTAGATGGAGAAGGATATTATTAGTGGGTTTTTCTCTAACAAAGAGGGACCAACCCATTTGTCCTCTGTCTATAGTCTCTGTTGGTTCCATCTGAGTAAATTTAGCTGCTCTGATACTCAGACATGCCAAAACAGATAAAAGCAGAATGTTGTCAGAAGAGTTTACCTTCAATGAAGCTAAACTCTTTTGTGATAAATGGATTAGATTAGAAATAATAGATTAGAAATAATAGTGTGAAAAAGAAGGTGAGATTTGATTGTGTTTGAACTGACTAGTCAGAAGTCTTCAGCTCTTCAGGAACTCCTCTGATGTTTGTTAAATTATCTGCCCAGCAAAGTGATCAAAATGGCTCACTTTTCCAACATTAAACAAAGAAATGTCCTAAAACAGTAAATGCATCATCTCCACACTTCATGTCCAGGTTCTGCTCACAGCCACCCATGGCTCTGCTGTGGTCCAGTTTGATTCTCATCGTCAAACACCTGAGGACATTTTCCTCTAATCATTGTGATAAAAGGTGTTTTGTGGTGGCCTTTCAGAGGAGCTGCGGTATCATTTCCCTCCTCTTCTGCTCGTCAATTAGCAGACCATTATGTCCTGCTCTTTTTTTTCAGGTTTGTTTGTGTCTAAATAAATCCGGTCTTTTCATCCTCAGGTCTCTTTTAGGCCACGTACAGCTGTTCTTTTGACATGGGCTTTTGACGTGATTGGATTTTATTTTGCTCAGCTGTTTGGCTGCGCTCTGTGGACGGCAACACTGACATTTCAGCAGCTAGACTGTGCAAAAGTTTTAGGTGGGTGTGGGGAAATGCTGCAACAGAAACATTTTCAAATACATATATTCTAATGAATTTATCAAATATCAAAAAGACTGAACAGAAAAGAAATCTGAACTAAATCAAAACTAAATTATTAACATTATAGTATTTTTCAAAATAATGCTGTGTAACAAAGTTTTTTTTTATTACAGCTGATTAAAAACAAAAACAGCAATAAGCCATGGAAAGATTTAACACTGTTGGCTGTAAAAGAAAGGAACTTAGAAAACATCATAGGCAGGCAAAAAATAATTTACAATATTTTATAAAATGTTGCTTCAAAAACCTTAACACAAAATATTATTGGATGGATGGATGGATGGATGGATGGATGGATGGATGGATGGATGGATGGATGGTTGGTTGGATGATGGAAGGATGGATGGATGGATGATGGAGGATGGATGGTTGGATGATAGAAGGATGGATGATGGATGGATGAATGGTAGAATGATGGAAGGATGGATGGATGGATGGATGGATGGATGGATGGATGGATGATGAATAATGGATAAATGATGGATGGATAGATGAATTATGGATGGATGGTGAATGGATAGAAGAATGATGGATGGATGGTGGAAGGATAGGTGGATGATGGATGGTTATATGGATGGATGAATGGATGGTTGAATGATGGTGAATGGATGTTGGATGGATGGATGAAAGAATGAATAGTTGAATGGATGGATGGATGATGAATGATGGATGGATGATGAATAATGGATGGATGATGGATGGATTATTGATGGATGATGAATGGATGATGGATGATGAATAATGGATGGATGATGAATGATGGATGGATGTGGATGGATGGTGAATGGATGAATGGATGGAAGGATGGATGGATGGATGGATGGATGGATGGATGGTTGACCAATGGCTGGATGTAAAATAAATGGATGAATTATGGATGGTTGGATGATGGATGGATGGTTGACCAATGGTTAGATGTATAATTAATGGTTGGATGGATGGATGAAGGATGGATGTATAATCAATGATTGTATGGACGGTTGGATGGATAGAAGTAAAGTTTGTGTGGAGGCGACTCAGTGACTGTTTTGATTCTTTTAGTGAATGAATCATTTAAACCTGAATCAGTAAAAGACTCAAACGACTCATCACCGGAGCAGGATTCCGTTTCAAACCTTTTGTGTGTGTTTCACCCGCTGACTGTCTCTCTCCGTCTCTTCACCTCTTTTTGCTCTTTGCCTACTTTCATTTTTCGTAGACAGCAGTCTGTCTGACAGAACGCGACAACCGGAGAGCTTGACCTTGAAAATGTGAAACATTTTCCTTTTGGGACTCCGTCTCTTCATCACCTCCCTGCCATTTTTTAAAATCTCATCCTCAGCTAGTCTGTTTTTCTCTCCTTTTCTTTGTTGCTGGTAGCAGCTCAGTTTTCTCACTTTTTAATGGTGTTCTCTTGTCTTCTCAGTGCTTTGTCGATTGCTCGTGTGTCTCACCTCCACCATCAGATCCCCACCTGCTTCTCCTCCTCCTTCCTCTCTGTCTCTAAGTGATGGACTTGTGTTTTTACAGGAACTGACAGAGTAAAGAGCTGCAGAAAGGTTACACCGGCTTCCTCCATGACACTCTTATATTACTTCTCTCACACACAAACTCACACGCTGTCACATATTTTATCCCTGGGCACTTAGCTGAACATCAAACCACAGGGATGAAGTGGAGCCTGATATGTCGTCTTAAAGCTGCTCTCAGCTGATTTCTGACCACCGGCTCACAGCAGAGTGGAAACATCAAACATCTTTACGTGTGCAAGACATGGAGAGGAGTGATGAGAAGAAACACTTATCCAATGAAGAAGAACTAAACAACTGATGGTGGATTCATCAAGAAGACAAAGACTGGAGTCATTTGGCTCAAATCAAACGATCATTTAAAAGTTGTTTTTTCATAAATGTCAACCCTCAGTACCTGCTCATGAACGCTATATGTCAAATTTTACCAACGTTGACTGGTGATCCCACGTGGATGAGGATTTGACCAGGTCCAGGAGAAAACCGCCAATCTCACTAGTAAGACCATTTCTGTCATAAACAAAAACTACTGCAGCGATTCAGAGAAAATGAAATGATGACAGTCATTAAATCAAAATTTAGTCTGACTATAGGCTGGGTTAGCTCACCTGTTTCTGTCCTGACAAATGTGCGTTCAGAACGACACTGACACATTAAACACGCTGACACGATAAAAAACACAGAAATGTTGCGTTCACTGACGATGAAAATACTGAACCGCTGCATTCACTGATATGAAGAAAACACCAAATTGTTGCATTCACTGACATGGTGAAAACACAAAAATGTTGCATTCACTGACACAGTGAAAACACAAAAATGTTG
>NC_056507.1:8344755-8346337 GCF_014905685.2 Nematolebias whitei
CACAAAAATGTTGCATTCACTGACACAGTGAAAACACAAAAATGTTGTATTCACAGAGTGAAAATACTGAACCGCTGCATTCACTGATATGATGAAAACATCAAATTGTTGCATTCACTGACACAGTGAAAACACAAAAATGTTGCATTCACTGACACAGTGAAAACACAAAAATGTTGTATTCACAGAGTGAAAATACTGAACCGTTGCATTCACTGATATGATGAAAACATCAAATTGTTGCATTCACTGACATGGTGAAAACACAAAAATGTTGTATTCACTGACACATTGAAAATACTGAACCGTTGCATTCACTAACAGTGAAAACACAAAAACGATGCATTCACGGACACAGTGAAAACACAAAAATGTTGTATTCACTGACGATGAAAATACTGAACCGTTGCATTCTAGAAAACACCAAACTGTTGCATTCACTGAGTGAAAACACAAAAATGTTGTATTCACAGACACGGTGAAAATACTGAACCGTTGCATTCACCAACATGGTGAAAACACAAAAACATTAAATTTACTGACATGGTGAAAACACCAAATTGTTGCATTCACTGACACAGTGTAAACACAGAAACATTGAATTCACTGACACAGTAAAAGCACTGAAACGTTGCATTCACTTACATGATGAAAACACCTGAATGTTGCATTCACTGACATGTTGAAAATACTGAAACGTTGCATTCACTGACATGATGAATACTGAAACGTTGCATTCATTGACATGGAAAAATACTGAAACGTTGGAATCACTGATACGATGAAAACACATACTGTAAAAGTTGCATTCACTGACACGATGAAAACACATACTGTAAATGTTGCATTCACTGACATGATGAAAACACATACTGTAAATGTTGCATTCACTGACACGATGAAAACACATACTGTAAATGTTGCATTCACTTTTAATCAAATTAAGAGTCTCACAGAAACATTTCAGATAGCTTTCCCAATAAATAAATTTGGATTCAACTTTTTTTTTCAAATCTACATTTATGAACAAAAACTTTCCTAATAATATTAGGTTATTAATTAAAATTTTTATTTTAGAGTTTTGAAAATAAACACCAAATGTTATTATTGTTAAAGTCAGAGCTGGCAGTTCTCTGGGCCTGAAGCCAAACCCACATACTGTTGAAAAGTCTTGCGTGGCACTACACTGGAACTGTGTCAGTAAAATAACCAGAAGGAGGTTTGAAGACGCTTCTTTGTCAGAAGATACACCAACTTTTATAAATGTGTCGCTGCTTCTTTCTCTGAAGCATCAGCTCCTTCTTACACGGAGTGACTGACGGCAGCATCACCCACATGTCTGATCCGGCTCTAGGCCTGCTGATGTGCACGGTCTTCTGTTGGGTTGGTTTAGTCACGTGCACGACTTTCCTCCTCTCATCTTTTCACGTCTAACTTTTCTGCAATCACTCGTTCTAATCGTGTTAATGAGTTCCAGCTGTGATAACAACACTCCCCCTTGTTACCTGGATGGTTTGCAGGTGTGTGTGTGTGTAGGTGTGTGTGTGTGTGTGTGTGTGTGTGTGTGTGTGTGTGTGTGTGT
>NC_056507.1:8346347-8352132 GCF_014905685.2 Nematolebias whitei
TGTGTGTGTAGGTGTGTGTGTGTTGCTGTCACTCAGTGTCAGCAGGAGTGATGCCTGTTTGTCAGCTGTCTCACAAACAGAGAAATGAAAGAGATGCTCTGAATCGGTTTTATGAAGAAAATAAATGTCTTGCAGACACACACACACACACACACACACTCGTGTCAGACGTGAAGACTTTGTGCACCTTTGTGTGACGGCCTGTCGGGCGCACAGATGGACGACAGGCAGACTGGTTGTGTCAGTTGGTTCAGTTTGTCAGCAACGTTTAACCTGAAGCGGCGGTCTTTCAGGGGGCAGATGCTTTTAGGAGCTCGGGTTCTGCTGGGACCGATCCGCACGGCTGCCATTTAACAAAGTGCCTCTTCAACAAATTGAGTTTTCCAAGACGACACAGATGAAGGTATTTTGTTTATTTCAGCCTCAGATCTGAAGACGATCTTTTACGAGATGAGAAGAACGCTGGCCCCGCGTGGGCTTCAAGAGTTGTTTCAGAAAATTGCTGCAAAAATAAAACGTCTTGTTTTTCACATTTTAGTGTTCTTCTTTCCCGTCTGTACTTTGTTGTCCTCCATGTTGGTCTGTGCTTCCTTTCTCACAGAGACATTTACAGGAAGTTGTTGTTTCTGGATGTTGCTCCATTACTTTTAAAAATGCTCAGTGTTTGAGTATGTGCAGGTTAGAGGACACAGATGTGGAAGAAGAGCTCAAATGTTTAACAAACCAAATTAAAAGCAGCACAAAGCCTGACTCAGCAGAACCACAGGGAACATCACAGTTGGACCTGACACCAGCTGAGGGGCGTCTGAAGCTGGGAGGACTGATTACTGAGAGGAAGCAGGTGAGCTCAGAACACATGCATCACCAGGGAGGGAATCCTGGACGAGAACTAAAAATACATCAAGAAACCACAAATTAAAAACCAGGTGAAGCACGAAAAAGAAAAGTTGCATGTCCAAACCATCTCAGACTGGTCTCTCTAACTTTATCTCCCAGTTCAACCTGTGCTGTACCTCTGATGAGCCCAGTCCTAATCTTATTATCCTTGTCACTCCTAAGGAGAACCTCAACATCTTCATTTTTCTGCCACGTCCAGTTCCGCCTCCTGTCTTTTTGTCCATGTCTCCAGACCATACAACATAGCTGATCTCACCACTGTCTTGTAAACTTTTCCTTTGACCTTCGCTGCAACTCATGTCGCAAATCACTCCTAAAACTTTTCTCCATCCACTCCATCCTACTTGGACTTTCGTCTTCACCTCTACACTCCCCATTTTCCTGGACAGTGGACACCAAGTGCTTGACAGTGGCAGTTTCTGATATGGGCGATAGAGGCAGCTGCCCAGGGCGGCATCTCATCAAGGACAGCATGAGCACCCGGCCCCTGCCCTCCCCTTCAAAAGAATAAAATGCATCATATACCCTGTCTAGCCTACATATCGGTTTCCTATCACTCACTTGCAGGGAGTGGGCGCCCCACACCAGGTGCAGGGTGTGTGACTTTTGCAGAGGTTTGACACACAGGTTGCGGAAGAAGGGGAGGGGGATTCTCTCGTCTCCCTTGCTGGGACAGGGATGCATCTAATCGCTAAGTGAACCGCACCATTGACCGTTCCCAAACAAAGCACATTTCATTCATAATACTGTGAATATAGCCAATAGTTCACAGCTTATTACTGGAAAAGTGCTGAAAAGAAAAGAAAACAAAAACCAATGTGCACACCAAGGAAGGTGAACTAGTTTGGGACCAAGTTGTTTCGACTCATGTTGAGGGAGTGCCAATTACACACATGGAAGATGGACAAGAACAGGTCAAAGCCATCAGGTGTCCAGTTTAGGACAAAGAGAAAAGAAGAAGAGGAGAAACAAGCAAAAGATAAAGTGGATGGATGGATGGATGGATGGATGGATGGATGGATGGATGGATGGATGGATGGATGGATGGATGGATGGATGGATGGATGGATGGATGGATGGATGGATGATGACTTTACATCAAGGAAGGCAAGAAGGGTCCATATTTAGGGGGCAGTTGTGCAGTTTAATCTGTATTTCTTTTTTTGAAAATAAATAGTGTGGGTTTGTTTACTTAAAGAAGAGTAAGACTTTAAATGACAGTTGTGTAATTTAATTTGTGTTTCTTGAAGTACAATAGTGTAAATTGTCTTATTAGAAAAAGGTTCAGACCTTCCTTGACAGTTGTGCAGAGAAATGTGTGTCTTGATCAGAGAGAAATTGTTGTACAGAGATTTTCTTCAGTCCTATTAGTGCAATTTAGAAATACCTTATTTTAATTGTCGTTTTTTTACAGTATTTTTTTTTTGTATTTGTACTGTATACGTAAGACCGACATCATATAGGTACGATAAACAACAACAATAAAATCAATTAAAAACAATAGTATTATAAAAACAATAAAATCAAAGCGCCATATATAAAACAAGGTAAAATACTAAAAACAAGTACATATTTATAGTATCATCAGTTTACAAAGGTTGTTTAGGCAGTCCAAAAAAATATGTTCTCATTATTGAACCCAATGTTTAAAAATAGAGTTTATGTGGGGTTCCAGCGTTTTCGTCCTCAGCAGCTCCCATGTAGCTGACGTGCTCTGTGGAGCCCACATGTGACCAGTCCTGTTGACGAGCCTCTGGTGTACCTAAGCCTGTGAAAGTGTTCTATCCGACGCTGGAACAGGCCATCTGGTAGAATTGACAGCCTCTGGTATCTCTCTGTGAATCGTCTATGACCAGTGGTTCCCAACCCTGTTCCCTGAGGAACACCACCCTGCATGTTTTAGTTGTTTCTCTGCTCCAACACACCTGATTCAGTGGTTTAATTACTTCCTTAAGTTCAGCAGAAGCCTGTTAATCACACTGATACATGTTCAATAATCCAGGTAGAAAAATCTAAAAAAAGTTAAGTCTGGTCCTCTGGACGAATTCAAAATACAAAAAATTGTAGAACTGTTTCATCTGGTTCTCTGGACCTCTGGTCCTGTTAATCACCCTTTCATTCAAATCAGGTGTGGGAGCAGAGGAACAACTAAAACAAGCAGGATGGTGTTCCTCAGGGACCAGGAACCACTAGTCTATGACTATCCGTTTCCTTGTGCCTTTCAAGTTGCAACTCTCCTCCTGAGAAACCAAACCTGGATCTCACCTGTGCTCTCCAAGTTCTCAAGCTGCACTCAGTCCAATGAACCATTGCCACCCGCCTGCCTTCAACTTACCTCAAACCCATCTCGACCTCTACCTACTTAGAAACACCTACCAACCACTCTCCGTGGACCCACCTGTTTATATTGTAAAGAATCTCAGAGTTCTCTCAGATCATACTTCGGGCATATACTGTACTTAGCTTTGGCTCTTCCTTTCCAGACCTTCCAGTTGCTCCTTCCTGTCACTGTAAATAAACTTCACTTACCTGGTATCCTGGTTTTGTGTCCTGCTCCTTCTAACTTCACTGCTTTGGTATCTAAAAACCTTGAAAATCACAGTTTATGGGCTCCAACAACAGTTTCCATGTGGTCACAAGGCTGGAACTATAAAAACCTCTGTGGTTCCACTAATCCAGGGGTCTGCAAGCTGCGGCTCTGGAGCCAGATGTGGCTCTTTGATCCCTCTGCAGTGGCTCTTTCAAGCTTTGAGCAAAACTAAGTTAAAACTGAATTTTATTGGTTCTTATCACAACAAAAAGGGATAGTTTTAGCACTTTCCTTTGCAAATATGTAAATACTAGAACTAATACAAGGAATAAAACATATTCACTTTAACTTTATGCTTTATTTCTTCAAACTAGGATACTTAATTTTTCCACAATAAAAAAGAATCACAGAGCTGCATATTGTAGTTCATTGTTTTAGTTTTGGGTTGTTTTTTTTTTGTTGGCCAAACTATATTATTTTTAAACAAAGTTAAGTCAGGTCCTCTGGACAGTTTCTTTGTTGTTCTGTGTTGACACGTTTCGTCCTTCATCCAAAGGACTTCATCAGTCCGAGGAGCCACAACAAACTCAGTCCCATAAGTGGCTTACTCGCATAGTGGGCCAACCAGTTTGATGGTGATAAGATGGTTTCTGGAGTCCACCCTCTCCCCCGTTGACTCGTCTGAGGTAGCCAAAGGCAGTCAACGGGGGAGAGGGTGGACTCCAGAAACCATCTTATCACCATCAAACTGGTTGGCCCAGTATGCAAGCAAGCCACTTATGGGAGTGAGTTTGTTGTGGCTCCTCGGACTGATGAAGTCCTTTGGATGAAGGATGAAATGTTTTAACAAAAAAAAGAAACTGTCCAGAGAACCTGACTTAACTTTTTTGTATGTTTTATCTGTATTATTGAGCATGAACTTTGATATACTATTTTTTTCTTCTTTACAAGAATTTGATCTTTTATTTTGTCTTAAAATGTAAAAATATCAACAAAAGTTAAAAATCATTAGATATTTCCAGCTTTATAATGTCACCCTACTGGCAAGAAAAGCATCCTCCAACAAACGTAAAGTGGTCCGCGGGCCACCAGTTGAGTATCACAGTTGGAACAGGTTTTGTGGCTCCGGACACGTTTAATTTAGTGAACGAAGGGGCAGAAATGGCTCTTTTGATCGTAAAGGTTGCAGACCCCTGCACTAAACGCTGTTCCAGTGTGGACGGGCCTCAGTTCCTGTCCTGATCAGGCGACTGTGTATGTGTGTGTGTGTGTGTGTGGTGGTGGTGGGGGGGGGGGGGGGGGGACCAGGTATTTGTGTCATTGTGTGTTATGTGAAACAGAGTTTAATGTGTTTATAATTGACTTCAGCTCCGGCAGATTGGCTCAGTGGGCAACAGATGCCACAGACACGCAAACATAACACCCTTCTTCTCGTGTTGTACATTTGTGCGATTGTCAGTGTGTTCTTCTAACAACTGTGTGTAAAACGTGGGTCTGAGAACGCTGGTGTGTAGTAACGTGTTGGTCTTCTTTCTCAGCTGTGAGTGAAGTGTGATCAACTTTATTCACTTCCTCTTTTTGTTGCCATTAATCGAATGTGTTTCCTCGGAGCAGATTGTTCTGCAGAACATTTGCAGGAACAGAAGAAGGATCCAGTCTGGGTTGGACTCTGAGCTGGGATCGTGTTCAAGATGCACAATTTAACTCTGCTTGTTGACGTCTGGAAAAATATGCTCGAAGAGGAGAAAAAGACCAACCCGTTTAAGGTCTCCTGTTTTACTGAAGGTCATAAAACTCTGCATCAGATTTCATGTTTATCAGGACATGTAACTGTCCCAGCTGGTCTGCAGGATGTGTTCCTCAGAGAGAGAGCGTAGAAACACTGATATGTCTGCTTTTTAACTAAAGACTGATCTAATTACTACTACGATGTTCACACACACACAAAGACAGTGTCCTCACAGTCAAATGTGTCTTCATGATGCTGGCAGACACTGGATCACAGAACATGGCCTATCTGGATCCACTCTGGACCACTGACATATTGACTTTTACTCCAGTCTGACACGATAAAGAGGACGCTTTCTCCATGGAAACAGATATAAACAAAAATGTTCATCATTCAGACATAAAGACTTCTTTGTCTGAAGTGAACCAGTGGTTCAACAGGACTTTTATCTGGTTGTCTGAAGTGAACCAGTGGTTAAACTAGCCTTTTATCTGTCTCTCTGCAGAGAAACAGTGGTTCAACTGGACTTTTATCTGTCTGTCTGAAGTGAACCAGTGGTTAAACTGGCCTTTTATCTGTCTCTCTGCAGTGAACCAGTGGTTCAGCTGGACTTTTATCTGTCTGTCTGC
>NC_056507.1:8352142-8352290 GCF_014905685.2 Nematolebias whitei
CTGCAGTGAACCAGTGGTTCAGCTGGACTTTTATCTGTCTGTCTGCAAAGAACCAGTGGTTTAACCGGACCTTTATATGTCTCTCTACAGTGAAGCAGTGGTCAACTGGACTTTTATCTGTCTGTCTGCAGTGAACCAGTGGTTCAAC
>NC_056507.1:8352300-8359797 GCF_014905685.2 Nematolebias whitei
ACTTTTATCTGTCTGTCTGCAGTGAACCAGTGGTTCAACAGGACTTTAATTTAAATAAAAGGACTGTCTGGTTGTTTGTGTAGATTTGTTGGTTTTTGAAAGCATCCCTTCAGCCTGGAGGCGAGAGGTTTGGGTTTATTACAGCTGAGCTGAAGGGGACGCCTGTGATCCACTGCTTTAATCATCAATAACTTGTTCATTAATTTGCTTTAAGCTGCCTTCAACGTAGAACCTTTTCACTTTAAAACTCTTTGTTTTGTTTCACGTAATTTTTTCTCGTTCGTTTTTTTTTTTTTCACGCTTTCTCATTTCTCACTTTCTTCATTTTCTGTGGCTTTCTTCACTCGTGTAAAGGTTTGATTTTAATAGAAACATATTGTTTATGAACTGAGGATGATAATCAGATTTCTTCTCCTCTCTCTGACCTCATTAGTATTGACCTGTCTGTCAGTGATGATGTCACAGGCGGCTGCTGTACGGACGCCGGTGATATGAAGGTAAAATTGAGTTTTGTCTTAACAAAATCTTGAAATGACAAACTCTCACATTTTGTCAGCGAGTTGTTTTATTTTATCTAATTGATTTCTTCTCTAATATAAAATGTTTGGTTTATTTACTCAACCTGAGCTGGTTTATGACAAGAAAATATGTGTTTGGACAAAAACGCTAAATCTAAATGTAGTGAAAGGTTTCAATTTACAAAATATAATTTGATCATTTCAGTGTTTACATTAAGTCTGTGTGCTGACAGGATGAATAGTAAAAGATGCAGCTGAATACAGTTTAAACTGCATTTAAGCAGTAAATCTGCCTAAAATACAGGAAGATGCCACTGATACACAGCTCTGAGATGGAGAAGAGTGATGGAAACTCCTATTACACATAAACGCACCATAAGTGTGAAACAATACCGTGGCAGAGCAGACAGAGTGTTAGCATAGCGTTAGCAAATGTTAAAACAAAAGTGAAAATGATGCTGTGCAGGAATGTGTCATTTGCTTGAATAGTTGCTAAATCAGATGGTTTCAGATGCAGAAACTGAAAATCAAGATTCCTTCTTGATTTTCCAAACAAAGATAGTGGGGATGTACAATATTATCGGCATTGTATCGGTATCGGAGGATATTAGCGATAAAGTTAAATATCGGACATTGGCCTTTCCATCAAAATCACTCACCGATATAAAAGGCACTGTTTTATTTTTAATATGTATTATATATTAATATAGTGTTACATCATTTTCAGCCGCCTTTTTGCCATCTGTATTTGGTAGCAGGCCAAACTGACAAAGACCATGCAGAATAATGTAGTATTTTAATTCCACAGCAGAGAAAGCTATGTAGTCTCTGTAAGTAGATCTAGGGGAAAAATATCAATATTGTTATCGGTTATCAGCCAAAGTTTTAACATATCGGATATCGGCCAAAAATCCAATATGGTGTATCCTTAAAAGATAGTTTAGTTTGGTCTCCGCTGTGAGCTAAAACACTGACATCACAAACTTTCTTTAAACAGGAACATTTTTAAATATCTTCATCGTTCCAAAAAAATTGTTTCATAAACCACAGCTGATTTGACCCATGTTTCAAGGACAGATTCTGAGTGTAAGTTTATCATTTACAGTCTGTTTTTTGTGTGTGTGTGTCTTGGTACACAAATAGATGCATGAACAAATGTGTGCAGCGTGCATCGTTCTGTGGCTCACCGAGTGTGCTGGCTGTGATGTATGCGTGCCAGAGGGCCGCCACCAGCTCGCTTCAGCCTCATTCATTAGGAAGAAATGCAGAAAAATAACATGTCAGATATAAAACAGGAGCAGCAGAACATGAATCTGAACAAAACCAGCCAGTTTGGGTCTGAACATCAGAGTCTGAATCTGAAGAACCAACTTTAATATCATCTTTAAAGAATCAGAAAGAAGAAATAATACTCCGTGTGTGTGTGTGTGTGTGCGCTCAACAAAAGCAGATCCGTTTCCAGCTAGGTGGTCGACTCGGTAAGTCCCATTACCGCCCTGTCATACAGACTCACATCTGCTCAGGATACACACTCACACACTTACACACACACTTCGACTCCCTCAGGTTCGGTTTGATCCAGCTCATTCTTTCAAAGGTCATTAACCACTTTTTGTACACACAGACACACACAGACCGTTTGAAAGCAGCCAAGAGGACGTGTCTGCTGTTTATTTACAGACCAAACTTGTGCTGTCTGAGGATCAGCACGATGGAGATTTTTTTTTTTTATTTAAAACATTCTTACATTTCTGGTTTTCATATGCCCAACTCACCTGGTTTAGTGTTTGTATTTGAAGCTCACAGCCTTCTCCATCTGCAGACGTGACGTCTTCCCGACAGATCTTTTTTCCTCAGTTCTGAGAGTCCTGGAAACATGGACCTCCTGTTCAGTTTGGACCTTATTTCACACAAAGCTGCTCTAAGCTCGTGGTGGAGAGGTGTAGTCATTGTCATGTTAAGCTCAGCCTTGGCTGGAAGAGAGGACGCTGCAGCGTTGGGCAGGGACACAGAAGAGAAGGTGTCTGTTAGGATAATTTTATATCATCATCAGAGGTCCCTCCGTGAACCTCCCTTTGTCGACATAGTTCTCAAACAAACAAAAACAAATAGGCCTAACGATCGTTCGAGACCCCGGTCTCCCTAAAACAATTAACACGTTGAACCAAACTCATCACAAATCCTCCACAGCGTCTAATCAACAATGTTTTGGACCACAGATCCTTCAAAAATGATAATAAACAAAATAATCTCACCTCGTCCGTGTGTGGCTGCGTTCGAACCTTGTCTGGCTCCAAAGCGATTTAAGTTGGAGGTCTTTCAAAAGGGAGATCTGGTCTCCCCTCGTGCACAATTCAGCTCTTCATAGAGGATCCGAGATCAGATGTTGAGGACGGCTTTCGAGGACCAAAATATTAGGATAATTTAACGTTATCCTCTGCGCCGATTAAATAAATATGCCACACAGGAACGAGTAGATTATTTTCTTATCCCAGTTTAATCTTGCAAGATGGAACAGAGTTGAAACACAAGCAGGCAAGATGTTTACATGGCGCTTCGTCTCCAAGTCTGCTCACCGAGAGCATCAACAAGTGTCTTCTTATAATGTTATCAGAGGCGCTGCCGCTTAGGCCTCGAGTTTATGAGGTGAAAGGCTCCGTGCTTCTGCAGCAATCTGTCCAGACAAAATAACTCAACACACACATGGGTAATATACATTTGACATTAATATGTGAAAAACATCTGTGATCTTTCACATCTTCCATCAGTGTCCGTCATCCAGGTGAGCTCACCTGCCTCCCAACCTGAGCTCATCAAACAGATGAACCCACAACTCTGCTGAGCACA
The DNA here is from genome assembly GCF_014905685.2 of Nematolebias whitei. Taxonomy (NCBI): domain Eukaryota; kingdom Metazoa; phylum Chordata; class Actinopteri; order Cyprinodontiformes; family Rivulidae; genus Nematolebias; species Nematolebias whitei. The sequence continues at coordinate 8,355,666 of NC_056507.1, forward strand.
AGACAGCATTATTGACCTCTGCTGGAGGAAAAGCTCAACCATGTTCTGGCCTGTGTTTGTGTTAATGTGTCGTTTGTGTTAGCAAAATGTCTGTTGAACCACTGGACAGATTTTATAGTGAAACTTCCTGGATGTACAGACACAGATAAATCTGTTCTACAATGATCACAAGAAGCAGCTGATGTGACTGGAGCCAACAAGCTTCAGTTTTGTCTCCTCAGTCCCAGAACCATCTCCCAGAGATGTTGGTTTTTGTCGACATTTGGTGAGTTCCTGTTGTTGTGGCTCAGCCTTTATTCAACATTGATCATTAGGATGACACGGAATCTCACCCGTTGAATAACGGCCACAACGTTGTCGGTCGTTTGTTTTCTGCTAACAGTGGAACTTCCTGAAGCTCCTTCCATTGAGCTGATCAGGACTCAAAACGTGATGGTGCATTCATCACAGAAAACAAACCTCAGCTAAAATAAAATGACTAGACTTACAGATACTGAACTGGTTTCATGTGGTGGTAGCTGACAGTCATCCCCAACACAGATCTGATTGAACATCAGATCATTTTGGAACAATCACTGCCTGCAACCCGTTTTCATGAGATCTACTGTACGGATGCTGGTCATAAAATTAGAATATCATGAAAATGTTTATTTATTTCAGTAATTCCATTCAAAAATTGAAACTTGTATATTATATTCATTCATTACACACAGACTGATATATTTCAAATGTTTATTTCTTTTAATGTTGATTATAACTGACAACTAATAAAAAACTCAAATTCGTTATCCCAGAAAATTATATTACTTAAGAACAATTAAAAAAAGGATTTTTAGAAATGTTGGCCAACCAAAAAGTATGAGCATGTACAGCACTCAAAACTTAGTTGGGGCTCCTTTTGCCTGGATTACTGCAGCAGTGTGGTGTGGCATGGAGTCGATCAGTCTGTGGTACTGCTCAGGTGGTATGAGAGCCCAGGTTGCTCTGATAGTGGCCTTCAGCTCTTCTGAATTGTTGGGTCTGGTGTATCACATCTTCCTCTTCACAATGCTCCATAGATTTTCTATGAAGATAAGGTCAGGTGAGTTTGCTGGCCAATTAAGAACAGGGATACCATGGTCATTAAACCAAATACTGGGAGCTTTGTCACTGTGTGCAGGTGCCAAGTCCAGTTGGAATATGAAATCTGAATCTCCATAAAGTTGGTCAGCAGCAGCAAGCATGACGTTCTCTAAAACTTCCTGGTAGACGGCTGCGTTGACCTTGGACCTCAGAAAACACAGTGGAGCAACACCAGCAGATGACAAGAAACCCCAAACCATCGCTGACACCAACTGTGGAAACTTGACACTGGACCTCAAGCAACGTGGATTCAGTGCCTCTCCTCTCTTCCTCCAGAATCTGGGACCTTGATTTCCAAAGGAAGTGCAAAATTTACTTTCATCAGAGAACATAACTTTGGACCACTCAGCAGCAGTCCAGTCGTTTTGGTCTTTAGCCCATGTGAGACACTTCTGACGTTGTCTCTTGTTCAAGAGTGGCTTGGCACAAGGAATGTGACAGCTGAAATCCATGTCTTGCATACATCTGTGCGTGGTGGTTCTTTAAGCACTGACTCCAGCAGCAGTCCACTCTTTGTGAATTTCCCCCACATTTTAAAATGGGTTTTGTTTCACCACCCTCTCCAGGGTGCAGTTATCTCTATTGCTTGTAGACTTTTTTCTACCACATCGTTTCCTTCCCTTCGCCTCTCTATAAGTGTGCTTGGACACAGAGCTCTGTGAACAGCCAGACTCTTCAGCAATGACCTTTTGTGTCTTGCCCTCCTTGTGCAAGGTGTCAATGGTTGTCTTTTGGACAACTGTCAAGTCAGCAGTCTTCTCCATGATTGTGTATACAGAACTAGACTGAGAGACAATTTAAAGGCCTTTGCAAGTGTTTTGAGTTAATTAGCTGATTAGAGTGTGGCACCAGGTGTCTTCAATATTGAATCTTTTCACAATATTCTAATTTTCTGAGATACTGAATTTGGGGTTTTAATTAGTTGTCAGTTATAATCATCAACATTAAAAGCAATAAACATATGAAATATATGAGTCTGTGTGTAATGAATCAATATAATATACAAGTTTCACTTTTTAAATGGAATTACTGAAATAAGTCAACTTTATCATGATTTCTAATTTTATGACCAGCACCTGTAAGTGTAACGGACAGAAGAAGCAGCAGGCGACAGGCGTTTCAACAAAAACTGATTGGTCCCTCCTGTTTACACGATCGCCCACAGCCAGAACTCCTGAGCTGGTGAGACAGAAGACAAGACAGACCGAAACAAATCAGCACCAGAACTCGAGAATAAAGAGGATAAAACTGAGTCCAAACATCACATGAAGAACATCAGCAACTGTTTTTGGTGGAAGCTGTGATAGACTCCACCTGTTCACTGTTCACATAGTCAGGGGGGTTTTGGTCAAAGTTTATGGATGTTTATCACTACAAATGGTAAATTAATGTTGGACCATGTATGTGAGTTACCAGAGTTTTCTTCCTCTCTCTGATTTGATCCTGCATGTAAAGCTTGGAGTCTGAGGTCATCAGTGACCATCTGTGAGCTATGATAGCACATATATATATAAACAATTCTCGCACACTGCCCGGTGCAGATTCTCGCAACCAAGCTCCAGTGATGTAGAACTTTTATGCATCTGTGTAAACCCGTGAGTGAAAGTCTGCCCTTGCAAGTAAAGACTGATTAAATATCTTCTTTTGTCCATGAGTGTGGCTTCTTTCACTCACATGAATATAGAATATTTTTATCTGATCTAAAATGATTGAGAGAAAAACCTGAAACAGCCCGAGCCTTCAGAAACAGCCAGGACAAAACTCTCTGTTTATCAAATCCAGACGTTAAACCCCTTTGTAAGGGAGGGTTCCTGGAACTGGACCGGGGTCAAAGACTAACAAGGCAGCAGGATCAGGTCCTGGTCTTGTAAAAACTAAAAACCCAAAGTGAGGCATTAAATGTCTGTTTGTGCACAGAAAGTTCAGTTCCTATAGACGAAGAGTGAAGCTGCAGTTAGACGTGAAAAATGAGACAGAAAACGAGTTTCAGGACGAAGAGACGAGCATGAAGGGAGGAGACGCAGAGACAAAGGCATTATCTCCCATTTTCTTCAGCAGATGACAAGGCTAAAATAATTATGATCACACAAACAATAATCCGTCTTTCCTGCGCCGTGGCTCCAGGCACATAATATACTGGACTGCCTGAGACGCATTTGAATATTTCTTTGGCAGGAAATCACATTACCGCCTATTAAAAAGTAATTATTTGTACATAAATTCCTGCAAGTTTGAGCTGAAACTTGGCAGATGCCTGTGTGCGTGCACGCCTGTGTGTGCATGTGTGTGTGTGTGAGATTCGATGCTAAGGCATTTAGCGTGTAGGGCATTGTAGTGTTGTGTTTATTAAAATCACAGACAGCCTCTCCATCATCAGCTGCGCACACACACACACACACACACACACACACTGCGTGTCACACAGACTATATTTCAAAGGCTCATGATAATATAATTACCAACAGTTAGCATGGAGGAAGCGAAGGACGGTTTCACTCAGAGAGGAGAGAAAGACGAAGGAAAGTTTGAAATGAAACGTCTCGTTAAAGAATCTGAACTTAGATCAAAAACTGTAAAAGAATCCAAACGTTAAATCTTCTCAGATGAAGATCCTCCACCTGAAACCAGGTCCTGGTGTCAGGACCGAGTTTACAATCAGTCTGAGCCCAGATTAACGGAGACCAAAAACTCTGAGGAGAGACGAGGTTCTGATCAGAGACAAGGTTCTGATCAGAGACAAGGTTCTGATCAGAGACTGTCACTTTTTATCAACACCTTCAGGAAATTTGGACACATAAAACAAACATACTGAAGACAGAGGACCAGCAGGACTGAAGACAGAGGACCAGCAGGACTGAAGACAGAGGACCAGCAGGACTGAAGACAGAGGACATGCAGGACTGAAGACAGAGGACCAGCAGGACTGAAGACAGAGGACATGCAGGACTGAAGACAGAGGACATGCAGGACTGAAGACAGAGGACCTGCAGGACTGAAGACAGAGGAACTG
>NC_056507.1:8359807-8364489 GCF_014905685.2 Nematolebias whitei
AGGACCTGCAGGACTGAAGACAGAGGAACTGCAGGACTGAAGACAGAAGACCTGCAGGACTGAAGACAGAGGACCTGCAGGACTGAAGACAGAGGACCAGCAGGACTCAAGACAGAGGACTTGCAGGACTGAGTACAGGGTCTGGGTCCTCGTCCTTAGACAGATGGTGGGTCTGAGCGGTTCTGGAGACAATGAAAGCTCTGGGAGGAGGATAAAGTCCAACATTTCAGTAAATCTTCTGACTCTTGATGGAAGAAGACACCGACTTCCTGCTCCTTGAAGAATGTCTCTCACATGTTCTCCTGTAGAACATTTCTCAAGTGTTCTCCTGCAGAACTTTTTTACATGTTCTCCTGCAGAACGTCTCTCATGTTCTCCTGCATAACGTTTCTCACGTGTTCTCCCGCAGAAATCTTCCCCCATGTTCTTCTTCAAAATATTTCTCGTGTTCTCCTGAAGAACATCTCGCATGTGTTCTCCTATAGAATGTTTCTCTGGTGTTAACATGTAGAACGTCTCATATGTTCGGCAGAACATCTATTACGTGTTCTCCTTCAGAACTTTTCTTATGTGTTCTCCTGCAGAATGTCTCTCATGTCTTCTCCTGTAGAACTCTTGTGTTCTTCTGCAGATCATCTCAAATGTTCTCCTGCAGAACGTCTCACCTGCTCTACTTCAGAATGTCTCTTACATGTTATCCTGCATAACATTTCTCATGTGTACTCCTGCAGAACATTCCGCATGTGTTTTCCTGCAGAACGTCTCATATCTTCACAGAGCATATCTCACGTGTTCTCCTTCAGAGCATCTCTTATGTGTTCTCCTGCATAACATTTCCCACGTGTTCTCCTGAAAAACATTTCCCATGTGTTCTCCTGAAAAACATTTCCCATGTGTTCTCCTGAAAAACATCTCTCAAGTGTTCTCCTGCAGAACAATTCTCATATGTTCTCCAGCAAAAACGTTTCTCACATTTTCTCCCGCAGAAATCTTCTCCCATGTTCTTCTGCTGAATATTTCTCATGTGTTCTCCTGCAGAACGTCTCGTTTTCTCCTATAGAATGTTTCTCTGGTATTCCCCTGCAGAACGTCTCATATGTTTGGCAGAACGTCTCTCATGTTCTCCTTCAGAACATCTCTTATGTGTTCTCCTGCAGAAAGTTTCCCGCGTGCTTTCCTGAAAAACATCTCTCATGTTCTCCTGCAGAATATTTATCATGTGTTCTCCTCCGGAATGTCTCATGTGTTCTTCTGCAGAATATTTCTCATGTGTTCTCCTCCGGAATGTCTCATGTGTTTTGCTGCAGGATGTTTCTCATGTATTCTCCTGCAGAACATCTTTCACATGTTCTCCTGCAGAACATCGCTCACGTGTTCTCCTCCAAAATGTCTCACATGTTCTCCTGCGGAATGTTTCTCACGTTTTCTCCTGCAGAACATCTCTCTCATGTTCTTTTGCAAATCATCCTCCTGTGATACTCATCAACAGTTTTAATGTTATGCCTTTTTATTAGAAAAACTTTGTCATAATAAAACTTTTATTTTCAAAGGTTCTATTGATTTAAAAAAATAAAAACCTGCAGAACCTGAGCCCAGACTGTTCAGTGACAACATCAGCTACCAAAGACAAAAACCTCCAGCGTTCTGTGAAGACCTGCTGCCAATTATGAGATGGCAGCTGGTACCTGCTGCTCCACTGACTGATGGGTCAGAACCACTGATTGGACACAGGGGACGAGGGGTTACACAGGCATAGACACAGGGGCAGACGGACAGATGGATAGCTGTCTGAGGACAGGAGCTGTGAGAGAACAGAGGAGAACCAGGAGGACACCGAGACCATCTCAGTCCTGAAGTGGAGCTCCAAATTGTCCATTTAGGTCCTCAGTCCTGGACACTGTCCAGTCAGTCCTGGTTTATTGTTCAGATTTAAAGTTTGGGTGTTTCAGATGAATCCTGATCTTCCCCTAGTTGTCCCCATGTCCCCAGATGTCCCTAGATGTCCCCCATCTGTAACCAGACATCAAAGGCCTCATCTTCAAAGTGTGTGTACGCACAAAAACGTGGCGTACGTCCTTTTTCACACAAAATTTCAGATGCATCAAGAATGAAATGGAGCGTGGAAATGTGCGCAGCCTCACTCCAACTTCATGGCTGACGTTTGCACGTTTCTATGGTTACTGGTCCGTTGGCGACTGTTAGAGGTGATGCTGGGAAACTGTTAATGATGAGAAAACTATTATTGTCCACACCGGACACACAACGAACAATTAATACATTTACATGAATGAAATTAGATGAGTGGATATAAAAGCTGCACAAAGTGGGGCAGAAAATACTTTTAACAACAACAGCCTTATTAGAGGAGATAGCAGATGGTGCAATACGCAGAGAGCGTGTGTTTAGAGACAGAAGAGGATTTTCTGGGCCACGATGACGACTGGCTCATAAGATGTTTTAGGCTTCCAACCTTTTGGAGCCTATTACTACCTTCAGACATATCACCATTGCGTGACGTCACGTGCACAGCAATATGGCCGCACTGACGGGAGCTCCACTTTGACTCAATATTTTTTGCTCCTGTTCTTATTTTAACCTTTTTTGGCACCTACACTGCACACCCACGGTACGGGTATGACCACGACACACTTTTGGAGTTTTATGTGTCACTGTCTTGCCATTGTGCCATTGTGCCATCGTGGTTCAGTTCCTGCCCCCCCTCCAGCCTCAAGCTCAGGTTCCAGATTGTCATGGCAGCCGTCTCCATGATCCTCCATCTGCCTGCACAGACTGAACTCTACAGACCCATTCGGCTCCACGGGGAAACCTTGGATGTTCTCCGTCAGCTGGACCCGGTCCTGGAAGGCAGTCTGGGGGGGGGCAACTGCTGCGGTCTTTATTATCATCAAGCTGCTGACAGGACCTGCTAACGCTGATAAGACCTCTCTGCTAAGTGAACCACACTATAGATGTATTTCTTTTTTACTTTTGGCGCCTTGTTTTTTGTATTTGTGCTGAATGCTTTGATATTTCTTGTTGTTGTTGTTTGTTTTTTTTGGCGAATCGAGACGGTTCTTCTTGTCCTCATCATTTCATTGTTGACCTTGTGTTGATTTGCAAACGAACCAAACCTGAACCTACCTGACACCCTTTTCACGTTAACCACGTTCTTTGCCAACTCCTCTTCAGGATCAGCATTTCTCTTTCCATCCACACCATGGGAAAACAGCTGGTTCCACTCGTTTTCACGCTCATTTCATTCTTGATATATCTGAAGCGTTGTGTGGAAAAAGTGCGTACGCCATGTTTTTGTATGTACGCACCCTTTGTACATGAGACCCTTGCTGCTGTTCTGAAACTTTCCATCAGAATCATCACTGTTGTCTCCGACACCCAACTGGACCCTAATCTCTGCTGCTGGTCTTTTCCACCAGGGTTCTGTTTGATTTCGTTCATTCTGGTACCAGAAACATATGGACTTTTCTTTTTCCAGTTTTATCTGAACAATCAGAGTTTTTATGATTTTTGGAGGCCTAGATGTATAAAACTTGGTTCTTAAGTTTCAGAACTTTCTTCAGTTTTCTTTCCCTGGTTGAGTTTTGGAGGAGACACAAGACAAGACAGAGTTCCCTGGTGACCCGATGTCCTCTGTGCTGACCCAACAGGTTCCTCTGACTTTGTCCTAATAGGAACTGGAAGCTTTCATCCAGGAAATGAGCAGAACTCCAACTGGTTGTGGTGGTTACCTTTAAGAGTCTGTTGTGTCTGGATTGGGTCCATCCTCTGGCATCATTAAGGATATGAGTGACGTCATTCAGAACCTGCTGAAAGGTTCTGGCCTCCTGTCAGGAAGGGTTCTCGATCATCAGTACACGTGACTCTTCCTTTTTTTTTGCTCTTGTTTCTTTGACTAAAATACAATAAAATAAAACAGAACAGGTGATTTTTATGAACAAAGTTGATTCGGTTCAATTAGAAATTGAAACAAACTTTATTATTTAAACTCACTACAGAAATAAAAAGTTGTTTTTCTCCGATTCAGTTTAAAGTGTTTCTCTGAGATGAGTGATCTCTTCTGTATATTTAATTATATTTGAATATTTATATCATTTTAAACTCTGAATTATTTAATTTATTTGAAACACTTAAATATTTAAATGTTTTAAACTTCTGTGGTAGCTCCATCGATGACTCCTGAAAAAGGAGGCAGCTGAAAGAAAAACTACAAGACAGATTTTCAGTCTTTCATGCAGCTTCAGATCCTACATCGAGCTCACTGAACTGACGTCGGGCTCACAGAATAATGGACTTGGTTCCACACGTTGGACATGGTCCTTCATGAGGACGGTCTGGTTTGAAATGTCTCATGAAACAGGACATGATGTGGCTCCTGATAGTTCACCTGTCTCACTCTGAGCTGGACTCAATTCACTCTCTCTCTCTCTCTCTGTCCTGATAAAAGGGACTTAATGACATTTGCAACTCTGTAGCTCAACCTGCAGATACCTCTCTGCCCCACCCCGTCTCACCTGCTCCCCATCTCTCTGCCCCACCCCGTCTCACCTGCTCCCTGTCTCTCTGCCCCACCCCGTCTCACCTGCTCCCTGTCTCTCTGCCCCACCCTCTCTCACCTGTTCCCCGTCTCTCTGCTCCGCCCCCTCTCACCTGCTCCCTGTCTCTCT
>NC_056507.1:8364499-8380762 GCF_014905685.2 Nematolebias whitei
GTCTCTCTGCTCCGCCCCCTCTCACCTGCTCCCTGTCTCTCTGCCCCGCCCCCTCTCATCTGCTCCCTGTCTCTCTGCCCCACCCCGTTTCACCTGCTCCCAGTCTCTCTGCCCCGCCCTCTCTCACCTGTTCCCCGTCTCTCTTCTTCGCCCCCTCTCACCTGTTCCCCGTCTCTCTGTCCTGCCCAGTCTCACCTGTTACTCATCTCTCTGCCCCACCCCGTCTCACCTGTTCCCTGTCTCTCTGCCCCACCCCTCTCACTTGCTCCCTGTCTCTCTGCCCCCCCCTCTCACCTGCTCCCTGTCTCTCTGCCCCGCCCCTCTCACCTGCTCCCTGTCTCTCTGCTCCACCCCCTCTCACCTGCGCCCAATCAAATTGAATCATTTTTGTCCAAACTTATTTTGCTGATGTGTTTAAGGAGAAGGAGGCATGCTCCTTACAGGATCTGCTGAAAACTCCTGCTGGAGTTCCACCAGGCTGTGTCCTCGTCTGTGCTGTGTGTCTTGGGGAAGCAGCGTGTAGAGGAGAGGCGCAGGGCGACTCGACAGGCTGCTTCAGTACTGGGTCTGAGTGTCTTACGTCAGTGGTAGATAGGGCCCTCAGCAACTTGCTCTCCATCACAGAGCATGCTCACCACCCTCTGCTCTGAATGAATAAAATAAAATAAACCTTGGCTCCTCCGTCTGAACTTCTCGCAGGTGTCCATGTTTACGCCGGTTGTGGATAAATTTAGCCACAGCAGCTGCTAGCTGAGCGGTTCTGGCAGGAAGATCCTCAGAATCCGTTTCTGCATTTTAGTTTTCTGCCAAAAGAAACTTTAAAGAAATTTGGCTTCTAAAAATAACGAAGAACATTCATCGTCCATCAGGAACGACTCGAATGAATCTTCTGCAAAAACTGGTGTGTGTGTGTGCGTGTGTGTGTGTGCGTGTGTCTGTGTGTATGTGTGCCTTCACGTCATCTCTGAAGGACGCCCAGCGTCACACCAACGTTTGGTTTCCCCTGCAAGTGTTTGATCCCAGGTTCAGACCCTGGACGGGGTTTCTTCAGAAACCTGAAGGACTTGTCAGGGCCATCTGAGTCCAGGATGAGTCTTCTGAAGTTTGCAGCAGTCAGCAGGACGTCTAATTATTCCAACTCGACCTCGTGGCAGACAGCTGACACATCCTGCCATCACTTCTACCACTTATGTGTCAAATTAGACTCGATTCGTTTATTAAACCCAAACTCAGCAGAGTGGATTTTATTATCTTCCCTGTCTGTCCGTGCAAACAAAGAGTCCACAGGGACGTCTTCGTCTTCACATCTCTGAGGCCGAGGCTTCCTGAAGAAGAATCACCGGAGTTGGTATCAGGAATCATTTTAGAGCAGCGTGACCTTACAGGTCACTGCTCCTGCTCTGATTTATGGCCCAGAGTCATACAGAAGAGCAATAATCTCTTCATCTCAGAGGCCGACCCGGCTGACCCGAGAGACCGTCCTGCTCACCTTCTTCACCTGGAAAAGGTTCGGAGCGGTCTGCGGACTTTGTTTCATCACGTTGCTCTGACCTGCAGGAGGTCTGGGGCTCACAGAGAAACACATGCACCTTTTTTATTTCTGTCTGAAACCAAACAGGAGAAATGTCTTCAGGGCAGCTTCTTTCATTTCAGAGTTTTATCAGTCTGAATGTTTACACATGAAGTCATCTTCAAGCTTCACGTCTCCTCCAAACATTCAGACTGGAAAGGAAAATCGTTTCGTGTCCGTTTCTACAGAAAACTGCAGCTTTTCATGCTTTTCGTGCTTCATGCCCGAAACTGAAGCACAATAGTTGCTATTTTTTACACATTACTGAGAATAAAAACAATCGTGTTTCAGCTGATTGAGCTGAGCAGAAAAAAAAAACAGTTGAGACATCCATCCACCATCCATCCATCATTCATCCATCCATCCTTCATCCATCATCCCTGTCCGTTCCTGCTCAGTCATGATGAGCTGGTACAGTTTTCCTTCAGTCAGTAGATGATTTGCAGCTTTAAACTCTACAATGAACTCCAGTTCATCCCTGAATAGAACAATTTTGACCAAAACATCAAAATGATTCATATAGATAATGAAATAAATACATTTATTTAATTAAAGTTTAACATTTTTACAGAACAAAGAAATAAAATATCTGTGAGGAATGGGTATCAGAAGTACCAGATGATGCAGTCTGACACCAGGACTAGTTTTACAAAAATAAGAACTTAAACAAAAAAAACAATAAAATGTGACATGAGAGCAAACGGAACATCAAAGAGAAGTGAAGAACATGGAGAACAAGGAAGAGAACCAAGAGTTAGAGCCACTGAAGAGGGACGGTTAACCAGCTGAGACAGATGAACACACAGAGCAGGACTGATCGGAACATGGAGACAACACAGAAAGACACAAACAAACAAATAAACAAACGCAAGAAACTCAAAGTAACTTTTTCTAAGTTGCATTTTCTGAAAGTTTCTAAGAAACAGCATTAAATCTGCTGCCAAACACAAGAAGATTCTCTTGTTCTTGGTTGTAGCTGCACCTGACAGGTTGAGTTGAGTGTGGTCTGGGTGCAACGAAATATGAAGCATCTGAAGCGAAACCTGCTCCCATTTGTCAAAAAGTCTGGTCTCAATTAAAGATCATGAGTCCTGTAACGAGATAATGACCCAAAACAAAAGCTAAAAACAAAATGTTCTCTTTAGAAGTTCTTCTATGAATCTGATCTATGAAAGGAGCTGAAACATGGAGTAGGACTGACCCTTAAAATGTGAGACAGCTGAGGAAATTAACCAGTAAACAGAATACCTGCTCCAGGTGCAGAAATCTTACAGAAACTGACAATCACTCATCTGCAGTGACTGATTTAAAAGTTGAACAAGAAAATGTGAAGTTAAAGGAAACATCCGTTGTCCCAAAGCCAGGGTAATTATCATTAATATTTTTCTAACTTTATTTGTCTTTCTTTATGAAATGATTGTAACTATTTTCACATTATTCAACAACCAAAACAGATTGGTTTTTTATGTAATGCCTAGGTATTGAAAAAAAAAACATTTAGCACTCCCCACTAACCATTTATGGTGCTCTTATTTTGAAATGTAACCAGAAGTTTTGTGTTAAGAGAGGCGGAAAGAGAAGTTATGGAGACGCTGCTAATGTCGATCCGGCTAACACAATCTGCCTTTAGCAAGTCTTCTGATACCTTCGTCCAATCAGGTGTAGTCCTTTAGTAACGCCTTGTTTTTTTTTTGTCCAATCAGGTGTGGCCCTTGAGATACACCTTCCTTTGGGAACGCTTATTCGTCTGCATACATGCATACTTGAACCTGGTGAACAACATGGGTCTGCAATAAGAGAAAAAACATCCGGACAACCAGCACGGATCAGAATTAAACGTAGCAACAGAGAGATGGGCCCAGGTGACCAGAACCACAGAGGAGAAAGGTCCGAAAGTTTCAAAACTTAGAGAAATCATTGACCCTCAGCAGATTATAGAGAAGACCTTCAGGTCACATGATAGGAGCTAAAAACCTGCAGCGCACACACACACACACACACACACGAGTCAAGTGTTCAGTTGATGTGTTTCTCTTTTCATGAATATTAATGAGCTGCTCTCATCAAAACACGAGCAGTCCTCATTTAAACAGAGAGCAGTGTGTGTGTGATGCACAGATACAAACACGTCGACAGACAGAAAACTGAACAATAAATGTAAATAAAAACCACAGAAAACTTTTTGAGAAAGACTTTGAGGCTCTTCGACGAGGCGTCTTCAAACTAAACAGAGTGGAGCGCCTCTGCACACCGGCGTGCGTGAGTTAAACGTCTCTAAAACCTGCTTTAAGGCAGACAGAACGACCAGTCGCTGCAGCAGAGAGGGGGTACGTGGTGCAGGGCTGACGACTGCTGAGCCAAGATTTGTAGTCAATTAAGTTGGATTTAGTGGCCCCGTGATGAGATCCTCCCCGACGCTGGCTTTTCATATCAGACTGAAGCTGCAGGTAAGCCTTTAAGTTTCCCTTCTCCTGCTGTCTGTCTGTCTCTCCTCTTATTATTAGTTCTACCTGTCGCCCTCACCCTTGCCTCTGATGGAAGGTCCAGCTGTGCATCCCATAATATATCAGACAGAACCACGAATAAAACAACTATGTTCGTCAAGCACCTTCAGGCAGGAGCAGCTGAATGTGTCTGCCCAAAGTGAAGGTTTTTATTTAACATGTTAATGTTTACCTGGTGTGTTTTGATTTATTGTGTTGCTGATGACGGGATAAACAACAGAGATGTTTTGTATAAATAAAAACACGTGAAGTTGTTGTTTTAGCTGAGCTGCATTAAAAATACAAACAGGAAGAGCAAGTAAAGACAGCAGCAAAGTGAGGACATATGGTCAATTTGTCCCCCAGCAGTCTAAGCCTATAGCAGCATAACTAAGGGATAGCTCAGGAAACCAAAGCTGACCACAACTATAGGATTTGTCAAAAAGGAAAGACTTACGCCTAATCTGAAAAGTAGACAAGGTGTCAGCCTCATGGACAAAAACTGGAAGTTGGTTCCACAAGAGAGGAGCCTGCTAACTGAAAGCTCTGCGTCCATTCTGCTTTTGGAAACTCTAGGAACCACAAGTAAGCCTGCAGTCTGAGAGCTAAGTGCTCTGTTAGGAAAATATGGAACAACAAGATCTGTAATATAAGATGGAGCTAGGTTGTTGAGAGCTTTGTAGGTTACAAATAAGATTTTGAATTCAATTCTGGACTTGACAGGGAGCCAATGGAGAGAAGCTCAAACTGGAGAAATATGATCTCTCCCACTAACTCCAGTTAAGACTCTGGCAGCAGCATTTTGGATCAACTGAAGACTTTTTAAAGAAGTATTTGGACATCCAGATAATAAACCATTACAATAGTCCAGTCTAGACGTGACAAATGCATGAACCAGTTTTTCTGCATAATTTTTACATAAGATGTTTCTAATTTTAGTGGAAGAAGGCGGTTCTAGTAACGTTTTTAATGTGGGGGATAAAAGACATGTCCTGATCAAAAATAACACAAAGCTTTTCAACATTAGAGCTGGAGGCCAGATTAATGCCATCCAGAGGAAGTGAAAGGCTACAAAATGTATTCCTATGGTCCAAAAACCCAAACCTCAGTCTTGTCTGAGTTTATAAGCAGAAAATTTAGGGTCACCCAGGTTTTTACGTCTTTAGGACATGCTTGTAGTTTAAATAGCTGATTGGATTAATTGAGTTTCATGGACAAACTGTGTATCATCAGCATAACAATGAAAATTTATCCCATGCTGTTTAATGACATTAATTGAAGCATATATAAAGTAAAGAGTATTGGTGCAAACACTGAACCCTGAGGAACTCCATGACTAACTTTGGTGTATGAAGAAGATTCATTATTTACATTTACAAACTGAAATCTATCAGATAGATATGATTTAAACCAATCCTGTAATCCCAACATCACATTGAAGTATCTGTGGTAGAATATTGTGATAATCTGTATCAAATGCAGCTGAGGTCTGACAGGACCAGTGTAGACACCTGTCCATTGTCTGAGGCCATGAGAATATCATTAGTAACTTTCACCAGTGCCGTTTCTGTGCTATGATGAGCTCTAAACCCTGACTGAAACTCCTCAAACAGATTATCTCTGTTCAGATGGTCACACATGTGACTTGCAACTTTTTCTCAAGAAGTTCTGAGATGAATGTTAGATTAGATATACAGTAGGTCTATAATTGGCCAGAATTCCTGAATCAAGATATATTTTTAAGTAAAGGTTAACACAATGAACAGTTTAACATGAACCTGGAAGTTTGGAGCAAAACAACCTGAGCTAATAAACTAAACACACGCAAGTACCTGAACCTTTCCATTAAGATCTAGTCAGTGATTTGGATCCGCAAAGAAGATTTATGCGAGAGCGGCTCATTAGTTGCTCTGTTAGCAGTTTACTCAAACCTGGCTTTGGACAGTTGCTTATTCCACTTGTAAACAAAAACCTAAAGCTTGGAGAAACCTCCGAACACCCATATATCTCCTTGAGAGCACCCCACAGGCTTTATGTGTGTGTGTGTTTCCAGGAGCTAATCAATCTCACTTTATCCCTTTTAGAATTATTGCTGTTAATTTTGTGTTGATAGTGAAAAACTGGAGGAATAAAAACGAACAAGATCCGAGTTCAGTAACAAGACGTACAGAATGAACAGGGCTTTGTTCAGCCATAGAGGAGTCAAAGAGATAATTAAAGGATCGTCTGCTCTGAGTCTCACTTTCCTCTGTTCTCATCTCCACCTGACAGTCAAACCTGATCCGACAACGATTTGAACCCCATTTGAAAATCACTGTTTTGTAGATGTTTGCACATTGTTTAAGAGGTAACATCACACTTTTTACTTCCTCCATGTCATACCCTTACCTCAAACATTTCCATGCACGTTGGTTGTTGTTGTATTCTACCTGTGGGCTGTGAAATGATTACGGTTGCACACACGTGCACTTATCAGCTTCTTCTTCTTCGTTGGTTTTCTTTGGGGTTGGCATTCAAAGTTTTTGAAGCAGTGCCGCCACCTGCTGGTTTGGATCGTAAACTGTAATGACGCTCAAAAACAAAATCTATCCACGAGGATGAATAGATAAATAAATAAAACTCATATTCTTTGAAACAGACGAGTCCGTTTCTGGTATCTCAACAAGATGTCGGTACTTGCAGACCTTGAATTCCCTTGTAACAACACTATAGGGTCGAATCTGACTTTTGTTCCGCACTCACCGTCTGTGTGGCTTCTGGGTTTTTCTGTCTGCATCCACAAATTTCTTTTGCAGTTCCTGAGTGGCAGGGCGGTGCCAACGACTCGCAGCTGCTCCCAATCAGCTGATGAGGACCTTCAGTGTTTTTAAGGCTGTTTGGTCCAACTCGACTCCGCTGAAACTTTCTGGCCCTAGTGCAAACGTATTTATTGATAAGAGTTGGCCAACCTTTGCTTTCCTTGTGCACTTTGTAGCTCCCTGTAACTCCTGTTCCTCAGTCCAATGGTCTCTGGGTCCTCCTCAAGTTTTCTCCTGGTCAAGCTCCTTGAAACCTCCTTGGAACAGGACTAGAGTTGAATGAGCGTCCATTTGTGCGATGGATCGCTGCCTGGCAGTATAGTCTCATCTGAAGCTTAACTGAACTTTATTTTACCTCTTTCAAGGCCGGTCAACTCACTGTGAAATGGCAGCGTGTCGCTGGTGATAATATGGCAAGCCATATTGCCATATAATTGGATCACAGCTGATCTGCTGATGCAATCAACAGCCCGACACCAACCCGGCCCACCCATGCAGCACATTATCATGGCCCGGCCCGCCCTGAATTTGGGTTGGGCCAGGCTTCGGGCCCAGGTTAGAAATGACAGCTCTAAACAGGACTGCCATGCTGAACATGGAGCAGAGAACTCAAAAGAGCTGACTGAGGAACTAAAACAGATGACTGCCATACACAGTGAAGATAAATCAGCTTCACATTTTTCTGACCTCAGCTGACGAGATGTTTCAAGAGTGGAAGATTTGTGGGACTGCAGCCAACCTCCCAGCACAGGGATGCAAGAAGAAATGCAACCCCAGGTTGTGTATTTGAGTTCTAGATAAGGAGCAAAGGAACCCACCAAGGTAAACATCTCAATTTGAACACAGCTGTAAAACTGTAATAAATTTGACTTTGTAAAAGGGTTCAAGGATCATGGTGTGATTAAATGACAGAACTGAAGATTTACTTCTTGTAACGTTCCCTCAGCGCCGATGGTCCAGTACAGAACGACTTCTTTTTTCATCTGAAACTTGGTTTGTCTTCTCGGCTGTCGTCCCTCCCTTCAGCTCTATGTGGGTGTTTGTGGGACGTTTACAGATGAGCTGGTGCATGATGGGAACTGTCCAGAGAAAAGAACAGAGGATCAGCCGTGCACAACTTTCTACACGTGAACATGATGGAGGACAAATCACTGGTGAATGTACAGAACCTGGGGTTAAAAACACTCGCGGCTCGATCTATGATACGCCTGAAGAATTGAAAAAATAAAATAAAAATAAAATGTTAGTGCAGAAATGTGATTTAACGTTTGGTATTTTGTTCAGGTCTAGAAAAGCTTTTTGGGTTTCGAGCGCTCTTTGGGAAGTGTAACTGGTGTGTGTGTGTGTGGGGGGGGGGCATATCATTGGCATATGCAACCATATGCCAATGATAATCTTTTTATAATAAGTCAGACGTCAGTATGTTTTAAATATTAAGTGAGTTTTTATCATCCCTTTTTAATAAAAGCAATAAAAACTGCACTGACCATCATGCTTTGCAGCCGGAGCTGAAGCTGCATGCTGAAGCTTGTTTCTGCAGCTAATTATTATCAGTTTCAGACTCGTTTAAAAAACCCAAACACAAATGTGAATTTTTGGACCAACAGGACAAATGTTATAGATTTACAGACTCTGGGACAGAATGTCTGAAAACATCAAGTAGCTTAAAGACGGAAACCCCGGAAACAAGTTGAAGTGAGAAAAAAGACTTGCTTCAATTAGAAAAACATAAACGAGGGTCGACTGTGGAATCTAATCCACTCTCTGAAGACATGGGAGGTTATAGAGAAACTTTAGCTTTGTCTACTTGTGTTGGTTTATTGAACCAGCCTGATAAAAACCAGCTTAACTGCCTGAATTCTGATATTTTATAACTTTGGAGTCATTTTTTTCACAATCAGTTTGCACCAAAACGTGAGAAGTTGATAAAAGAGAATGAAGGTGAGAAGACTCGGTGGGTGAAACTGGTTCCAGTCTTCTTCTTCTTGGTGCCAGTTCACACATTCCTCTCTCCTTCATCAGCTTCTGGTCTTTGTCGTTCCTCCTCCTCCACCTCCTGCACACACACCGTCGTCGTCAGCAGCAGCATCTTCCCTCACCTTTCCACTCAACCTCACATCATCTTCACATTCCTTCATTTCATTCCTCTTCTCTAAACGCTTCAGTCTTTCTGTCTTTCTTTTACAACCCACTTGATTTATTTTTGCTTTTCTCACCAGTCCTTGACTTTCTTTAATTTCTTCTCCTTTAATTTCTTGTCTTCTTGTCCATCAGATTTTAAAATCTGAATGCATTTTGAAAAACCAACAACAACAAAAAACATTCTTCCTCACTCTTTGTCTGGTCCTTTACTCAAAGATCTGTGCATAGAATCATCAGCACTAAATGTTCCTGAGCAAACAAACACCATAACTCTTTAATATTGAAATGAACTGAAACTGCACTAACAGTCATGTAAACAAGATTGTTAAATCCTGTTTAGATTTTTTCAGCTGAAGCTTCTGTCTAAACTGAAGTCCATACTGTCAAAAAATAACCTTGAGACAGTAACGCATGCTTTCATAACATCCAGGCTTGATAACTGCAAAGAGCTTCTGTTTGAAATCAGTCAGACCTCCAGTGCAAGATTACAACTGGTCCAAAATGCTGCTGCCCGATTTTTAATCGGTACAGGCAAAAGAGCGCACATTAAACCAGTTCTGGCCTCCCTTCACTGGTTCACTTTCGAATTCAGTTCAAAACCTTTCTATACGTTTTTAAATCTCTGAACAGCTCTGACCCCTCTTATCTCACTGATCTGCTGCAGCCATATGTGTGTGGCTGAGTAGTTAGAGCAGTTGTCCTCCAATGCGAGAGTTGGGGGGTTGAATCCACCAGCAGTCACATGCTGAAGTGTCCCTGGGCAAGACACTGAACCCCTCATTGCCTCTGATGTGTGTCCCATCAGTGTATGATGAGGCTCTGGCACTGATTAGTCTCGTTAGAATGATTTGTTCAATTAGTCTTTGTAGAGATCTAGTAGAGTGCTGTATGAATGGGTAAATGAGGACACAGATTGTAAAAGTGCTTTGAGTATCTTGAAATAAGATAGAAAGGTGCTATATAAGTACAGCTCATTTACCATTTACCATACAGTATGTTCCACAGCGCTCTCTGAGGTCGACAGATCAGATGCTTCTTTTGGTTCCAGGTACCAGTCTTAAGCTCATAGGTGACAGGGCAGGTCTGTTGCAGGTCCAAGATTGTGGAATGACTTACCACTACATGCCAGGCAGGCTCCTCTCTCACTGTTTTTGTCTCACTTAAAATCTCACTTTTATTCCCTGGCTTTTGACACTGTGTGATTTGTTTTTAACCTGTCTGTATTCTGTAATGTTAGCCATTTAGTTATCTTTTTCCATTGGATCAATGTTGTTGTTTTTTGGTTTGTTTGTTTGTTTGTTTATTGCTGTGTGCTTTGCTTGTTAGTTTCTGTTGTACAGCACTTTGGTTGGCCTTGTTGCTGTTTTAACTGCTTTATAAATAAAATGGTATGGTATGGTACTGATCTGTAACCTCCTTCCTGATCCAACTCAAACTCTCTGTCCTCCGGTGAAACCAGACGTGTCTCCCCCCACTCCCCCACATGCTTCCTTGCTGCACTCTTTTGTCCTGTGAACCCTTAAAAAGCCTCTTTTTTTTCTGCATACCTCTTAATTTGAAGGATCAGCTGGTCTCTCAACAAAATTGATCAACTTCTCCCGACAGGAGTCAGGGCATAAGGAAGACCCTCTTACCTCGACGGAAACAAATTGGATTTGTGATGACAACTGTTTTGGGATTTTTTCTGTTTTGGCTGGTGAATTCTGGATTGTCTATAAATTGTGTGGATGCTCGACAGTGCTCAGACTGAATTTGGGGAGCTGCAGCAGGGAGCTGGAGCAGGCTGTTAGCAGGACTGTGAACTTTCTGGCAGCACTCGTGAATGGTAGGAATAATCTTGGAGAAGCTGTGAGCTCGACTTTTGGCGTAAAGGATCAATTCGGCTGTTTTGGAGTTCCATCAGAGGAATATATATCAGCGAGACTTTAAAAAGGCAGAAACAGCAATTCACGCGTTCTGCCTGACCCAAACTGTGGCCTTGATGCCGGACTTATCTCAACTCCTCCTGGAATGTTTTGAAAACAACAAAGATACTTTGGCTGTCTCCTCACCCCTCCCTTCCCCAAGGCTGTGGACATGTGACAGAACCTCAACTGAGCTGATGATGAATGTTGCCTCTTATCTGGACAATGGCTGAGAGGGGGGGCTCTGGACTATGCTACGACTTTCCCTTAAAAATTAAATGTCTTCACCGGCCTATATGTACATGTATAACATCTATTTATGTTGCTTTGCTGTGGTAGGATTTTTTTGATGCCTCAAATCGTGCCCTGTCTAGGATACGGTGTGAGAGATCATTTTCTAAAATACCGTCTCTCCTCGTTTTTTCCCTTTTCTCATCTAAGCAAAATATTATTGTGAATAAGAATAAGAAGGCCGCGCTATTTATAGCCACAGCTTCGTGCACTCCACTCATCTTTCGGACGACTGTACGTACATATTCGCGTTGTATCTCGGTGCAATGCCAATAAAGTTTATTCTGATTCTGATTCTGAAAATACATCCTGAAAGCTCATTATGATACACTTGGTGTTCCTGTTCTGTCCCCATCTTTATCACAAGTCCTCATGACTTTGTGTCCGTTTGATCTACAAGGTGTCTGACTTGTCCCTCTGGGACTAGACCCCAGGTCAGGCATGAAACTTATGCAGGTATGATACTCTCCCTATAGTCTAGTAACACCTTAGGATACTCCAGACGGAATGGAGTTTCCCTGAGAAGAAGGAGGTCTGAGTTTCTATCCTGGAACTGTTGCCTCCATGACCTGATGACAGGAGGACAAATGAGTCTGGCTGCTCATGTCAGTGTCAGGGTTCCAGTGTTTTCCAGGGTCTTTCCATCAATCATTCAGTTACAGGTTGAGCTGGAAAGGGTGGTGCTTGGGGCAGAACCAGCAGCTGTTTTCATGACAGCTGATTACACCCCTCACTTCTTAAGGCTGAGTGGAACCAATGTCCTTCAAGTCACTAGATTGTCGCTTGTGAACATTTCAGTCCAACTCTTTGGGTAAATCTTTCTAAACCCTAGTTTTATGTGTAATAAGGAGCTCATACCTGTGGAATGGTTCTGTTTTCTGTAGGTTGGGTCACAGTTAATTTATAGGTCAACTTTAGGGTCAGCTGAGCAAACAAACATAAGATTTAGAAGTTTTTGGGTTGTTGTTAATTTTATTGGGGAGCACCATCTGGATCAATGGCCAGCTCCGGTTCTGTGTTATTAAACTCTTTAAGATAGTTAAGCTATCATCGTGCATGAAATCGACTTGACTCTGTTGCATTTACAGACACTTTGGGAGATGTTGGACTTTTTGCCTCCACCGTCGTGATCAATATTCAGCTCTTTGTGTTGCATTCTGAATTATTTATCACTGTCAAATATTTGATTTAATTTAATCAAATATGCTTGGGCTGCAAGTTTCAGAGTTTAGAAACTCTTACAAAACAACCGGGAACACAGTGTTTCCATGTGTGAAGGGAGACGTGTCGGCTCGGGTCAGAACAGAAAGTCCAGCTCAGCTCGGTTCAAGGTTGAAGGGTTTCGAAGGAGAGTCAGCTCATTATACCGACTGCACTTCCTCCTCCTGCATTCTTTTACATGGATGCTGTCATCTGAAGGCGTGTTGACATGAACACGCACACAAACACATGAACATGATGAGGCAAAGACACCAAAAACCCATTTCAATCCTCAGAAAGCTCCTCTCTGTCAGCTCACGCTTAATGAAGCTGGAGAAGAAGACGGAGTGGAAAACCAAGGGGAGGTCATTCTGTTTTAGGTGGGGTGGCTGGATGGAGGGAGGGGTGGAAATGCAGCTTGTTTGTCGATGGAAAAAAAGATTTCCGCATAAATTCTGGCAGATGATTGGCAGGACAGGATGTGGAGGGAAAGGAGAACAGGGAGGATGAGTGAGGCGCTGGGTTTCTAACCCGTCAGTATTTCGTTAACGCTGCTTTCTGTGCAGCTTTCATCAGAACAACCAGTGCTCTCTCGCTCTTCAGGTTTATCTTTAACACTGAGGCTGTTGGGGCTTCAAACGTCTGGATTTGAACAACGGAACTGTAAGTTTGGCCCCCGCAGTGATGACAGGCTGGACGAGCTTGAGTTTGTCTTTGCATTGATTGACGCATCACTAACCGATCAGAAAGTGCCGACCTGTTTTTATTCATCCGATTTCTAATTAAAACAGGAAGAACTTTTTTCATTTCATGCAGAAGAAGGAGGCGCTCTTCATGGCTGGGTGTCAGGAGGTCACATGTTTGTTTTCTAACCTCTGCTGGAGGATTGTTCGTCATCAAACGGCATCAAAGCCAACGCACCAGGTGCCTCAGGAGCGTGCACGCCTCTGGAGCGTGCACCAGCCACATACATGCAAATGTTACACACTAAAAACTGCTGGGTTCAAAACTACCAGATGTGTGACTCAGCTCTGGGTCATATGTGGACTGGGTCAACCTCAAATGCAGCTTGTTTGTTTGTTTATTTTGTTGTTTTGGCACCATTTTTTATATTAATTTTACTGTTTTAAAAAAAAAATAAAAAAAATTTATGCTCCCAAACTGTTGTTCTTGTTCAACTTGTTGTTTGGGTGGTTTTGCAATGAAATAGGTGTGATGTGATGAGAGCTGGTTAGTTCTTGACTCACCCGGATTAAGGACCCCAACACCCAGACCACCCTCCCATCCCAGACCCAGCAGCCCTGAACCTTCTTAGCTCCAGCAAACTGGTTGGTCCACTTAAGGAGTTTACTGCTTGGTGGGGAAACGGTTTACTGGAACGTCTCTGACTGATGAAGCCCTCCAGATAGAGGGAGAAACATCTCTATAAAAAATAAAATGTCCAGATGACCTGACTGAGAATTATTAGATTCCTTTTAGCTCCTGTTTAACAGGAAGAAACCTCCAGCAGAACAGGATGAGCGGTCATCTGCTGAGAACAGGAAGTAGAAACAGACAAACAGGTCCAGGTGTATTTTCTATTGGAGGAAAGACACAAAAAACATGATAAGGATATAAATAATTACAAAAAAATCCAAAAGTCCAAATAAATGGACAGATTTGCTGATTGTGGACTAATTGTGCCTGCAGCTGAGAAGATCCGGCTGAGATCCAGACTGGGACAGGACTCCCATGCCTCAGCTGACCTTCTGGACGTCCTCTGGGGGCAGAATGAGCTGGACATTAGTAAAAGGCTAATGTGTGTCTCCTCTCCATTAAACTTCTGCATCAGTTCTTTTCTCTCCGTCCTCACAGAGATGATCGTTAGCAAAATATCTTCCATCAGAGGCTCAAACCTCTTTGTTTGTTGGAATGATTGTACCCAGAGACACCAGTGGAGGGGCAATGTGTCCCCAGATGTCCTCTGGTGCTCAGCTACATGATGTTGTTCAATTTGTTTTTATTTTCACGTAAAAGATTAACGGAATGGATGCTTTTAATTCCTTGTTGGTTGTTTTTCTGAGATGGTGTTGAGGTCATCTCCGTCTTATGCTAACATCCTCACAAGTGGCGTCCTCGTGTCTCTGTCCACATAATTGTCTTGTTTTGTCCGAGGCAGAGGGTCAAGCTGCTTTAGATTCTGTCTCCACTCCAAATCACTTCAGGCAAGAACAAAAATACACAAATAACACACACACGGCTCTCATAAACAAAGATTTGATTTTCATTCACACACTCTCCCGTCTTCTGTCTTATCTGAGCCGTCTCTTCTCAGGTCCCCTCCTGCGCTTTGAATGCAGCTCTGATAAGTCAGCGCTAAGCAGGAGGCGATGAGGAGACGAAGATGGTTTAATGAAGAGGAGTGGGGACAGATAAGATGGGGGGGATGAAAGGGAAGAGGGGAGGAAGTAGTGAGGAGGGGAAAAGAAAGGTGTGTGTTTGTGTGTGTGTTAGTATATCTGTGCTGTGTCCATGGCAGCAGTGGACACACACTGAGGACAGAGATTGGAGGAGGACAACGCCGAGCACATCCTCACTTCACCCAGGAGAGGAGAGGAGGAGGGGGGTGATGAAGAAGAGCGAAAACGCCGAAGATGAGGCGAAAGTCATCTATGTGTATCAGTTAAACATCACCCATCACACACACACACACACACATGCACAGAGTGATCAATCAGACCTCCTCTCTGTGTTTAAAGGCTGAGCTCCAGCTGGGTGGAGAAAAAAAAAACTTAGATTTTTTTAAAACTTTCTGTTTTTTTGTCAGTTCATTTTATTTATTTACAGTTTATAATGTTTAACATCTATTTCACAAACCTGAATATTTAATCACTGTAATGATAACAAAACCCTAAACTATTCTTTAAAACACTCTATTGGCTTTTCTCAGCTCCGTCACCATTTTGAAACGAGTCAAAGAACAATATTCATCACAAACACGACGTCTCACACGTCCTCTTTAAATTGATTTCAGGAGCTTTTAGATCGCAGCGTGACGTCAGCTGGAATGAAAAAATGAACAAGCTGTTCGACAGCAGCAGGAGCTGGAAGTGGAGCTGAAACTCTTAATTTGTGGAAATTTTCAAAAAACACATTATATCTCAAAAGTATTGTATGTAGTTAGAACACATTTCAATATGAGTTCCTTTCAACAAATACCTCAAAGCTCGCAGATGCTCATTTCAAATCCAAAACTGGAGGAAGTTTAGAGTCACTACTGATTTTATTTGGATGAACTGGACAGACCTCCATGTTGGAGTCATGGACTCATAAGGGGAGTGGTGGAGCAGAGGTTAGAGAAGGTGGTCCTGTGATCGGAAGGTTGTCAGTTCTACGCCACGGACCCACAACATCAAAATGTGGGTGGGAAAGTTGAAACACCCACACCTGCCTCCACCCTCATTTGCCTCACTCTGTGTCGCACTCTGGGCCCTTGAGCAAGGCCCTTAACCCCACCACCAGCTCCCAAAGCAGGTCTCTCTTGAAAATGAGTCCTCATGATTCAATGAGACTATCTGTATAAATAAAGGTTAAAGAAAAGAAAACTGGACAGACCTCCATATTGGAGTCATGAAATGGACAGACCTCCATTGTTTGACTTGTGATATCAACAGACCTTCATGTCAGTCTCATGAAGTGGACAGACTTCCATGCTGGACTCATGAAGTGGAGAGACCTCCATGTTGGACTTATGATGTGGACAGACCTCCATGTTGGACTCATGATGTGGACAGACCTCCATGTTGGACTCATGAAGTGGACAGACCTCCATATTGGACTCATGATGTGGACAGACCTCCATGTTGGACTCATGATGTGGACAGACCTCCATGTTG
>NC_056507.1:8380772-8381752 GCF_014905685.2 Nematolebias whitei
GACAGACCTCCATGTTGGACTCATGATGTGGACAGACCTCCATGTTGAACTCATGATGTGGACAGACCTCCATGTTGACTCATGATGTGGACAGACCTCCATGCTTCAGTCTCATCCTGTTTTTACAGTTGAATCCATGAAAAATACTAAAATATTAAACAGTTTCACAGGAAACAGGATTTTGCCAACTATCAAATGTCCTGATTATACAAACTGATGGACTGTTTTGGTTTGGTTTCTAAAGACGTTCAGATTCTGATCACCAGCTAAAGAAACCTTTTCCTCACGTGTGTTTTTCCATGACACATATCAGTTGAATGAAGAACAACCTTCTAAATGCTAGAAAACTTCATCTTATGACCACTTCAAAAACGCAGGAGAAAGTCTGGCTCAGGAAATAAGGGCTGATGAAGACTTTTGCACATTGTTGTAATAACATAATTTTTACAGTTGCAGAAAAAAATGAAATGACAAAGACTCAAAGGAGAGTTTAATGTACAAGGCATCCTCAGCTCCTGGAGAATGATAACTGGATAGAAACCTGAAGTCTGGGGGAGATGGGAGGAGAACCGTTGAGGAGGCGTTTGAGTTCGTTTATTCAGTTCTGTTGGCCTCGTGCTCCTGTTCTGTTCTCTGAAGGTTTCAGCTTTCAGATTCAACAAAAACATCCCGTTGTTGAGCCATGAGCACCCCCCTCCTGTGTGCAGAGAGCCCACCCATACACAGAAACCCAGTCTCCAGGAAACCTTGGGAGCCTGGACACACATGCACTGAGGACGCACGCTCCCTTTGTCCCTTTCAAATAGCTTCATAGAAAAATAATAAACTGAGCTTTGACAGCCAATAGCATCACAGCTTTTAGAAGATGCGTTTAGTTTCTACATTTTTCTGTTTCTGCTCAGAGTTTCTGTCACAGGATGTGTCCACAAGACGTCTCCTTTTGTCTTTACTGTCTCAGGCTGTGTCCACAAGACATCTCC
>NC_056507.1:8381762-8384511 GCF_014905685.2 Nematolebias whitei
TCCTTTTGTCGTTACTGTCTCAGGCTGTGTCCACAAGACATCTCCTTCTGTACATCTCATTATGTCTTTACTTTCTCATGATGTCTCCTCAAGATAGCTAAATCTGTCTTTACTGTCTCATGATGTGTCCACAGAACATCTCTTTCTGTCCTTGCTGGTGGAGGATGTGTCCTTGAGACATCTTCTTCTGTTTTTACTGTCTCAGGATGTGTACTCAAGACATGTCCTTCTGTCTTTACTGTCTGAGGATGTGTCCTTGAGACATCTCCTTCTGTTCTTTTTGTCTAAGGATCTATCTTCAAGATATCTAAATATGTCTTTACTGTCTCATGATGTGTCCACAGGATGTCTCCTTCTTTCTTTACTGTCTCATGATGTGTCCACAGGATGTCTCCTTCTTTCTTTACTGTCTCAGGATGTGTCCTCAGGTCAGACCCAATAATGTCCACCAACTTGAGGAGTTTGAATAAACCTGGCAGCATAAATATAAATGAAACTCCATCAAAACACAGACAAAAACCTGAGTGGACAAGAAACACAATGGTGGACTGCTGGATGAGGACAAGCCAGAGAATAAATGGACTGAGACTTATGAGTGGAGCGGAGACACCTGGGCAAAATGACAACAGGGAACAGGTGTGAGAGGAAGGGGATGAGGAACAGAGGCTGACTGTGAGAAGAGGAGCTGTCTTCTTCCTTTAAGTAAATGGTATTTGTGTGTTGTCATCACTGTGTGTCCCCGGGACAATGATGACACCTGTCCTCTGCATTTAAACGTATCACCCGTGAGATACACGCAGGTGGAGCGCTGGGCACACATGGAATCGCCCATGGAGAAGTCAGGGTCTTGCTCAAAGACACCACAACATATGGGCATGGTGGGGAATCAATCCTGTGACTTGCTCCAAGTCGGCTTCCTACCACTTCACCACAGCTGCCCAGCATCAGAATTAGCTCTGATGTTGTCCAAGATGAAGACATGAAACTCTGGATAAAGTCTTGACTTAAAACTCAGAACTCAGTGATGCTTTTCGTTCATTTTTGGTTTGAAGTATAAACCGTTTTTTAATGAGGATCCATGGTTTGCTACAGTTTTTGTATTTAATGGAATATTCTTCAAAGAAAATGTTTTAGAAAGATAAAATATTTTCAGAAAACTGTCTTTATACTATAGAGACGCGTCTTCTGAAACATTGGAGCTAATATAGTTTATATTAAAACAGCTACATCCCATCGCTGCAACCAGCGAACTTCCAGTGTTTAATCTGTCAGGTTGACTGGAGAAAAATAAAATCCAGCAGTTTTAAGAACTATATGAAAATCTGACCTGCAGGTGACAGATGTTTTCATTAATTTTATTAATTTATTATTATTAATGAGCAAACACGTCTCTCGGTCTCTGTCGGAGATGAACCCCACCTGTGACCCACGCTGCTGAGTCCGCTGGTTAAAGCCCCAGAGACACGGAGACTCTGCAGTGATGAGTGGCTTTCATTTAGTTTATTGATCAGTTCAGCTAATTATGTCCATTTGTTGCCTGCTCCTGTCTGTCGGAACAACTGCAAACATATAAAAGAGTATTTGTCGTCCAATCATCTGCTGACACATTAGAAGTGCTTCATCATCCTCTTTTACACAAAATCCTCAAACTGTTCGTTGACGATGGCTTCATTAACGAGGATGTGACCCTGAAGGTTTTAGGTAGCAGCTGGAAAGAACCCGCGTCCTTTTTCTTTGTAGAAAATAAAAAAATGACTCCAAGTTCCACAGAACTCTGTTTCTGACACATTTTTGTGTAGATCAGCCACAGAGATCTAAAACACACAGGACAGAGGGTCCTGATGGCCGGGGTGGAGGACCACCAATGCAGAAAATAGACTCGGACTCTGCTGCTGCAGGAAACAGTTTGATATTTTAGTTTGAAAAGTTTATGTCAAACATTGAGTCCTGCAAGTCTCTGAGTCTCTGAATGGGAGGACTCTGTCCTCACTTCTTCTTTCACTTCAGTGTATGTGTAGCTGTGAAGTGGTCGATGTGTAGACTCATGTTCGTGCTGCTGTTCAGCATATTGTTTTTTTTATACTACTAGTGCTTAGAGTATTTTTAGTTCACTTTTTTTAGTTCATATCTTAGATCTTATTACTGTTTTTCTTTTACATTTTAATACTTTTGTTGGATGTAACTGGGACCCTGTGTACACATTTTTGTTCCACCACATGTACCACAATTTGTTTACGACAAATAAAGAACCTTGAATCCTTGAATGTATTGTCTGTGTGGGACTGACCCATCAGAAAGACAGAACTCACACTTGGAGAACTTTAACTGCATCCCTGATGAAGCAGGGGACATTGAGTTCGAGTGGGTCATGCACTATGCCTCAATTTTTGAGGCAGCTGTGGACCTCAGTAACCTCCACTATTTGTTGGAGATGTGGACGTTTTTTTTGCAGATTTGAACGCTTTGATGAATATTTGGACCTTTTTGTTGGAGATTTGGACATTTTTGAGAGAGTTGGACCTATTTGTTGGAGATTTGGACCTTTTTGAGAGAGTTGGACCTTTTTGTTGGAGATTTGGACCTATTTGTTGGAGATTTGGACCTATTTGTTGGAGATTTGGACTTATTTTGGGGAGATTTTGAACTATTTGATGGAGATTTGGACCTTTTTGTTGGAGATGTGGACATTTTTGTTAGAGATCTGGACCTTTTTGGAGATTTGGATCTTTTTGGAGATTTGGACCTCTAT
>NC_056507.1:8384521-8385343 GCF_014905685.2 Nematolebias whitei
CCTTTTCGTTGGAGATTCTGACCTTTTGTTGGAGATTTGGACCTTTTTGTTGGAGATTTGGACCTTTTTGTTGGGCCTTTTCTTTGTAGATTTGGACCTTCATATAGAAAATTTGGACCTTTTCCTTGGAGATTTGGATCTTTTTGTTGGAAATTTTGACATTTTTGTTGGATATATGAACTTTTTAGGAAACTTTTTTCCTTAAACTGAGTGCTGTAAATGATTTTTGATTCCTGAATGTGTTTTTGCTGCTGTAGTTGTGTCTTTATAAAGAGATCAAACAACAAGGATCTGTGGGAAAAATCACAATGTGTGTGAACAATCTGTGGCTAAATGCATCCTGAAGCAACGTGATGAGGGTGGAGGATCGGTTCTGTTGTGGTTCTGTGGAGAAAAATGTCACTTTTCTGAAGATGCTGACCTTATCAGTGGTTTCTACCCACACTCAGGAAGCTGTATTCATATGCTGATGTCCTCCAGCCTGCAATAAATATGAGCTGAAGGTTTGAAATCTGCAGCTGCTGTCAGCTGAGGTCGCTCTGATAGTTGTGTGTTTAAGGCAGACCCACAAAAAGACACGTTTCAGACATTTAGTATGTGCCTGTTATTATTATTCATTTCTGAGGAGGACATAAACAGCTGGACTCAAACAGGAACATGGCATCAGGATGTTTCTGGAGGGCAACATGGTGGCGCAGTTGGTAGAGCTGCTGCATATCAGCGAGCAGGTTTCCCCGGTTCGAATCCCGTTGAAAAGGAAGAAGTGGGTAAAGATGATGGATGGATGGATGGATGGATGGATGGATGGATGGATGGATGGAT
>NC_056507.1:8385353-8396029 GCF_014905685.2 Nematolebias whitei
ATGGATGGATGGATGGATGGATGGATGGATGGATGGATGGATGGATGTTTCTGGAGTATGGAGCACGATTAGCACCCCAGAAATAATAATGCACTTTGATGAAACAGGTTTAATTTTTAAAAAATCAAACATTTTTCATGAATATTGTTTTGACTGAACATTTTAGTTTCTTGCTGAATGAATAACTTTAAAAAGACTGTAGTTAAAAATACAAACTTCTCTAATAGAACAGGATCACATGAACCTCAATGATATCAAGACTCTTATATTTATTACAGATACAGTTTGTTTAAGCATTGTCTAATAAACGTCATTTATGAAAATGTTACTCCAACTTTTGGTGAGAGTTTGAGTGTTGGTAACCTGATTCTTTAATTAAGAAATGCTCTGGTGATACTAGATCGGGTTAGAATAGTCTTCTTGCCTGTATTTAAAAGTTTTTAAGATAACAGAAAGTAATTATTACCTAATGGGGTGCTTTATTTTTGAAGTAAGCAAAGCAAGAACTAATGTCAGTAAGAGATCTGTTTCAGATTTGGAGTTTTGGGTGGTAAGCTGTGGAATAATTTATGTGAGGAAATTAAGTTTATTAGTTTTTTTAAGTTTTAGAAATAGGTTAAATGCAAGTTAATGAAGAGTTACAGTTTATAAGGAAAAAAGGTGTGATAATAATGATCTTCTTCTTCTTCTTTTGGCTTTTCCCTCTTCAGGGGTCACCACGAGTCATTCTCCACCTCACTCTGTCCTCTGCATCCTCTGTATAATAATAATAATAATAATAATAATAAATTATAAAAAAATACATACATATATATACAGATTTATGACTTTTAAAGGTAATATTTATTTGAAACTTTTTCAACTTTAATTTGTTGAACTTGTTTTTGACAACAGCTTTTTCTTTGTAATCCTGAGGAATATTTAGACTTTTTGCTTGCGAGAATCCTGTTCTTTGCGGACGAGCAGAAAAAGAAAACCAGGACTTCTTTAAGCAGCGACGTGTGTGACGCAGACAGACGCTCAGCTGGTGCCGAAGCTCGCTGCTACCCAGGTGTTTGGACCCGAGTAATTCCCAGAGCTTTTATCGATTCTGAATGAAGCGTATGCACATGTGTTGGCTTTGATGGACAGAAGTTAAGTCATCTTTTCTCTTTTCTCTGTCTCTTCATCCGTCTCCATTCTTCTTTTTAATGGAAAATTCAAACAGGCCACATCATTTCCCATCATGCCTCCTGTTTCTCCGTCCTCTGAATCCATCTCCTGCCTCTCTCCATTTCACCTGACCAAATATCACAGAGCCTTTTCTCATCTCTGTCCTTTGTCAGGGACACTGATCAATACAACAGAAAGGCCAGGGGGTGGGGGTGAGTGGGGGTGGGACAGAGAAATGGATCCTGGTTGCAGTTTTTCCACCTTTAGGGGGTCCAGTTCCCTGTCCCGAGCCTCTCTGACTGAAATCAGATCAGCATCAGGTTTATTCTGTCATCAAGTTTTTAATTTATGTGGGATTCCAGTGTTTTCTTCTTCTGCAGCTTCCTGAGTGGCAGGGCGGCTCCAATGAGCAGCAGCTGTGGTTAATTCAGTGATGAGCTCCAGGAGTATAAAGGACCGTTCAAGCGTTCTCTTCTTCACCGGAACATTTGGATACCAAGCAGTACTGTAGTGACAGCTGTTAGTGTGTTCTGATAAGATTAAAACTAGTTTTCCTAGTCCTGGTTCATGATCAAGCCTGCCCTGGACGTATGTTTTCCTCTGTGCCGTCAAGCTGAATTATACCCAGGAGCCGCTGGTGCCTCTTACCTCCAGTCTGTGTCCATCCTGCCACTCACCTGCCTGCCTTCTTTGTTCCTTCCATGTTTGTGCTTCTGTTTTTACGCCGTACTGTTTTGCATTATTAGTGTTTAGCATATATCTTAGATCTTTTAGCATACAGTTTAGAGTATATCTTAGATCCTCATATACAGTTTCTTTTTACACTTTATATTTTTGCTATCGTTGGGTGTAACTGAGACCCTGTGTGCATAATTTCATTCTACGTCATGTAGCACATGTGGTGAAATGACAAATAAAGGAACTTGAACTTCCTGCCTGCCATGAATCCACTTACTAATACCTGTTCACCTACATGCCTCTTCACCACCATCATTACCACCATACTTACCTGGAAGAGAAAGTATTATTACAAGTTTATCATTTATACCATACTTACGAATCTCCATCCTTTACAGATCATCCCTGTGTTTCCTGCCTAACATCAACATAAATAAATATCACTCAGAGATTTTTTACTGAGATTTTTTACTGAGAAGAATTCATCCCGATGACCTGACTTAACCTTGTTCGAGTTTTCTACCTGGGTTATTGAGCATGCATCAGGACTTTTACTGAGTTGTTCTGCTCTGGGAGTCTAATTTACTGCAAATATGATAATCTGATTTTATTAAAAATAAACAACAAAGTCCCACCAATCAGATCTACAGACTGAAACATGAGTATTGAGTTTATGTTGCTTTTGTTTATATCAAAACATGAGTTTTTATTTTAAAGCTCCAGTGTTCCTGTTGCTTCCAATACAGTAAACTGATAAAATTCTGAAATTTTAGACAGGTAAAATAACATACCTATGTAGTACACACTTGGTACATAAGTACACACTTGGTACTTCTGAGGTAGGTATCTGTTCAGTACCAGGTAGACACAGATCTGGATTTGTAAATACCTTCCTGTTAGTATTTGTACACGCCTGTGAAACATTTCCTCCAGTTTTAGCAACAGTTCTGAGGAAAAAGATCAAAGTTTTGGCTTCATGTCAGGTTTGAGTGTGTAAAAGTATCTGTTGATCACAGATCTGTGGATTTATCTCCAGATGAGCGGCTCCAGATCGTCCGTCTTTGACTCATCAGACCTTTTGGGTTGATTCTGGTAAACATCAAAATAACCGCAGCAACCAATCAGCTCAGTGACATTAACCTGCAGCGGGCCGCCGACAGCACCAGCAGCTCTGGACACGTTTCTGTAGCGGATGGAGTGAGTTGGTTCTGTGTTTTTGTCACGCTCCTGCAAAACTCGTCGTACAGTCATCCGTAGAAACCCATCTGGATCCGTGGATCAGCAGGAAAAGTGCTGACAAACATAAACACAACACCAACATGTTCTGACCCGCTGTTCAAACGAACCATCAAACCCACTTTGACCTTTGATAAGAATCCTGCATGCCCGCTCACACACTCGGAGGGAACAGAACCGGGTCTGAATGATGCACGGAAACACTTCAGTTTGAATCCAGAACCAACATGAGTCTGAGTACGAAGCTTCGGCTTGTTTCCTCCGAATGAAAACATAGAAACTGTAGCAGAGAAAAAAACAGCTGAAAGCTTTCAGCTAAAGTTTGATTCGATCATAAATAAATGTGTTCATAAATAACCACAAACATTAAAATAACATTAAGCCTTACATGATGTGTGTATAAAACTGCTCTGACCCTGGGGGTTGGGCAGGAATCTGCCCTCACGTAAAGAGAATTTTTCTCATTGTCTCTCCATTTGACGACAGGAGAGTCAAATCAGAACCAGAATTAAAGATCCTGTCATCTGCAGACCAAATGGTCCTGAAATGTCATGTCTTGCTGCTAATGAGGTGGGAAGTACTGTGGGGGTTAAAGGAGTTTAGGGCCTGCATGTCTACACACACACACACACAGAAACATACAGACAGTGGCATTTAACAGAACCATAGACTCCAAACTGGACTTTGTTTCAGTATCTCCTTCACTGACTACTTCTATCACATAATGGAGGTAGCTAACCCAGAGCAGAGGGGCTGAGTTGAAACAGACTCAAAATCACTAGCTATGTTCACATGGGCATAAGGTTTTTTTTTTTTGTTTGTCTTTTTCTTCTTTCGGCTGCTCCCTATTTTATGGGTCGCCACAGCGAACTAAGTCGCACGAAGACTTGGCAGTTATTTTTACGCCGGATGCCCTTCCTGACACAACCACAGACCGCCGAGCTACCACAGCCCTCTGTGTGGAGCAGATGGTGGGGGTTAAGGGTCTTGCTCAAGGAGCCAGAGTAAGATGAATGAGGGTGGGGGCAGGTGTAGGTGCTTCACTTACCCCACCCACATTTTTGATGTTGTCGGTACCGGGGCTTGAACTGGCGATCTTCTGATCGCAAGCCCACCTTCTCCAACCTCTGCGCCACCACTCCCCTGGGCGTAAGTAATCGGATTAAATGACCATTCAAAATAAAAATGCGTCATGTAAACGCCCCATTCTGATTATTTTTTGTTGACTCAGCTCGATCCGAATGAATTTGTAATCCGAATGAGAGGGGTGGTTTATGCCGATTCGTAATCCGAACAGTGTGCAAGTAAACACTTAATCTGATCATTTTATTCCGACCGTGGAAAACTGACCAGACTGTGCAGGTGAGACCTATGTCTACCTCACGTATTTCCGCCTGGCTAGATGCTAATATGCCGGGGAAGTAAAACTGGTCGGTGAGCGACAACATTTCTACTAGAAACTTTGAAAGAGCTCAAAATTATCTGCATTACCTGTAGCTCAATCAAGGAGTGCAGTAAAGTCTCCATCGTCATTAAAACCTGCCGTGGGTCCAGGTTACGTTCATCATCGAAGTAAACTGGCAGTAGAACTTCTTCTTCTGTTGTTTTTAAAGGAAAGTTTACTTCTCTGCACATGTCAGTACTTCTATGTTGAATAAAAGCCCGCTGCATTTAAATGCTTGTCAAGAACGAATTGTGCCCATGTAAACGATACATTTGGATTATTTTATCCAAATACATTTCAGTATGGTCAAAGAATTGTGTGCATGTAAACATAGATATAGTGGAAGGCAAGTGAATTTATTTACAGTGTTCAAATATTTACAGGAGGTATTTGGAGGATCTGAAAAAGGAGGAAGAAGGGTAAGTATGTGTTCTGGTAGCTGATGGTGAGGTTATGAACTTTTTTTTTCCTTACAGGTTTCTTAGAGGAGAGGAGGGTGGATAATTCCAGGTATGTATGGTCAGTGCCAAGAAGGGGTTGAGGTGATGGTGGTGGTTCCATAGAGATTTGTAGGCAGGTACTGGAAACCCCAACCTCTGCAACATAGTTCAAGAATGTGACTGACCATAAAAGCAGGATGATTATCAATGAGTTGGGGGTGGATGTAGATCAGCAGGCGAGCACTGAGAACTCTCAGAAACAGGTTTTATTCAGGACACATGGAAGATAGAATGGATGAGCAGAGGTGGGTAATTTGAGTCAGACCACAGAGGGGTTGATGATCTTTATGAAGTGAAAATGACCTATAAAATGGGGAGATAATTTCCTGGAGGTGTCAATTGAATTGATGTCGTGGCTGGAGAGCCATATCTTCTGACTGATCAGTAGGTAGGTGCTAGTATGTTGATCGGCGTT
The DNA here is from genome assembly GCF_014905685.2 of Nematolebias whitei. Lineage (NCBI taxonomy): Eukaryota > Metazoa > Chordata > Actinopteri > Cyprinodontiformes > Rivulidae > Nematolebias > Nematolebias whitei. The sequence goes on from NC_056507.1 coordinate 8,390,779, forward strand.
GTTTTAAATCTTGGTCAGCGATGCGTAACAAGGCCTCTTTGGTCTGTCACCAAACTCTCTGAAAATGGTGGAAATGATGCTGGACAGAGGGTACTGATTTCTCCAACTCCTGACTGGGAAACAGAGGACACGTTACCCAAGGATGCTCCAAAAGGTGAGATGCCAGTGGCTGAGGATGTGAGGGTGTTGTGGGTGTATTCTACCCAGGCCAGATGTTTGCTCCAAGAAAGAAAATCTGTCATTTACTGTAAGAATAACTGTGTTACCCTCAGACAGTAGTAGTCCAGTGATGAAGTCTAGGGAGATGTGAAACCATGGGCAACTTGGGGTAGATAAGGGTTGCAGTAGGCTAGAGGGAGATTGGTTTCTGATCTTGTTGTGGGCACAGATGGAATATGCAGCAACAACATCCTTGATGTCTTGGTTCATGGTGGACCACCAGAAATGTCTCTTAGTGAACGGACGCATACAGTCAAGTCCTTCTTGCCATCTTTAGTGTCCAGGCTCCCATACAACTCATCACATTCCTTCTACTTTACCTTAGGTACCTCCATCGTTGCTCTACATTTCATCTCCTTATATTCCTGTCTCTTCTCTTGAATCTCCTCATTGTCATATTTATTCTTGGCTAACATCTTTCTTTGAATAGCTTCCTGCAGTTCACTATTCCACCACCAGGTTTCCTTACCATCCATTCTCTGTCCAGATGACATTCCTAACTGTCTGTCACATATTATAAAACACCAGTTAGTAAAAGTTATCTACCTAAGGAAGCAGCAGATTGCATTGATTCTCCACCTCTTTTCAATTTCCCATCCTGAGCAGCACATTGGTGAAAGTGGAAAGGAACAACTACCTTTTAACAGGAAGAAATCTCCATCACAACCAGAGCCAGAACCAGTTTAAAGAAGGGCCACTGGCTGCCTCGACTCTCTGCGGTTAGAGAGGACAGGAAAGAGACACAGAAAAGCAAGAAGTGGTCTAGGTGTAGTTTCTGTGGGGAGAAAGCCTCTGAGAAATTGCAGCAATAATTAAAAGTAGAAACGTGTTTTGTGACTCGGAACGCGTAGAAGCATAACTTTCAGCACCTCAGTTGTTCGTCTCACCAACCGTTACTGTAAATAATAATCTGATCTAAAACTGAAGTTTCAGCTTCACAGTTACGAAATGCTTGACATTACCCATCTGTCTTTCTGATCTGCTTCTCTATCTCTTAAACACACACGCACACACACTTTGTTTAAAATGTACACCGATTCAGGCCCACACACAAGAGGAACATAAAAGCTTCTTGCCTCCTTGCCTCTCTCCGTATGTCTGCCCTCATTAAAAATGATGCCTGCACACACACACTTCAAATCAAATCACATCATCCTCAACTGTCAAATTAGGAAAATATTGTTGGTGAGCTCGCCTGCTTGATACCCTCTTCTTGTGTGCTTGTGAGAGTTGAATCAGTGAAGAAAGACCTGAAACCTGCTTGGTCATCTAACAGGATCTTATCAGTTTGGAAATATCAGGAGGATTCTGGATGAGGTTCCTGAAAAAATGTGAACGTGAAAACAAAACCTCCAGGAGAGACTCTGAGTAGAGCTGCTGCTCCTCCACATCTAGAAGAGACTGTTAAGGTGGTTCAGACATCTGGTAAGGATGGACCCTGGACACCTCCATAGGGAGGAGTTCTGGACATGTCCAACTAGGAGGAGACTCTAAGGAAGTCCCAGGATTGGAGACACTATGTCTTTCAGCTGGTCTGGAAATGCCTTGGAGTCCTCCCAGAAGAGCTGGAAGAGGCGGCTGTGGAGAGAGATATCTGGACGTCCCTCCTCAAGCTGCTGTCCCTGAGACCTGAGTCCAGAACCAGATGATGGATGGAATGGATAGATGATGGATGGATGATGAATGGAAATGATGGATGATGGATTGATGAATGGAATGGATGGATGATGGATGGATGATGAATGTAATGGATGGTTGGTTGGATGGATTGATGGATGTGAAAGTGAAAATATCTCCTCTTTCAGTTTGTGTGGCAGCAGGCACTAGGACCATCAGGCATTTGTTGAGCAGCCTCTGCAGCTACGTGCTGAGAGGAAGAGTGTCTGTCAATCATTGATCTTAAACTGTAAAACTTCATCCTGTGATTTGTCCTTGAACTTCTCATTAATCTGTTTAAGTTGAGAGGAAAAGAGTTGATCAGAATGTGATTTGGAAGTAAATAAAACTGCACAGATCACTGAGATCTTCCCCGCTGCACACACACACACACACACACACACATATTTGTAAATGTTAAGATTGTTTTGTTCAGGCACTGTCGTTGCTGATAAAACCATTTATTTCTTAGAGGAGCTGGGCATCAGAGACCAGGTTCAGACTCATGTTTCTTCAGAGCTTCAGCAAACAAAAGCTGCAGTTTTATTTAGAAATGATGATCCTTTTGGTTAAATGTCAGTGAGCTTAACAACAGACCTTTTCCTTATTGAACCGATCTCAGTCTTTGGGTCGGGGGCCACCTGTTGTACACAAATCTTCTCTAAGCAAATATGTATTGTCTTCTGCAGCGTTTAAACACTTCATCATAAAACATGTTGTGTCTCCTTGAGAAGAACCACAAAAAAAAAATAGTAAAGAGTGGAAAAGATCACACCAAACTCTACCTGACAAGTGATCTCTGGGATACATGTTGCAAACAACACCGCATCAATGGTTGCCCAGCAACAACGATGGCACCACAAGTAATAACAAGCAACCTTTTCAGAGAAGCGGCTCGCAGGGAAGGCTGCTGGCCTTGACTCTCTGCAGGTAAACCTGGAGACAGCACATTTTTCTCAACCGTAATAAAGTTGTGAAGTAACACAAAGAACAAGACAGATCAAGGAAAGTAAAAGAGATTGTCAGCAGAGGAGAAGACAGAAGAGTTGGATAAAATCACAGGAGAAGGATGAGGAACACCTTGAAGGAGCAGCACGGTTAAAGAAGACAAAGTGTTATTGCTGCTCGGTTCCACAGCAACAAGCAGCGGGGGGGCTTCCTGCTTCCTCCCTCTCACACGCAAACACACACCAGGGGCACCGGGAACGCCTCTTTGGGCACCAAGGTCTTTCCTCCCACTAAATTAAAACCATTAATAACCAACTGGGAGAGGAGCAACAAGGGGGCATGAGAGATGGATGGAAGGCTGAGAAACAGAGATGTAAGAGGGATGGTGGGATTACGGGGGAGATCGAACGACTGCTGGATGGGAGGAAAATTGATGAGCAACCTGAGGACGAAAAGCAAAGTGCACTCGGAAAAGTGGACTTTAGGTTTGTCTGTGAACAGTTCTAACAAAGTTAGCACGAGTGACTGTGAGAACCTTGGTTCTGATTGTGTGTGAGGTGGGCTGAGTGGTTCATGGACTCTGGTAACATCTCATCTATCTTCTGGAAAGAATCCATTCAAAGCAGAATGAAGGATTAAAGAAAGAAAAGAGAATGGTGTTTTGAAGGGTTCATTACAACAACCAGGTGCTTTTAAAAGTTGTTTCATGAACAGTTTGGAGGTAAACTTTATTATACTGCAAGAACAAACAATGATAAATAAACTGTCCTGAGGAAAAACGTTTAAACAGATAAAGTCTGAAAACAAAGATCAAGAATATTGAGGGGGCAGCACGGTGGCGCAGTTGGTAGAGCTGCTGCCTCTCAGCGAGCAGGTTACCCTGGTTCAAATCCTGGTACAGGGGCCTTTCTGGGTGGAGTTTGCATGTTCTCTGTGCATGTGTGGGTTTTCTCCAGGTACTCCGGTTTCCTTCCACAGACCACAAACATGCATGTTAGGCTGATTGGTAACTCTAAATTGCCCCTAGATGTGAGTGAGAGAGTGAATGGTTGTTTGTCTTGTTTGTCTCTGTGTCCCTGTGATGGACTGGAGACCTGTCCCAGGTGTACCCCGCCTCTCGCACAGTGATCGCTGGACATGGGCACCGGCGACCCCCGCGACCCAAAAAGGAAGAAGCGGGTAAAGATAATGAATGGATGGAAGAATGTTGAGCTTCCCATCAATCAGCTACAGATGGATGGCCTCAGCCACCTGAGGAAGTAGTCTCTGATGAGCTTTCTTGATCAGGCTGGTAGTGTTGTTGCCCCAGCTGAGGTTGTCATTCAGGTGCACACCCAAGTACTTCTAAATGGAGACCACTTCCACCACATAGCCTCCTATATTCGGGGGCCGGGGGGTGCTCCTTCTGAAATCCACAGTCATCTCCTTCAACTTCTTCACACTGATGTGGAGGTTGTTCTTTCTGCACCAGCTCTCCAGGTGTTCCACCTCCTGCCTGTAGTCGGACTCATTGTTTGTGATGTGTCCAACCACCGCTGTATCGTCTGCAAACTTTACAATATGAGAGCCTGGATGGGTAGGTGTGCAGTCACATGTGAGCAGAGTGAACAGGAGGGGGCTCAACACACAGCCCTGAGGGGAGCTGAGGGATAGTTAATTCAATATCTACATTCACTGCCAGATTGAGACTGAGTCTGCTGACCCAGTGCAGTGTGTCTACAGCATGTGATTCTGTAGGATTGTTTTTGGTAAAATTGCTAACTCATCTTTTACCTGTAGTCAGCCAGAGGACATGTGACATTCAGGTTAATTTAACCCTCGTATTCTTGGGTCCTAATTCGGTTGGAGGACTCAAAACTTTAACTTGGGTAGATCAGGAACCGAGCAGCTCTACTTTCTATCATCAGAGTTTTATCAGAGTCCCAGAGACAAGATAAAGGTCTCGTCACAGGGCAGGTAAAAAGCTGATCACTGGTCAGAAAAGATTAAAAATGGCCCGGGCACCAATGCTAGAACAATAAAAACTCTTCCACAGATGGTTCCTTGCTTCAGCAGAGCCTTTCTAAATGAGTGTGCTGAGTTGCCCAGCTTCTGCAAGAATCGATGACCTGTTCAGCTGATAATAAAAAAAGCATTTTTATTAAGAACTGATAATTTGATCAACTGGAGCTTCTGTAAAAGAAACGTTTGAGTCCGACAGATTAAATTAAGATTACAGACAGATTGTATTGGGGAGGTGGTTGGAATTGTGTGTGTGAGTGTGTAAATGTGTATATAAGAGTGTGAAGTTGGAGGTGAATGACTTTGGGTGTGGGTTTACAACTCTACAATTTACCATTGGAGTGAATTTACCAATGTTGGATAAATTTCTGTATTGTTTTATATATATCTACACACACACACACATATATATATATATATATATACA
>NC_056507.1:8396429-8408133 GCF_014905685.2 Nematolebias whitei
ATACCAGTGGGCGGCTATTGGGGGCGCCCGAGGAGCAATTGGGGGTCCTGCTCAGAGACACCACGAGATGTGCAATGGCTGGGGATTGAACCTGGAACCCAAGTCGGCTGCTCTGCCTCTACACCACCACCACCCAGGTATGTGTACATGGATAGGTGAGTGCACATTGGGTATAAACTTGTTTTTTATTTTATGTGTGTTCAGTCATTCAGTCATTTTGCCATGTCTGAAATGAATAAATCAATAAATAAATAAATTACAGCTCAGCCACAAACAGAAGAAATCTAATGTTACTGAAAAGTGAGTCTGACAGAAGCAGCAATCCCTGACTGATGTGCAACAGGTTAAAATATTACCAACCTCCCTAATAACAATCTGCTCTGTTCAACTTGTATATAATTATGATTACAAAGAGCTTCACATATACATTACGGAAAACACGGTGAGTATTTTTTAATTAGTGAGACGGCTGTAACGAAGCTCTGCAGGGAGTGAAAACACCTTTGGTTTCTCGTAGTAAGAGCTCCACGTACAGATCAAGGTTACTGAGATTGCCTAGCAACTGTTAGCCCACCACATCACTTTTCCCTCTCTGTTGTTCTCATGTTCATTTATGTCCATTGAAATCTGCCAGATAGTTCACCAGTTTCATAAGCAACAGCAACCTTGAGTCAGCTCACTGCTTTTTTTTCATCAACGCACACGCACTCTCTCACACACACGCTCCTCTGAATGTGTTTGGTGCTCACAAAAAGATGTTACAGAGTGTCAAACCAATATCTGTCTCTTCATTGCTGCCTACCTCTTCATTTTCAGCTCAAGGACAGAGAAAGGAGGCAGGAGGGAAAAGTGACGAAGAGGGCGTCTGACAGGAAGAAAGAAGTGAAGAGATGAGGTTTTCACATCAACACAGGACGCATATTCATCGACTGTTACAATTTTTAAAAAAGCACACAAATAAAGGTTTTTTAAGTAAAAAATGTACAGAACGTTAAATATAGAGTTAAACCCTGCATGCATCACATATAAAATATAATCTAAAAATGAAAGAAAACAAAATTTTCTGTCGTTTTACAGGAAGTAAAGCCTTGTTTTTAGGAAAAGTACCATTTTATTTAATGTCTGTAGAAATTAACAAGTTTTCTGATTCCTCTTCGCAGGATGTTATCTGAAGTGAAGAACGAGAAATAGCGGATTAATCCTTAAGAAATGACCGCCTCTGCCAGGACCAGTTTAGACTCACCGGATGTGTAAATTATTTAAGTTAATAAAAAGGTGATGTGAAAGTTACTGAAGAGGTTACTTTTTTTTTTTCATGAATTTTGTGTTATGGTTTGATCTGATCACAAAAAAAACAACAATAAAACAAATAAAGTGTTGAAACTATACTGACAAAAGGAAAACAATCATATTCTGATGCATGCTCCATAATCCAGGTTTAAAAAAATCTAACAAAATTAAGTCGGGCCCTCTGGACAGATGCAAAAAGTAAAAAATGAAAAATAAATATTTTAAATTGTTGAAACGTTTTATCTTTTATCCAAAAGACTTCAGCAGTCTGAGGGTGCATTCATAGACCGCTTTAATCGAACTCTAGTCCGTTTGCCTAGAAAGTCTGGTTCGTTTGGGGAGGTGTGCACAATCAAACTCTGATGCGGAACAAAAAAGTGAACTCTGGTCCGCTTAAAAACCTAGGTCTCGGTCCGGTTGAAGTGAACTCTGGCGCGGTTCAAATGCAGTGTGAATGCAAGCGGACCGGAGACCACTCCAAAAGCAGGAAGTAACTACAGTGCAGGGCAAACAAACGTGCATTTCTCTTACCACCATTTCCGAACCCCACCTGATCTGACGAATTAACAGTAATTATCAATAAGAACCCGGAAAACCCCGACATTTTTAATTAAGCTTTGACTGCTTATAGTTATTAACGGTCAGGGACGTGCGGCTGAATAAAAGGGGTAGAAGGTCAGAGCATTGTGGGTGTTTGTCCTTTCATGGCCATCAAAGAGCATTAAAACCCTGTTTCTCTCTAGATTCCTCATTACTCAGACACGGACCACTATTACACATCTGCTTTGGGATCTCACCTGTTTGGGTCATCGGCCGCGCGCATCCACTGAGTGCAGCGGCTGAATGAACGTCCATTTGGGCGATGGATCACTTCCTGGCAGTACAGTCCCATCTGAAGCTTAACTGAACTTTATTTTACCTCTTTCAAGGCCGGTCAGCTCACAGTTAAACAGCCGCGTGCAGCTGGTGATACTGGGCGGCAAGCCATGTTGCCATATAATTGGATTTTAAAGTAAGCCATGTTGCCATATATTTGGATTTTATAGCAAGCCATGTTGTCATATAATTGGATCGCGGTTGATCCACTGACACAATAAAAAGCCCGACACTGACCCGGCCAGCCCATCCAGCACATTATTATGGCTCAGCCCACCCTGAATTCGGGTCGGGCAGGGCCGGGCTTCGGGCCCGGGTTAGAAATGACAGTTCTACTGTACAGCACGTTGGTCCTGTATGTTTTTTTTTTAATGCTATATAAATAAAGTTGGATTGGACTGGATCAACCATTTTGTTGTTGACTTTCAAAACTAGCTGTTCACATGTAAAAGGAGGACCATCAGCCTAACAATTGATTGGTAGTGCCCTGATGGCCGCTTGTTATTCACAGAGGGCAGAGTGATATACTAATAATAGCATTGTAAGAGGGGGCCAGTTGGACACGGAGGCGTAAACAGTTTCCAGTAGTTGATAAAACTCTGGTGTTGAAATGCTTTTGGCACAGAGGAAAGGGATTAAAACTAAAATGTGATCAGTGAAGGCCGATAAATACTCCACACGTGAACTAGTGGGAGCTCCTGGATTTTACAAACGCTCTACATCATACTTACTAAAGAAACAACCTAAATGTAGTTTAGCACACATTATCTCCTTTGTATTTACAATAATTCAGTTTGTTTGACTCCATTTGTTTGTTAATTGATGATAACAGATGAGCTGTTAAATAACAGCTGTCTCCTTCCTGCAGTAATTAAAACAAACCCTGCAGAGTCGCTGAGTTATGTTGCTTTTATCTCTTAGCTCTGTTTATTATCATCATTCTTAAAGCAGGATGGGGGAGGGGGTCAGATGAGAGGACAAAGACAATTAAAGCTGCACGGGATGGCCATTAGCATTCTGGCTGCATTGTTTTGCGGCGACTAGACGAGCTGTTGTCTATGTAATTATGTTATTAGTGTTTTTTAATACACATCCACGTGCAGTCATTTCATTCTGCTCGTGTTCCCGTCCCACTGATGGGACTCTGATTGCTGCACTCAGCCGTTTTATTAGGCCTAATTAAATTATTGTTATTTTGCTCCTGCCGTCAGCCAGAGCAGAGGCAGTGTCACGAGCACCAGCGTGGTTAAATGTGCAAACATGTCTTCATCCTTTTCTTGGTCGCTGTGTGCTTCTTGAAATGTTTCTAATCAGTGCGAGTGCAGCAGTTTTATATAAGCAGTAAAATCAGGGTGGGATATTTCCCCAGAAGAGAAAAATCTTTAAATAATTAGATTTACAAGAACAGCAGCACAGATATAATTAGGCACACAGAGTTTTATCCTCCACAGCTCATCCATCATGATGACTTCATGCAGAATCAATAGAAAGGAAAAGTGTGTGCACATCCAGATTTCTGTTGGTTTTCTCTTCAGACCCAGTTGTTTCTGTGTGAGAGATGCAGAGACACCCCCCTCCCCAACACCACCCCACCCTTCATCATTACTCTGATCTGCACCCACGTCTGCTCCTCATACGCTCCAAACTGAACACACATCCCGCCTGCTGACCGCCTTTCTCCACATGCCTTGGCTTCATTTCTGCAGGCTTTGTGCTTTTCCCTCTCAGCCATCGCACCGGGGGGGTGGCGAGAGGGGGTGCAATGTGGGACTGATAGTAAAAACTAAATTAACAGGACCAAAAACACAGGCAGGGCCACTAAAAGAAGAACTTTCACAATAAAAAATGTTTTGTGGACTGTAATCCCATCCATCCATCTTCTACACTTATACGTAACCTAGGTCGAGGAGAGAAACTCAAACCTCCCTCTCCCCAGTGACACTTTTCAGCTCAGTCTGGGGGACCCCGAGATGTTTCCAGGTCAGAAAAATACATTATTCCTCTAGCGACTTATAGGTCCTCCCCGAGACCTCCTTCCAGTGGGACGTGCCCAGAAAACCTCTAAAGCGAGGCATCCAGGAGGTATACTCATCAGATGCCTGAACCACCTCAACTGACTCCTTTTGGTGCGGAGGAGCAGCAGCTCCAAGCCGAGCTCTCTCCAGATGACAGAGCTCCTCACCTTATCTCTAATGCTGCGGCCCCACTCCCACCACCATCACGCTGCTAAGGAAGCCCATTCCGGCCGCTTGTATCCAGGATCTCGTTCTTTCTGTGGTGATCCAAACCTCATGACCAGAGGTGAGGGAACATAGACAGACCAGTAAATCAGGAGCTTTGCCTTTCGACTCAGCTCTCTCTTCATCACGACTGAGCAAAACAATGCCCTCATTACTGAGGACGAGGCCCCAATGGACTGGAGACAAGGGACAGCCCTGGTGGAGTCCAACTCTAAACTCAACTCAGCTTGAGCTCGACTTTGTGCCAAGAAAGTGGACACAATTCCTTCTTTGGTTGCACAGAGACTGGATAGCCCTTAAAAGCAACCCAGGCACCCCATACTGCCGTAGCACCCCTCACAGAGTGCTTTGAAGAACACGGTCATAAGCCTTCATACATATGTAGACAAGAGAAGTAAACTCCTATGACACCCTTAGCAACTCCATAAGGGTGAAAATGTGGTCCACTGTCCCATGACCAAGGTGGAAGCCACACTGTGGTACTCAGGTGATGGGTCCACATGGTGACTTCCTGTTACTTTCAGGCATGGCCCAGCCAGACCCCAGGAGCCAAGGCTCAACAACCAGGTGCTCACCGGCGAGCCTTTCCACTGTTGCCTTCATGCTTGTTCAGGATGAGACGAAGTGAAGATTCAACACAATCTGCTGGCTTCCTTAGATAGATAACTTTTACTAACTGGCTTTTGTAATGTATGTGAATGTTTTTGTACAGTGCCCTGAGAAGACATGTTGGTACTTGGAGCTATAGAAATTAACCGAACATAAGTGGAACATGTGTAGCAACCACATTTCCTTCGTTAAACACAACGTGCTGCATGTGACATCACACCTTCAGAACCGTGGACTGCTCACCCTGGAGTCTGATGAAGGTCACATTTAAATTAGAATCTGGATGACCACACCGACACATCAGATCGAGTGTTAAGACCTGCGAGGTGAACGCAGTCTTGGTTGTTTTTTGGTTTCATTTTAGTTGTGTTTTCTGTGTTTTGTCCGGTTGTTCTGTGTTTCTGTTGTTGTGTGTGTTCGTTGGTCAAAGAACCAGCAGACAAGCACCCCATGGTGTTGCAGCTGACAGGGCAAATTTATTCTGTTCAAAACAAAAATGTTTTCAGAACAGCAGTTCATATACCCAGGCTTCCACATGCGCACCTTCCATGGGAAAATAGAAAGAATTACATAATTAAAATGGCATGAGAAAACCTGACGAGTGCTACTTGAACTAACATGGGGCTTCAAGCTTAACTCCACACAATAAAGTGCTGTCAAACATTATAAAACAGCTTAACAGATTTGAATTAGGCAAATAACAACATGAAACAAAATGTGTTTAACAAACTAAAGTTTCAAGATGTTTTCAACAGTTTTACAACATTCGGTCCCATAAGCTGGAAACACAATTCTGCATGATCACCTCTCCCCAGCATGGCTAGATGAGAGCTAAGAAGAGTGGCGCAAACACACGGGAAGTGATGCAGAACAGGAAGTAAGAAAATAAATGCTTCCCCACCAAAGTAAAATACAATACATATACCAGGAAATCAAACGACAACAAAAGAAAGAATTTGGGATGAAATAAAAACTAACATGTGTACACACCTGTTACACACACATACACCTGTTGTCTATTCTAATTAGTCGCAGCTGCAGCCACCCCCTAATTAGCCCCATTTCAATCTCTCTATTCTCATCTCTCTTCTGTCTAGCATTGTGTGTTTACACCAGGTCTGGTTCTCCTCTGTGTTCTCCTCACTCTTATTTTATACAAAGCTGTTTTTTTGTTTTGTTTCCGAAATAAATAGTTTTCATTTTTATTCAAGCTTCTCATGTCAGTCTGCATCTTCGGTCCAAATCTCCACAACCTGGGACATGAATATGTTTGTTTTGTGTGAAGAAAACAAGTTTTTAGTTTGTAAAGATGAGCAAAGACAAAGATTTACATAAACCTGCAGTGAAGCTCCGTGTGTCAAACATCCAGCCAGTTTTACACAAAGGGTCTGACACAAACATACGTGATAAATGTCATACAAGCACACTGAGGCACTGAAGGGTGGATCTGTATTAGCCTCAGCGTGGAGACAAACCCACATCCATCACACACACACACAAACACACACACACTTCTGACCCAGGGTGTGCCGATGAAATGGAGACGGGAGGTAATTAAACAGGGATCAGGCTGCTCTTTATCAAGGGCTCTTCACTGCTGGGCTAAATTAACCTCTGCACACACACACACACACACACACACACACAGACTCAAAAAGACCTGTATGGAGACAGACACGTGGACGGTGTTTGATCTTTCTGCTGAGGAGTCTGTAAATGACGTTTCTGATTGTTTGAATTGTGAAAGAATAAAGGTGACCAAAAAAATCCTAGAATTCATCCATTCATCATCTTCCTCCTGTCTGTGGTCAGGTTGTGGAGAAACTCACACCTCCCTCTCCCCAGAGACACAGGCCACCTCCTCCTGGAGGATCCCGAGGTGTTTCTGGACAACAGAGGACACAGAGGAAACCAGATGTCCACTGGACAAAAAGACACAGAATCTTTGATTTCTCCCAGTCTGACAATTAATCAGACAAATATTTCCTTTTGTAGGACAGCTAAGCTTCAATAAATTATTATTTTTTAAACGTCCAAATGATAAGAGACGTTTATATTACATATCCAACAAAGTTAAGTCAGGTTCTCTGGACGGTGGACCTTACTTAACTTTGTTGGATTTTTTTTAACCTGGATTATTGAGCATGAACTTTGATATTTATATTACATACTTCAAAGTCAAAGGTTTACATACACTGAGAATACTACATCTGCAGCCCAACTGATGTACAAATGTTGTCCAACTGTAGTCCAGTTGCATTCAAACTACGATCTAACTATAGACTAACTGCAGTCTAAAAGCTGTCAAACTGCAGTTCAACTGTAGTCCAACTAGAGTCCGACTATTGTCCAACTACAGTCTGATTGTAGTCCAACTACAGTCTGACTGTAGTCCAACTATAGTCTGATTGTAGTCCAACTACATTCTGGCTGTAGTCCAACTTTAGTCTGATTGTAGTCCAACTACAACCAGACTGTAGTCCAACTGTAGTCTGATTGTAGTCCAACTACAGTCTGGCTGTAGTCCAACTTTAGTCTGATTGTGGTCCAACTACAGTCTGGCTGTAGTCCAACTTTAGTCTGATTGTAGTCCAACTACAATCAGACTGTAGTCCAACTATAGTCTGATTGTAGTCCCACTACAGTGTGGCTGTAGTCCAACTAGAGTCCAACTGTAGATCAACTACAATCCGGCTGTAGTTGGACTACAGTCGGAATGTAGTCTAACTGCAGTTCAACTGTAGTCCAACTACAGTCTGATTCTAGTCCAACTGTAGTCTAACTGTAGGAAATTGCAGTTTGTCTGTAGTTGAACTGAAGTCGAACTGCAGTCTGATTGTCTGGGTTATCTAATTGTAGTCCAACATCAATCCATATGCCGTCCAACTGTAGTCCATTTGTAATCCAACTACAGTCTGATTGTAGTCTAACTGCAGTTCAACTGTAGTCCAACTACAGTCTGACTGTAGTCCAACATCAGTCTATCTGCAGTCTAACTGTATTCCAACTGTGGTCCAACTAATCCAACTACAGTCCAACTGTAAACCAACTGCAGTCTAAATGTAGTCCAACTGGAGTACAACTGTAGTACAACTTCAATCCAATTGCGGTCCAACTGGAGTACAACTGCAGTCCTACTGTAGTTAAACTGTAGTCCAGATCCATAATCTGATTAACGGTTTCTGTTTTTTTTCATTCTACCTTTATTTAAACAGATAAATCACATTGAGCCTTAAAGACTCATTTACAAGTGAGACCTGTTTGGACAGACAAAAAAGTGGTAAACTGGACACATGTAGGAGTTGGAAGCGAAAAAATTCCTATCAGACTTTTTTTTTCCTTCCTATTTTAAACTGCAACAATAGAATAGAATAGAATAGAATAGAATAGATTTATGCATATTGTTTAGAATGCAGGAAAGTCTTTCTACTTTGTTGCAACTGAAACATCTATAAGAACAAGTATTAAACCTATAACTACAGTATATTGATTACTAAAACACAACACCTAAACTTGGGGACTAACAAATACTTTATTACTTAAAACTGCTTTTCAGGAAGTAATGGCGTTTAAAGTAAAAACGGTTAATAGATTACAAAACAACTGTTCAGATCCATATGTACTGCTTTTTTCATGTATGTGAACCTTTTTTGTTGGAAGCATGCTGAACAGATCCAGGGGGACAGGAGTCCAACATGTTGGACTTATTGTCTTACAGACAGAACTGTTGCTGTGATCAAAAATTGCCTGATGATAAAAAAATAAACATTTAATGAAACGTAATGATAAATACTAAAATCAAATACAAACGCTAAACAGTCTATGTAAAACTTTTCAGACTTCAATAAATTACATTTATTTCTGCTCAGTGGATCAAAAAGATGAAAAGTTCTGATGAATCTGAAACTTCTTGATGAACATCTACAAGCAGAATCTTTAAATTTATGATGAACTTAAAAAAAATCTTGCATAATTGATATGAACTCAAACTGACAAGACATACAAGTTTAATCTGTTTTTATTTTGTTTGGACTTTTAGTTTCTGACACTCAGAGCTGATGGAAGGAGCTCATCAATCTCTCCATAAGCCAATATGATCATCCACATACAGAAAGATTAGCTGGAGGGAGGTTCTGACTGACAGGTGATGCTCAGATCCAGCAGGACCAGCGGAGCTTTGATCCAGGTCGTGGATCAGTAACCCTTGGGCCGCAGATTTATCAAACCGTGCACACGCGCGTTTCTGTGCACCTTTCCTTCATACGTCCTGACAAACATGAAGCTGAGCCCAGCTGCTTAGACCGTCCTGTCCCCTCCCAAAAATAAATCTGTGAATCAGTATAAATACACAGCAAGCTTCCAAATAACTTAGGCAAAGACGATGAGTAAGGTTAAAAAGGATTACTGAATGTGAAACAGATCATGTGAGAGGTGGAGGCGAGCTGGAACAATTTATTTATCAGTCATTCCTCTGGGGTTATTGGTAAAAGGAAAAAGCAATGAATGGTAAAAGATGGTAAATGCTGTTAAAGCTGCGAGATCAAAGTTATGGTCCCTGACTGAAAATTTTAGAAAGTAGTCAGACATCAAAGTTGACGTGAAGAAACGAGTTGTTGAGCATTGACAATGTGCTTCAGTCACTGTGTTGAAGTTAATTTATTTGAACCTCATACAGATGAGGTTGTCTCAAACACCTGGCACAGCAGGACTCAAGGACGACTAAAATACCCAACCTGTCAGCTCCCATTAAAAGGTTCTGGTTCCAAAGAACCCCAACGTGGTGAGGTCTTGAACTGGCACCAGCAACACGTGTTTTTCTCCTAGTGTCTCTCTGCAACACTAGGACTAGTTCAGAACAGAGGTCCAAAAGAATGGCCCTGGACCTCTAAATGAGAATTTAAAACCAGGCATCATGGTGTGTCAGCAGGTCGGTGTGATCCCTGAAAACACGCTGACTCCCAGTCCTATTGGTGATGTCCTCCACAGCTGTCATTGTGCCACGGATACACACAACTTTGCGTAGCTATTTTTGGACAAATGTCATTTTCTGCACCTTGCGGACCGGAGGAATCACCAGAGGTGAGTTGTTCTGAATTAATTTACTGATCTGACACAGTTTTCTTCTCACTGAGGATGGATGTTCCTCTTAGATAATTTGCACACATTTTATGCCCCTCTCAAGTGTGTGCTCACTGTCATCTGTTGACATCTACCATCCATCCATTACCTTTGGCTTGTTCTGGAGACGGGTCGTAAAGCCAATAGCTTGAGCACGGCGGTCCAGACATTTCTTTCCACTCTTTCCATTCAAGCTCTTCTGGGATGGCTCCAAGGTGTTCCCAGGCCAGCTGAGAGACATACTCTGTCCGGAATGTCCTGGGTCTTCCCTGGGGTCTCCTCCCAGTGTGACATGTTGAGGAGCACAGTCAAATGTCTTCTCCAGGTAAACAAAATATATGTAGACTGGATGGACAAACTCCCATGACCGCTTGAGGACCCTAGTGAGGATAAAGAGCTGGTCCAGTGTTTCATGGCCAGGATGGAACCTTCATTGTTCGTCCTGGAGGTTCAACCAGCAATTGGATTTGCTTCTCCGGTACCCCTGAATGCCAGGGAGGCTAAGAAAACTGATGCCCATATATCTAACAAAGTTAAGGTCCTCTGGGTGGCCAGGAGACCATCCCTTTTTGAGCAGAGGTGGCATCCACCTGCGCCCTCTCTGACTCAGTCAGAAGAGAGGTGAACCAATGAAGAGAGCATTGGTAGACAAACCAGGTCTGAGAACCACAGCCAGCGGTAAGTCCATCGAGGGGGCTGTGATTGGAGATGGGCCCAGCAGGTCTGTGTCCAGAGAGGGGCCCAGCAGGTCTGCAGTAGGTGTGGAGACCCAGAAGTCTGCAACTGACATGGAGACCCAGGAGGGTGCAGCTGACCGATCAGAAGGTGGATCTGCAATCGACGAGTCAGGATCTAGGTTTGCAGCCGGCAAGTCAGGAACTGGTTCTGCAGCCGGCAATTCAGGAGCTGTGTCTGCAGCTGGCGAGTCAGAAGGTGGGTCTTCAGCTGTAGATGGGACCAATAGACCCAGCGCAAGTGATGGGAACAGAGGACCTAGAGCAGGTGCAGAGACCAGAAAGTCCACATCTGATGTAGGGACCAGAAAAGTCTGCAGCTGCCATATGGATCAGAAGGTCTGCAGCAGTCAAGATCGAAAGGTCTGCAGCAGACATAGGGATCAGGAGGTCCGCAGCAGATGTGGGGATCAGGAGGTCTACATCCCCGGACTGGTCTAGATACCTCTGTCTAGAAACCGCCCCACCGGATGACGGGTTTTTCCTCCTCTCTTGCTCTCTTCTCTTTATCCCTTTGGGCAGTCTTATCTATCTCTCAGGCCAGGAACTCGAAGAGAGTAATCATCTTCCTGCTGGGTTCAGTTCAGTCTCCGAATTCTGTCATGATCTGGTACAAGTGTGTTGAACCCACATGCAGGAAGGCTACAGGAGACTCCAGGTAAAAGCTTTTTAAGTAACAATTTATTTTTAAACAACAAAATCAAAAGCCTGACAGGGCAGCTAATTTACTTTGTTTTTGAAGTACATGAAGAAGGACAATCCGGAGACAAATGACAAGACAAGAGAGTTGAACATATATATATATATATATATATATATATATATATATATATATAT
>NC_056507.1:8408233-8410072 GCF_014905685.2 Nematolebias whitei
ATATATATATATATATATATATAGACGCTGATGAGGACAAATAACAGACACTTGTGGTGATTTTCATTGGACGAAGGTGAGACAAGGGCAGAACACAAGGAGCAGGAACACTGAGGGGTGAGTGAAACATGAGGAAACAGAAAAGACAGAGAAAAAAACAGTAACCCCACACTCTGGCCCTGTTTAATGATGGATGGTTTCTTTTACAAAGATGGCTTCCTTCACTCCTCTCTCAAACCAACGTTCCTCTATCAAAGATGTGTACATCTAGATGGCAGATGAAGTTTTTTTTGGATAAAAAACTAAACATTTCAACGTTTAATTTTTTTTTTTTTTTTTAATCTGTCCAGAGGACCTGACTTAACTTTGTTAGCTTTTTCAGCCTGGATTATTGAGCATGCATCAGAATATGTGATACCATATAACTGGAACACAACCTCCAGTCCCCCATTTTATGAAGGGGAACCACCACCCCATTCTGCCAATCCAGTGGCACTTCCCCTGATGTCCACACAGTGTTGCAAAGGTGCGTCAACCAAGGCAGATCTACAACATCCAGAGCCTCGAGGAACTCAGAGCAGTTCTCATTGCCCTGCCGCTATGGAGCGTTTTAATTACCTTGGTGAGCTCAGCCATGGTTATGGACAGACCAACCCAAGTCCCCCTGACACCTCCTTAATCCTGCATTGACAGCAACAATAGTTCAGATTTGTAATGTAACATACTTCACCTGTGAAAACCTAACACCTTAACTGGACTGTCAGTAATAAAATTCATGGCTACACTTTCCTAATTTTATGGACTAAATACATGTAAAACTTAGTCCATTTTTCAATTGGAATTATTGTCCCAGTTCTTTTATCGGTGATGTCCGCCAGCAGCTCCACAGCTGCCCTTATTCCACAATTACACACAACTTATTTATGTATTTATGTTCTATTTTGGGACAGCTACATCATTGCCTGCATCTTGTGAACCTGAGGAATCATCACAGGTGAGTTGTGATGAATTAATTTGCCGATCCAACACATTTTCTTCTCAGTGGGGATAAAAGTTCCTTTAAAAATGATCCACACACATCATTATTTTTGGGTGCTACAGGAGAACCGAGTACCAGGCTCACGTTAAAATCTATCTGGTTTCCAGATGATGAACAGGCTTCATTTGATCCCGACCCAAACCAGCTGATCAGAACCACAGGAAACATCCAGAACACCAAGACGAGGCAGCAGCGTTCAGGTTCTCTTTTCTTGAGTTCACCCGAGTTTAGGACCAAAATAAATCTTTTGAACACAAATAGTTGAAAAATACAACTTACAGTAAAATGCAAGTGTGTGACGGAGAGCACGTGTTGGGGCTGTAGAAACTCTTTGATGTTTCTGACATGTTACAGCACTTCAAGTTGTTCCCCTAATGGCCGTCTAAACTAGGACAAATCTGATTATTTATTCATTTAGAAAGCAGCAAACATTTTTAGAGTTTGGCTCTCACTCCAGTAAATCAGCACCATGCCAACTTTGAAGTTACACATCTGGCCTAAACAACCGGATGGTTATGGGACTTTTCATAGCTATTATTTGAGACGAGCAGGTAAAACTACTACCCCAAGTGAAACATGCAAGCATCTAAAGCTCTTACATCTCCTGAACCCTCTGTTTTATTGATTGACAGATAGAATCTTCTCACAATTTAAACAAAGGTCAAACATTAGACTCCTGCCAGAGATGCTCAAGTTTAAGAAAAACCTTAACCTTTTACAAAGAAACACATTTAGAAGATAGTTTGGAAATAAGCTTTAGATATTAATAGATATAAATTTATATATATATATATATATAT
>NC_056507.1:8410472-8439103 GCF_014905685.2 Nematolebias whitei
TGTGTGTGTGTGTGTGTGTGTGTGTGTATATATATGTATATGTATACAATTAGGGATGCACAATATTATCGGCATGGTATCAGTATCGGCTGATATTAGCGTTAAAGTTCAATATCGGACATCGGCCATTCCATCAAAATAATTCACCGATATAAAAGACGCTGTTTTTGTATAACAACCCAGTGACAAGGATGCCTGCAGCGCCAGCACAACGTGATGACGTCATGCGCACCTACCTGATCTCACGGCGGAGAGGAAATTTCAAAATGTCGGCGGTGTGGAAGGTTTTTTTCGTTGGTGATGATGTCAGATTCCGAAGATTTTTGGATTACGTTGAACCTCGCTACATCGTCCCCAGTTGGAGATATTTTTCCGATGTAGCCTTAGTTACAAGTTACAAGCCATCATAACACTTGGGTGAGTTTTATCACAGACATTTGGACGTCAAGTGTTAGCCCCGTTAGCATGATTAGTCTTACGGCACAATGGATAGACAAAACTTTGAACTTAAAAAGTCTGTCCTTCATGCACAGGAGTGCAGAGGATCCCACACTGCAGCTATAGGAACCTGGAACAAGCCTCCACAAGAGACAGCATCGCAGGTGACTAATGCTAATAAATAACATTTAACACTTTTAATTTAATATAAGTCAAAGTGCAATGCATATGGCTGTTACTGAATATATGTCACCAGCTCTTACAGCTGTTACGCAATTACATTATTACACAAAAAAACTAAGAGGACTATGTTCTGACAAAGGAAAGTATATAAAATATAGGTATCAGTTATGGGCCAAATAAGTTTTAACATATCGGATATCGGCCAAAAATCCAATATCTTGCATCACAAAAATATATATATATATATATATATATATATATATATATATATCAGAGGTGTGTAAAAACAGAAGGTTCAGGAATGGTAACTGGACTGCACTTATAAAGAGCTTTTCTAGCTTATCAAGATACTCAAAGCACTTTACAACACAAGCTGTGCCCTCATTTACCCATTCATACAGCACTCTACTACTGTATATCTGTACAAAGACTAATCCGAGCTTTATCACATTCATACACCGATGGGACACACATCGGAGGCAATGAGGGGTTCAGTGTCCTGCCCAGGAACACTTCGGCATGTGACTGTTGGTGGAATCGAACCCCCAACTCTCGCATTGGAGAATGGACTGCTCTAACCACTCAGCCACAGATGGCCCTGTGCCCCAGGACCCCTATAAGAAGTAACCGAACGTATGACAGAAACTACAGCTAAATATTTTAGGGGAAGGTTAAAGCTAAAACTAACAGCTTTGAATGTCACAGATGCACCCTCACCACGCTCTGTATGCCTACGGTTCATCTCTATGGCGACCCATGGCAATCCCCTCCATGGACCTGGACACACATTGGACCGTGTCAGAGTGCCGCTACATGCTTGGTCAAATCACACAGCCACCATGTTTATCCATGAGTGGGATCTCAGTGGGCTGTGGGTGCTGGAGGCTGTTTGTGGTCAAGAGACCAACAAGCTGAGCAACCACAGCCTATTTTCAGCATTGTTTTGTTGCCCATCTCTCTATCCAGATTGTAACATCCCCGGCAGCCACCCCATGTAACTATACGAGTTTCCTGGAATAGACTTTAAAGATAAAAAGAGCTGCAGTAGCTTAGTGGTCTGTGCTGCAGTCTCAAAGTCCTGAGACTGCAGGTTTGTGCTCAGGTTGTCAGGAAGAGGATGCAGTGTAAAAAAAAAAAGTTTCTGAAAGTCTCCTCTGTGTGGCTACCCCTGTAGAAATGAGCAGCCAAAAGAAAAACAACACAATTTAGATATAAAGAAAGGCCAATTTAAACAAGGTTTAGTTATAAATACCATTGTCAATGTGGTTTTTGACCTGAGCCTTGTGAGCTGTGGCCTCGGGTGTTTTCTGTCAGGAGTTCTCCATGAAGGTATTAAACACAGCTCTAGTACTAGTGATACAGGTTGAAGACTGACTATTTTTAAAGAAAATGTATCGCACATATCTTCTGAACATGTTCTGGGGGTTGTAGGACTTGTAGGAGATTGAATCATGATTGTAGCTGTGCTGTATGAGGTCATAGCAGAGTTGTAGGGGTCATGGAGGGTTGTACCGTTATTGTTTGGGGTTGCGGAAGGTTGTAGAAGGTTTTGGGGGGGTCACACAGAAGCATCATAGTGGATGCATAAGAGGGTCAAAGGGGGTCAAAAAGGAGGATTATATGAACTAAAAATAAAACTGTAAATACGTATTATATTTCTTTTTCACTTTTTGGTACTTTATTTTGTACCCTTATTGCATGCTTCAGTATGTCTTCATTGATTTTAGCTAGTCGAAATCAGTTCTTCTCATCCTGAACATTTCATTGCACCGTTGACCCTGTGTTAACCTGCATATGACAAATAAACACCATAACATAACTCATAGAGAATTGTAAGGTGTAGGTGTTATAATAGATTGTACTGCTGTGGTATTGGGGTAGCAGGGGGTTATAAGGGGTCATAGTAGGATTGTAGGAGGGTCATGTGAGGTTGTACCATGATTGTAGGGAGTTGTGAGAGGTTGTAGAAGGTTGTGGGGGCTCATGAGCATAGTGGATCAGAGGGGTTTTCTACGAGCGCAGAGAGAGTTCAGCCCACGTTGAACGTTTTTGCTGAATCAATGACTTGTCACCTCTCTCTGGGCAGTAAACAACACATGAACACACACTGTGAAGCACACACACACAGCTTCACTGTTCAAACACACATGTTCTAAGGATTCACATGAGACCTTGAACTAAACATTTATAGTTACAAAATAAAATGTTTAACCTCTCAGGACTGATGCTAATCTAAAACACCAGGAGTCAAAGCATCATGCTAACCTTAGCAATAGGCTCCATGTTAGCATCAGTCACGTTTTACATGTACAACTGAATTTTTACCGTTAATCCAGATTAGGATGGCCGTCCCAGCTTGGACCAACATGTTTATCGCACAGTCCTATTTAAAGATATGGTGCTAAGATTTGGTGTAGTAGTAGCTGAGAGTCAGTCACAACATGCACTCTGAGCTCCAACATTGTCCAAGACTGGGCATAAAGTTATAAGTTTAGCTAAGAACTCTGACATGAGAGGTGGCGGACGATATGCATTCTTTCAAGGACTGTCAGTTGTTTGTGTCTCTGTCAGTCATGAAAACAGTTTGTTGTTTTCATGATTCTTAGATTTTTATATTTGCTGTAAAAAGCAGGCAGAACCTGAAAGATTCTGATTTGGTCATCAGTTCATGCTTCTTTTTCTCTGGAAAAAACAAACAACGAAAAATTCTGAAATATGTTAAGATTATTAAAATAACGGCTTTAAGTTGCATTTGTATACTTTGAGAACGCAGCCAGCTTAAAGGTCAGACATATTCACTAAGAGACACATTCAGCTTTTTTATGACCATCGGTCTTGTGTCTTTTTTCCTCTTTGTTTTAAGATTCTGATGGAATGCACAGGGTGGCACGGTGAAGGGAGAAGGTTGCCGGATAAATCCCAGCCAGGGACCTTTCTGGGTAGAGTTTGCATGTTCTCTCTGTGCTGCCTGGGTTTTCTCCGGGTACTCCGGTTTCCTCCCACAGACCAAAAACATGTATGTTAGGCTGAATGGTAACTTTAAATTGTCCCTAGGTGAGAGAGAGTGAATGGTTGTTTGTCTCGTTTGTCTCTATGTGGCCCTGTGATGGACTGGAGACCTGCCCCGGGTGTCCCCCGCCTCTCACACAGTGAATGCTGGGCATCAGCACCAGTGACCCCTGGGACCCAAAAAGGAAGAAGCAGATAAAGATAATGGATGGATGGATGGATGGATGGATGGATGGATGGATGGATGGATGGATGGATGGATGGATGGATGGATGGATGGAAAAGAGGATGGATGGATGGATGGATGGATGGATGGATGGATGGATGGATGGATGGTGTGCACACTGGGTTGTTCTTTGTAGGAAATGTGCCTTGAATTGCCACCTTGTCATTGTGAAGAAGTTTGTGTGCCTAATGATCCTGGGAGCTATGTTACACTCATGTAATTGTTCCTTATAGGGTCTCCCAAAGCAGATTGGGCCTAGGTGACAGGCCAAACAAAGAGTGATGCAGAACACTCATATAGACAGAGAACAGCAAGGAGCTCAGTGTCCCTTGCCCAGATGTGGGTTACCTGGGCCCCACCCTAGAGCCAGGCTATGTGGCTCATTTGGGCTCAGTCCAAAGGAGAAACCTGGATTTTCCCTCATGTGGGCCACCAACGGCAAGAGGGACATACAAGTTGGGTGCAAAGTGCCATGGGCATTAGCAGAAGGTGAAGACCTTGGCACTTTGACTCTGGTGAGAGGTGCTAAGCTGGTGAGGGTCTGCTTATATTCCTCTGGCTTGGTGCCTGTGTGTTGGAGTTTTCCCTGGTAGATGAGAGGGTACCTTCCTTGTGTCTTCGGGTTGGGGGAATGGGCTCTGTCCTTAGTGAGGGTGCTGGAAGGTGCTCCAACAGTGGACTACTTTATTCTGCTGGGGGACTTCAATGCCCAAATGGTAAAGACAGTGTGACATGGAGTGGTGTGATTGGGAGGAACTACCTCTCTGACATGAACCCTAGCAGTGTTCTGTTGATGGACTTCTGTGCTAGTCACTGTTTGTGCATCACAAACATCATATTCAAACATAAGAGTGTCCATAAGTACAAATGGCACCAGAAGACTATAGGTCATTGATCGATGATTGACTTTGTAGTTGTATCATCTGATCTGTGGCCGTATGTTTTGGACACTCAGGTGAAGAGAGGGGCTGAGCTGTCAAATGATCACACCTGGTGATGAGTTGGATCAGATGGTGGGGTAAAATGCTGGATAGACCCAGTAGACCCAAATGTATAGTGAGGTTTTGCTGGGAATTCCTGACAAAAGAACCTGTCTGAATGATCTTCAACTCACACCTGCAAGAGAACTTTAACCGCATCCCAACATGTGCGTGCGGGGGGGGGTACATAGATTACAATGATATTTTGAGCTGCCAATTTTGAAGGTTGTCGGTGCTTCTCGTGATGACCATCCTTGAACTCAGTGATGGGCACCTTAAGTCAGAGAGGCTGTCAAGCTAAACTAAAGAAGTAGACCTTTTTGTCCGTTAGGACTCTAAGGTGTATTGGTGGGTCAAACATGCTGCAGCCCTAGCTGCATCAAGATAAGCCCAACGAGCTGGAAGAGGTGGCTGTGGAGAGAGGTCTGGACCTCCCTGCTCAAGCTGCAGCCTTGGCGACCTGAGTCCAGAACAAGATGTTGGATGGATGTGTGTGTGTACGTGTGTGTGCGTGCATGCGTGTGTTGATTGGATGACTTTTTATGTTTTATTGATGTTATTTTGAGGTCTTCTGTTTATTTCTTCTTTCTGTTTCAAAGCCCAAGGCCAGTTTGTCTCTCTTGTTATGAATGACATGTTTCTGTCGGTTTTATTCTAGTTTTAAATATCCCCCCTCCTCTTTCAGTCTTAATGTATCTCTGTCTAAATCTTGGCATCTCACACTCTCCACTCTTTATTGCCACTCTCCGTGCCGGTATATGAAATGATGTGCTGGCAGGTGGGTGTGCTTTAAGCCTCAGAGAACCACTCTGCATGTCGTCTATAATGAAAAAGAGAGAGCCCTCCCTGCCTGTATCACTGCACATCAGAGCGATTTAGAAGGTGACAAAGTGTTTGGAGGAGAAGTCGCAGTGGACGGATGTTTTATTGCCTCTGTGATAATGTCATCGTTTGCAGTCAGATGTGCACAGATGTATCTGCAATTTAAGTGAGGGGAAAGTAGGAAACGGCAAACAAGCACATTTGTTGGACTGTTTTCAAAAATAAAATGAAATCAAAAGAATAAATGTATTTATTTTAGGAAGTTTTTCTGTGTAAAACACAGGATAAACTGAACTTCATGATTAGACCCATTTCAATCAAAGTCAAACAGTTTCACTCCATAACAAGCAGAGTTGACTCTGTCCCCCGTCTGTCCACAGTATCTTCAGGAAGTGTCTGTGAGATGCAGGAAGCACAGATTTAGCACTTTCCATCCATCCATCTATTTTCTTCTGCTTGTTCCAAAGTTGGGTCACCGGTCAGCAGCTTGAGCAGGGAGGCCCAGACATGTCTTTCCACAGTCACCTCTTTCAGCTCTTCTAGGAGGACTCAAGTTCATGTACCTTTACTGTCAATCCATCACATGTGGTACATAAGGTGGAACGAAATTATGTGCGCAGGATCCCAGTTACACCCCAAAATAGCAAAATATAAAGTATAAAAAGAAACTGTAAATATGACAATCCTCCGTGTTTAGACCCATATGCAGGCAGGCGAGCGAGGCAGGCGTTTAAAATAAAAATAATTTATTTTAAACCACAAAAACAAAATGGCTGACAGGGCAGCAAAACTACAGGCAGGATCCAGGCAGACAAGAACAGGACAGATTCAAACTCAGACAGATACCTGGCACAAGGATCAAAGGAGGATCATGTTGTCTGTGCAGAACAGAACAATGACCGGAAGAGGAGTGGAGGAGAGAAAGGCTTTTTATAAGACAGAGGGAGAGTGAGTGATGAGAGCACCTGGGCAGGTGGCTGATGAGGGACAGGTGTGAATGATAAAGACTGAGGAGTGAGTGGAAAATGACAACAGAATCAGATATATAGGAACAGAAATCACACAAAGAGCAGAATAACAAAAGTATAAAGAGCAGAGCGGGGAACACAAATAAGTATAAAGAAAACAGACAGGGACAGAGCCTGTCAAAATAAGGATCTAAGATATACAGTAAGATATACGCTAAACAAACACCAAACAGTTTGCTAAAAGATCTAAGATACACGCTACGAAACACTAAACTAAACACTCCAAGGCATTCCCAGTCCAAAAGAGAGATATAGTCTCTCCAGATTGTCCTGGGCTTTACCCGGGGTCTCCTCCTTGTTGGAGATGCCCAAAGCACCTCCCTAGGGAGGCACCCAGAGAGCATCCGTACCAGATGCCTAAACCACCTCAACTGGCTCCTTTGGATGTGGAGGTGCAGTGGTTCTACTCCGAGTCTCTCCCAGACAGCTGAACTTTTCACCCTATATCTAAGGGCGAGTCCAGATACGCTGAGGAAAAAACTCGCCAACGAGCCCCTCCTTCAGGCTTTACTCCAAGATGGGGCCCCTATAACCCACATCTGGGCAAGGGACACTGAATTCCTTACTGTTTTCTGTCAATTTGAGTTTTTGGAACCGCTCTTTGACTGGCCTGTCATCTAGGACCAATGTGCCTTGGGAGACACTACCAGGGGCAATTACGATTGTCCCCAACAGCATAGCTCCTAGAATCATTCAGGTGCACAAACTCCTCCACCATGATAAGGTGCCGATTCAAGGAAGAGGATTTAGCATTTTTATTAATTTGAGCTGCTTCAGGACCTGAAAAACAAATACATGTACTATTACTGCTTATCTGCAGCTTTTAATACAGTGATCTGTCAAGTTCTTCTTAATTGGACCTCAACGCTTTACTCAACATTTTCAGTCCGTCGTGTGTCCAGTTAGTGTCTAATGAGGACACGTGGTCGGTTTGGACCCAAATGCCGGCAGACTCGAGGAGCCTATATACATAAAACCTTATTTATTGAATAACTGAAAACAAAAAGGCTGACATGGCAGCAAAACAATTACAGAAACTCAGGAGCATAAAAATACAAGGAGGATGACAGGAGCGCAGGGAGAACCGAGACATTTGGTAGGGAACCAAGACAACGAGCCAACGGTGAGGTGGTGACGTGAACTAGTGAGGCTGACTGAGGGTGAGAACTGGCATAGGGAACACAGGGGCGGAAATAAAATACCAGGGACCAATACAACAGAACCCAAAGGACCGATTTAAAACATAAATCATGAAAGTAGAACACTGGGAAGCACAGATATGACAGTTTCACCCTAAAGTCCCAGGAACTTAAAGACCAGGGACCATTTTCAGGGAACAAAAAAGGATTTCTGTTTCCTCTGAGGTGAAGGCTGAAGGTCAGATAAACTGGTTCTGATCCAGGACTGCTGGTCCTGACCAAAGACTTCTGCTCCTGATCCAGGATTCCAGGTCCTGAACCAGTACAGAATAACAGGACAGTATCCAGTGGTTGTCATTTTGCCGCCAGATGTTGTTGTTTGTGTCAGTTGGTAACAGAACTGTGACAATTTTACACACGTGCACATCCATACGTGCACGTAGCAACACAGACCACCACAGACTCAGGAACTCGGTCTAATGTCAACGTAAAGAGTTTCAGCTCATTTACACTTTTCTGTTTTATAATTTTTAATTTTCTAAAGGCAAGAACACCTGTGGTGCGTTCAAGGACAGGTAGAAAATCAGACTTTCCATATTAAAAACAACAAACTTGATCACAGATTTCTCAGTCCATGGTAGAAAACGTTAAAGGAAGCTTTCTGTCAGTTCATAGAACTTTATCAGAATTTATTATTGAATTGAAATGAAAAGAATCAAAGGAATCCTGACTTCCTGTTCAGAGGTTCACACAGAGGTTCACACAGTGGAAGACCTTTGGGTTTTATCTTCACAGGGACATAAATATCTGTGATTTTATTTGTACTCTTTAATTCAGATTTTGGTTGTTAAAATGAAATATTCTCACAGTATTTTACTGTAAATGATGGATGGTTGTAAACACAAACAATATAAAATCACATAAACACCAAAGTTCAAGTCTTTCTTGGTGGTTCTGCTGTTAGTCTTTGGTTGGATCAGAACACTATTGGTTCCTCTGTTTAATCAGAACTTCTGGTGCTCATCAGCTGACTCACATCTCCGTGCACAAGTTCAGATCTGCTGCTCACTTTCCAACTAATTAGGCCGCAGTGACCCGTTGCGATCCAACTGATCAAGGCCTTTTTCTGCAGTGCATGTGACGTGACAGCGGGCGTTAATCATCGCGTCGCATGAAGCCGCAGGCCGCAGCTGCAGGCAGAATCCTGGGTCATCAACGCAGCCGCAACATGGTCTGCACACGAGCACAAGCTCCTGAACGTCAGGACGTCTCCACATGTTTAGGAATCAAACCACCGGAACCAGGGTCACCCTGATCAAAGCACAGGTCTGAAATCTGTGATTTTTATTAAAGACAAAACTGCAACAAGAACTGATCTGCGTCATGTCAGAGACCCGTCGGTTCTGCTGAGATCACTCTCCTAAAAGTATATAAGTCCAATTAAATCGAACAGAGAGACAGAGAAATAGCAAAGACAGAGGACATGCTCTGTGTCCCCGTGTCCATTTGGTATTTATTTATCAGAAATGAATGTCATGATTAGGGTTTAGTCTTCTGTTTAGTTCTGTTCTGTTTCTGTAGTTTTTGCTGAGCTCAGTTTGTTCCTGGTCTCCCCTGATCCCCCCAGGTTGCCCCTGGTCCCCGCAGGTCTCCACTGGTCTCCTGATGTCTCCAGCTGGTATTAGTCTATGTCCTCAGTCATTTTAGGTCCACCCACTCTCACTTGGACAAGTCACTCCTCAATGGTTGAGAAGTTCAGTATGTGATTATCTTGAACCTGAACAGTTCAGGTTCAGGTTCAGGTTCACGTTCTGGTTCAGGTTCTGGTTCAGGTTCTGGTTCTCTGAACAGTTCAGGTTTACAGTGCTCACCTGGTTTATTCAACACAATTACATTCATGAGAAGCTCAAGCTGAAACTCGTTTTACGTGCTGGTCCTGTTTGGTACCAGGACCGGGTAACGCCGCTGGTCCTATCTGGTACCAGAACCAAAGACCTCAGTGTGAGTGTGAGTGTGACTGACCTCAGCATGCTCACAGGAAGGACGCTGCCGATCCGAGGCCCAGAGTTCTGAAGAACATCTTTAAATCCGAACCTTCCGCCTCCTGCATGGACAGAAGTTCTGCTTTCTTCACTTCAGGGGAGTTCATGGAAAACGGTCCCTGCAGCTGGAACTTGAGACACACAAACATTCCTTCAGCTTCTTAGCTTTGTTCATGGGATCAGAACCAAGGTCACGTGTGAGCGGCTGCAGGACAGGGTTGTGTTGGAGGAGGTGTTCACAGCTCTGATAGACATCTTCCTTCTTCGTGTGAAGGACAAAACCGTCAGACCATCTGAGATGAATGTGTGAAAATGAACCTGTTCGTGTTTTAAACTCACCTCTGACTTTCACCATATTCTTCACTTGGTAGAATTAGAGCTTCAGTAAACGACAGGAACCAAGAGACGGGTCCAAACGGACCTGTCTCTGCACCACGTTCACCACAGACACACGAGTTCTGCTGCTGAGAGGATCTGAAAGTACTTCCTGTTCACAAAACAATGAAAGGTGATCGGCTTCAAAGCAGCTCAATATGTCAGATAAACACACAGCTGGGTGCACATCTGGAGGCACGGAGGAGGAGGGGAGGAGGCGAGGAGGCGAGAAAGAGAGAAGGAGGAGGGGGGAGGAGGAGAAGAGGAAGAGAGGAGGCGGAAAAGGAGGAGGAGGAAAGAGGAGGGGAGGAGAAGAGGTGGAGGAGGAATGAAGAGAGGAGGAGGGGGAGGAGGAGAAGAGGTGGAGGTGGAGAGGAGGATAAAGGGGAGAGGAGGAGGACAGAGGAGAGGAAGAGAGGAGGAGGAATAGGAGGAGGAGGAAAGAGGAGGGCAGGAGGGGAAGAGAAGAGGTGGAGGACAGAAGAAAGGAGGAGAACAGAAGAGAGGCAGAGAGGAGGAGGGGGGAGGAGGAGAAGAGGTGGAGGTGGAGAGGAGGATGAAGTGGAGAGGAGGAGGACAGAGGATAGGAAGAGAGGAGGAGGAAAGAGCTGGAGAAGGAGAGGGGGAGGGGGGGAAAAGGAGGAGGACAGAGAAGAGGAGGACAGAGTAGAGGAGGAGGGGAGGTGAGGACAGAGGAGAGGAAGAGGAGGGGAGATGAGGACAGAGGAGAGTAAGAGAGGAGAAGGAGAGCAAGACAGGGCACAGGAGGAGGAGGAGGAAAGGAGGAGGAGGACAGAGAAGAGAATGCGGAGGACCTGAGTGGACCAGTTGTTGGAGGATTTGGAGGAAATCTTGTCCCATTCTGGTCTGACGGAGGACTCCAGTTGTCCAACAGTCCTGGATCTTGTCTGCTGAATAGAGCAGATGTTCTTCATTCCAGATGCCAGTGGCACTAATGCACCCCCATACCATCAGAGAGGCGGGCTGATGACAGGCTGGATGGTCCCTCTCCTCCTTAGTCCGGAGGACGTGGCATCCTTGAAACAGAACTTCAGATTTGGATCCGTCTGACTTCAGAACAGTTCTAGAGTTCACCTCGGTCCATTTGGAATGAGCTGTGGTCCAGAGAAGACAGCAGCGGTTCTGGATGGTGTTCACCTCTGTGAACAGAACCAGACCTGGTTTTAATGCAGTGAGGTCCAGACCAGAACCAGACCTGGTTTTAATGCAGTGGCCCCTGAAGGCCTCATCCTTTGAACTCAGATTTCTACTGATTCTTCTAATCTGTGGATCAGATTATGAACTGGAGATGGTGGAGAATAAATCTTTATTCAGGGACTTTATTCTGAAAGAGTTCCAGGAGCTTTATTCTGAAAGAGTTCTGGTTTTTGACAGACTGCTGAACCTCTGCCCATCTTTACATCAACCAGTCTCTGACTGACCTGCTGATGATTCACCTCATTAGATCCTGAATGATGGTTCTGATCCGACCTCTGACTCCTGGAACAAAGACGATGTTTTGATGTCAAACTCAAAAATATATAATTTTTACGGTAATTTTTGAAAGTTCAAACCTTTGATGTGTTTCCTTTGTTTCACTGTAGATCAATTTTGGGTTCATAAGATTTGCTAAGTTTTGTATTGTTATTTAATTTACATTTTACTGAACGTCCCAACCTTTTTAGAATAGAGGATGAAACAATAAATTTCATGAAGAAAACTGAAAATGTTTTAAATCAGAAAAATCTCTGACCCTCATAGAGTTCACAACAGGTCAGTTATGGTTGAAACGATGAATTCTGCTGACTTTGATCCGTTCATCTCTTCATCTTTGAACCTTCGGCGTAAATAAAGTGAGGAATGAACAATGTGGATGTTTTAACATACAAAGGAAAAGATTGATTAAATATGTTTGTGCTCCACTCGTGTGCAGCTTATTTTCAAGGTTTGGACGTGAGTCATTATTTCTAACTGCGGTGATTTAAAATGTCTTTAGAGAAAAAGTTGTTTCTCCTTTATGACAGGAACTCGGTGTCAGGCACCAAATCCGTTCAGGGACAAACTGATGTGTGAACAATAAACCCATGTATGGTAACATCAAGTACGTTCTTTAACGTCAACTAAAGACAACGGCGCATTCATCTTAACTCACTCAAACTTCCATAGCAGAAGACCTGTTGTCATGGCAACCAAGGCTGTGCAGTAAACAAGTCAAACCTGTTTTCTGCTAAATAAAATGAAAAATAAATAACTTAATCACTGTAAAACTAAAGCAGCGAGACCGGATCCAAAAAGAAAAGGTGAACTTCTTCTGTCTCCTTCAGACAGAAACGACTGCTGGAAGCTGAGGAGGAGAGTCGACACGACAGAGAACCTGAAAGATCCAGATGGGCTCCAGATGTTCTGAACTCTAATGACAAAACCTCTGGGACTCACTGTTAGCCGATCATTCCCTGATCAATTACTGATCGGCCACTGACTGTAAATGATCGTAAATTTTAGAAGGAAAAAAAAGGTGAGTCATATATTTTGTTTATGGACACAGTTCATAAACAACTGTGTCCAAGCAGGCACATCTATCAGTCATCCATCATCTAACATCCAACAACCATGATCCATCCATCAATCATCCATCATCCATCCATCAATCATCCATCTATCAATCATCCATTATCTATCAATCATCCAACAACCATGATCCATCCATCAACCATCCATCATCCATCCATCAATCATCCATCATCCATCAATCATCATCCATCCATTCTTGAATCGTCCATCATGCATCCATCAATCATCAATCATCTATCAATAATCGAACATCCATGATCCATCCATAAATCATCCATCATCCATCTATTAATCATCCATCATCTATCAATCATCCAACAACCATGATCCATCCATCAATCATCCATCATCAATCCATCAATTGTCCATCATCCATCAGTCATCATCCATCATCCATCCATCCTTGAATCGTCCATCATCCATCCATCAAGCATCTATCATCCATCCTTGAATCATCCATCATCCATCCAACATCCATTCTTCAATCATCTTTCATTCATCAATCATCCAATATCATCCAACCTCCATCCAAAATCTTTCCATCAATCTTCCATCTTCATTCAGTCATCCATCATCCATCAAACATCCATCTATCAATCATCCAACATCATTCAAACATCCATCATCCATCCATTAGCCAGCCATCAATCATACTTCTAACATCAATCATCATCCATCCAACATCCATCTGACCATGAATCATCCATCATTCAACAATTTTCCATAATTCATCTTCCATCATCCATCATCAATCATTCATCTGTCTCCCATCATCCAACATCCATCCAACATCCAACATCCATCCATCAATCATCCATCCATCATCCATTAACCAACATCCATCCATCAACCATCCATCATCCATCTATCATCCATAATCCATACATCATCCCACTTCCATTCAACATCCATCCATCATCCATCATCCATACATCATCCATTCTCCATCATCCATCCATCCATCCATCATATTTCCAAGATGTGGGGTACAGTCTGGACAGGTCACCTGTCAATCATCGAGGCAAAATAAAAACATTGAGATTTTTTTTTGGAAAACAATCAGAAATAACCAACTGAAGGAGACAAAAAATCTGGATGCTCATAACATTTTGAACACTTTTCTTTAGAAATGTTTACTAAGAATAAATATTTTGTACCATGATTGAAGTAGACATTAAAGTTAAACAAGTTAATATTGTTCTGATGTGGACCTCTGCAGGCGTCCTGCTGAATGTGAGCAGTTTCCTGAGGACCTGAAATGAAACACTGAGCTGACTTGTTCCTCAGTTGTCATCACCTCACTTTACAGACAGTTCTGTGTTTTCGTCTCCTGCTGCCAGGTGACCCAACTTGATAAAGTTTAAAACAAGACTTTGGACAACTCAGCCATGAGGGTTTAAGAACTGTGAAAGTGTTAAACACAAGTAAAACTCATATTCTTTAATATAAAAAAATTCTGAGTGCAGAGAACCTAAAATAACTTCACATTTTTAATTTCTTTTTTGTAATGCAATCATGTCTTCAGTTTTTGTGCTATTGGGAGAGCCAGGCAGAAAGTCCTAAATTAGAATCCATGGCATGAATATATGAATTGTGCTGCAGGTTTGGGTGGTATTTGAAGAGTGCGACAGTGTGTCCTGGTGGTCTGGTAGCAGATCCATTAATAGTTTCTCTGAAACACAAAGGCATCATGCCTGCTGTATATCATTACTGTTAACATCTGCATAAATCTAAATAAAGCTCTAATTTCAGCTTGAATTCAGCCCTGACCTCTCCTCTTTCCTCAAGCCTGAATTCTGATTTGCATAAATGAATGATTGTATGTGGAAAATATGCAAATGAGCCAATTATGACTGATCAGCTGATTGATTTGTGTTTTCTCTGCCAGAACCGGCATTTGGCAGTGAGGCATTCTAAAACCTTGATCCTCGAGTAGACTTGTGATGGGCCAGAGGTCTGTGACTCTTGGAGGTTCTCAGGTGTTTGTAAGATTTAAAACAGGACTGGTCCACAGTCATTGTAGAACCCATCCTCATTCAATGTTCAGGTTCTATGGACCAGAACATAAACTCATAATCAGTTCCTTATCAAGTCCTAAAAAGATGTGAATACAACCTCAGGTCAACAGCAGACGGATTAGACTGCTGGTCTTTTCTTACTGGTGGAATCCATAAGAAAAGTGTAAACCGTTTTAATTTTCTAGATTTCAGCTCAGTTTTAATTAAAGACTGTAAATCAGGTCTATTCAAAAAGTGGCTCACGGGCCAAATACAGACTTATTTTTTAAATGTCATTGGTCCCCACAAAGTTTCCACAACTCCAGATTAATGTCTGAATTTAATGCTAAAAATATAGGTTTTAAACCCTTATATCAAGTCTGCTATCAATATTACTGATGTTAGAGGTTTGACATATTCACAGTAAAAGGTTAGTGATTTTATATACCTTTACAGGGTTTTTGGAGACTCAGGTATCTGAAAGGGAACAGGTGGCAGGTAAGCGACTTGGTAGTTGACTTAATCCTGAGTGTAATGTCCAAGGTAGATTTCTTACTTCTTTCCACTTGCTTGGCGGTCTTGGAGAGGAGGGCGGAGTATTCCAGGTGGACAACCTGGTGGAGTATTCCAGGTGGACGTGATGAGGCAGATGAGAAGAATATGTTGGAGAGTGGCAGGACGGTACGTAGATGCTGATGTGAGGATGTTGCTCTTCAGCTGATGAGTAGGAGGATGGTTGTGTTCATGAGGAAGTTCCACAGAGAGGTTCTTCTTCACAGATACAGGGAGGCAGGGCTCCTCGATGACGAACCACGTAGCCAGGACTACGAGGCACAAGGAGATAAGTTAGTACTACTTCTCAAAGATGAGTTGTAGGGCTGTCACTAGTTTACCAGTTGGTATCACAATGTTCCAGCTAAGAAGAGTGTTCCCCAACCATTAATCGAGGAGGGTGCCCCGCCTACCAAATCCCATCCCCGCATGCAGCTCCGCCATTTCCGGATGGAGAGCAGAGATTGAAGCAGCTCAGCTCAGACTCCAAAATGCAACAACCACATATAATACAAAGGTAGCGGTCCGCCCCCTGCCCTGGCTCCACCCTGCCACTCAGGAGCTGCATGAACGTGATTAATGCTACAGAAAACACTGGAATCCCACAGCTGCAACTGGCAACCAGATGATCCGTGGATACCATGACAACAAAGGGGGCAGGGTGGATAAATATACTCACCTGTGAGCAGGTGCTTTATGAAGCCGCCCAGCTGATCAGAGCTAAAGGCTGCAAGACATTTAAAAAAAGCATCAACTTCTACAACCTGACTCAAAGAAGCAACAACGAAAAACAGATTTAGGGTTTTAAATGATTTGAAAAGAAGTAAAGCTGTTTTAGTATTTCCTGATACATAAAAAATATAATTTAAAAAATTACAATATTTTTATGTTCAGTATTTACGTGACAGGGTTTGTTTGTTTTTAAAAAAAGAAGCAGCTCAGCTTTGGAAAAGTGCCTAAATCAGCGGTGACTTTGAATCTTTTGCAGAAGCTGTGAGGATCTGCTGGTTTTACTCCCTCGTGTTTTAGAAAAACTTCAGCTGCTCATTCTAATGTGTTCAATCTGCCGAGGCGTTGATTGGTTGAAGGACTCAGCTGAACACAGACAGAAACATCTCATCTCCATCAGGCCAGAGGAGAGGCCGGGTCAGAGTCTAGTCCTGGCCTGACGGTGTACGGGGGGCCACAGAGGTGAGTGGGAGTTGATTGAGTTTGCTCAGCTCCAGCTCGTGGGACTGCAGGCAATATTACAAGACTCACACACACTCACTCACACACAACGCACACAGAGACACACACACTCAGTTACTACACACTCAATTTAATCAGGGCTTATGTCTATGGAAGTGAGCACATGTGACCCCCTCTGTTTCTGAGCTGTCTCTCTGTCTTCATGTCCATCAGTGTCTCACAGCCTCCTGTTTCTGTCCGACTGTGCCTGCTTCCTCCCAGCACTTATCAGCTTTAATCCATCTTTACACCAGTTTACACAAGTTGGAACCACATGGACACAGCAGAGGAAGGAGCTCAGAAATCACGCAGCTCCGATGAGAGTTTGAAAACAGTGAAGCTGAAAGAGTCAGGGGACAAAAGGACAAGTTCTTGTCCACAAACAATAAAACACAACAGAAAGGTTTTTGAAGAGCCTATGAAAGGTTCCAAATTTGTTGTTATGAAGATCTTTAAAGGAACCTAAAGAGGAGAGGAGGAGCAGAAATTGGAGCGCAGAGTGATGACAGGCCACAAGAAAATAACAGGTACAGGGCATAATCATATCCCACAGACTAAGGATTACAGACCACAGACTAAGGATCACAGACCATAGACTAAGGATTATAGACCACAGACCACAGCCTATTAATTCAACCTTTATTTAGACAGGTAAATCCCATTGAGCCTCAAGGACTCATTTACAAGAGAGACCTGATTTCAAAAAAGAATGATGACAACAATGGACAACAGCGACAACAATAGACAGTTATAAAAAGGCATACAGATTTTTTTTAAACAAATAAGATGGCAAAAAAGTAACAAAAACAGCTAGAATATAAGGCGAATGTAGAAAACTAAAACAAGAACATGTCTGCATTGGTCCTTGCCAGGAGTCCAACATATTTTTAAAGCCACTTAGAGAGGTCAAGGTCAAGAGCTTCAGGTGTTTTTGTAAGATATTCCAGGAAACAGGAGCAAAGTAGGAGAAGGCCCTTTTGCCAAGTTCAGTCCTCACTGAGGGAACACTGCAGGTAATAATGTCCTGAGAGCGCACGCCGTAGCTGCACTCACGCAGAGACATGTAGAAGGAGATGTATGAAGGCAGCAGACCAAGAAGTGATTTAAAGATGAAAATGTACCAGTGAGAGAGTCTGTGTGAAGTTAATGATGTCCAGTTAACCAGTGAATACAGGGTACAGTGGTGGGTACAATAATCACAGCCAGTTATGAATCTTAGCGCACCATGATAGACAGCATCCAACATCTGCAGGGTTCTTGTAGGAGCGTTCATGTAAATAATATCACCGTAATCAATGGAGGGAAGGAAAGTCACAGATACAAGGCATTTTCTAGCATTCAGGGTTAGACAGGATCTGTTTCTGAAAAAGAAACCCAGTTTAACTTTCAGTTTCTTTACTAGGTTTTTCACATGGAGCTTAAAAGAGAGATGTGAGTTGACCAAGATACCCAAATATTTATAGGAATCAACAAATTCAGTCGGGACACCATTTGAGGATAAAATCAGAGGAAGAACTGCTGGGACTGACTTCCTGTTTGAAAAAAAACATCCCTTTGGTTTTGTCGGCATTTAGGACAAGTATGAGGCGAAACAAATCAGACTGGATGATGCCAAATGCAGATTTCAAAAGCTGGAAAGCCTTAGCAACTGTTTTAGCTCGACAATAAACAACTGTGTCATCAGCATAGAAATGTAAGGACGCATCAGGGATACTCTGACCTACATTACTTCTGTAGATTGTAAAGAGGGTGGGTCCTAAGACTGAGCCTTGTGGTACGCCATTGTTGACTGTTAAATAACAGGAGGAAGTACCATTATGTTGAACACATTGCCTCCGATCTGAGAGATAGTTAGAGAACCAACCAATGGTGTGTTATGGGAAACCAATTTCTGAGAGCTTATGACACAAGATGTTATGATCCACAGTGTCAAAAGCTTTAGACAGGTCTAAGAAAAGTGCAGCACAATAATCCTTAGCATCCAGTGCTTCAACAACGTCATTACGAACCTTTAGTGAAGCAGTCGTTGTGCTGTGTTGTTTCCTGAAA
Source organism: Nematolebias whitei (assembly GCF_014905685.2). NCBI lineage: Eukaryota > Metazoa > Chordata > Actinopteri > Cyprinodontiformes > Rivulidae > Nematolebias > Nematolebias whitei. The sequence continues at coordinate 8,429,114 of NC_056507.1, forward strand.
CCAGATTGATGGGGAGGCCTAATGACAACCTAAGGACTACATACGAAGGACTACAGACATGACCATAGACCACATTCCATAGACAAAGGATTACAGACCACAGACTACAGACCATAATTTACAGACCACAGACTACAGTCCAAAAATAGAGTACAGACAATGGTCTACAGATCTCAGACTACAGACCATGATCATAAACCACATACCAAAAACTAAGGAATGCATGCCACAGAATAAACAAAAAACACCACAGACTACTAAAGACTGCTGACCACAGACACTACACACAAAAGATCACAGACCACAGATTAAGTATTACAGACCACAAACAACAGCAATCTATCAGTTTTATAACTCAAACCCCACACTCCCTGTTCTATGAACTGCGAAAGCTCCTCAGATTAAAAGTGAAACGTCTTCAACTACAAAATTAAGTACATTTGTTTTTGTATTTAACCTTTTTTTTGGATTTACCATGTCCTGACTGACTGAGAGTCTTCACCAGCAACTCAAACAACAACACATAGACCCAACAGTGGTTTTTTTCTGATTAAAACAAATGAAATGTGCATTTAGACAAGTGTTTCTACATAGCCCAGCATGACAAAAAGATTCCTCGGGATCCCCCTGCTTTGGGTCTGCAGAGAAGGGTCAACCTCCCATTTGGAGCTCTAATGTCCCTGCAGGGCAGTCCCATAGTTGCTTAGTTTGCTCATTATAATAAACTTTTTGTTTGTTTCTGTGAATTTATGTGAAAATATTGATAGTGTTTTTGTGCATATTTAGACATTTTATTGCTTATTTTATGGACTACAACTGTCATGTCTGCTAAAGGATAAGACTTCTTTTATCCAGCTGTTGGAACATCCAGTGCCTCAGATGGCTAATATTCAATGGCAACACTTCCTGTTGTTGAGTTCAGTAAAACACAGGAATAGTTTGTCAGTATGCTATACGTTCACATGTAGCAGTGGTTGTGAGTGTTTGTGGTCATAAAGCTTCTCTGTGGAGTTATAATTGCAGAACAGAGGGTGTTTTTGCTGAAAGTCTAATGAACAGAATCTGAGTGCTGCTCTCCCCTCTCCACCTCTCCTCTTGTTTCCTCCCTCTCTCCATCACGTCCCTCCTTCAACCGTTTTTTCTTCCATGTCTGCGCCGCTGTCGCCGGTCGCTCCTCCTCATTTCTGTCACGGTTCACCGTTAATGACTGAGCCTGAACACGGTAGGTCAGAGGCTTTGAAGAGGAAGAAGACTGAGAGTTTTATTTGTGTTTGAGAAGATCACAGCCAAGGAGGAAAATAGTGGCTCCTCACTCACGATGTGACACTTAAAACAAGAGTTTGGGTGTAGTGCGATATGACGGATTTGTGTAAGTGCAACTTTATTCACTTTGTGCAGATGTCCTCACGTTCGTCTCCACCTTTATTTAAAGAAAAGAATAACCAAGAAGAAAAAGATCAATCCCCTGAAACGTCATCGCAAGCGTTTCATCTGTCTCCAAAGCCTCAGAGCTGAGTCCTGACTCCTGCAGGAGCTCCTCTGACACAAACATCTGAGGCTAAAGAGTGTCCTTGTCTGAAAATAACACTGATGATAAAAATAATAATAATTAAAACTGGTCCACATCAGCCTGCCTTTATGTCCAATGTGTCCTCCAGCTGATTCAAATATAAATGTGGGGGTGGGTCTCACGTGGTCAAAAGTGATCTCCAAAATAATGTGAATGGTCAACGTTAGTTTTAAAATCCGCACATAAAAACAACCCCTTTAAAACATCAAAGTTTATGCTCAATAATCCAGGTAATAAATCCAACAAAGTCGAGTCAGGTCCTCTGGACAGTTTATTTGTGTTGAAACGTTTCATCGCTCGTCCAAGAGACTTCTTCAGTCCGAAGAGCCACAACAAACTTGGTCTTTTAAGTAGCACACTCACACAGTGGGCCAACCAGTTTGATGGGGATAAGATGGTTTCTGGAGTCCGCCCTCTCCCCCGGAGACACGTCTGAGGCAGCCATGACCAAAGTGGTTCAGAACAACCCCTTTAAAATATGACAGCATGGCTCACTGGTGTCAAATAAACATTTATCCCCCATGAAGCTGCTGTCTGCTGCAGGTAAGACAGTGACTGCTCTCCCACTCAGCCCAATGTCAGATAACGTGAACTGTCCCTTTAAAGGTGTATTCTGTTCCTCTCTGCGCCCAGCTACCTTCAGGAACTCTGCTGGCTCACACCTTCATCCCCCCCCCCCAATTACAGTCAGAGTCACCTTTTCTCTCAGCCTCTTTTTGACTCTCAACCTGCCACCCCCATCACCCCCTCCCCCAACACCCCCCCACCCCCCTCCATCCAGAGGTGAGTGTTAGCGGTCACTGTCGGCAGATTTGCCCAGAAAATTGAATCAGCCAGCAGGTTGGGGGCCAGGAAGGCACAAGTGCCAAGCTCTGCACTGATTTAATTTGGTTGTGTGCGTGCGTGTTTGTGCACGTGTTTTCACTACATATGCAGCATTGTGTTCATATGTTCCCACCCTGCAGAGAATCAGTTAACCCCTTCATGATGTCTCAGTTTTCTTTCAGTCTGAATGGGAGAAAATATTTAAATGTATTTTATACATTTGTATATTTTTGTATTTTATCAGGCAGAACAACTGAACAGAACCTGTGGATGATGGAGCTGATCTGCATCAGAGCTGCGTTAAACATGGAGGTTTGTGTGCGTTCTCCTCGGAGTCAGAATCAATCCAGGGTTTATAATTTTTATTTTAATGTCTGAGCCTCGTTAGTCCTGAAGAACCACGTGTGTTCTCCAAACACTGGTTATTGCATAGCAACCCGGTCCAAGGTCCAGGTCAGTCCAGGTTCAGGTCTGTGAGCGCAGCATTGATTGCAGCTCTGCAGTCAGGCTCTGTTTTTAGGAGTCCCAACTGACCTTTGTGTCTGAATCGTCCTCCCAACATCCAAACAAAATCACACAGATTTCGCCCAATACAGACGATAAACTCTTCCGACAAGGTGCCTTCATATAATACCAGAATGTTTTCTTAAACAACATTTTAGCAAAAGTTCTGTCTTCTCAGAGCTCACATATTCATTCAACCTTTATTTAGACAGGTTAATCCCATTGAGCCTCAATCACCTGTGAGCAGAGCTCAGTGTCCAGGTGGACCTTAAATGATGCTTTCTACTAAACTTCTCTGTTTCTGACCCACAAAACCACAGCAGCAGAACATTGGGAGAGTTTATTTAAAACAAAAAGAATAATTTTATTTCAAATATCTGAAATATTTCTAGCTCAGCTGTCCTTACAAATAACTCTCATTTGAACAACGGAACCAGCTTCAGAACCATCAAACTGACCGTTATTTCACCAAAGATATCATAATATTCCTAAAATCAAACGTAGTTTAAAAATATTAACAAGGATTATTTCATTCGTAGCCTCTAAAATAATATTTGTTTGTTTGTTTAATTTTTCAAGCGCTAAATGTGAACTATGTGAGTGGGCGGGCCTTGCCAACAAGTGGGCGGACCCAGGCCCAGCGATGCCTACCCACAGCTCCACCCCTGTATTCAATGGGAGTCAATGGGAGTTTGGATGTCTGAAGAGAAGAGAAAGGATGGTGGCAACAAAAATAACTATTTTGTACAGATTTAGAAATGGACCAGAGTCTCTCGAAGTTAAAGAGTCTGAGGTGAAATCTGTAAAAATCCTCCACTTGAAGCTGTGGTTGTGTACGTGTTAAAAGGCTTTTTCGGTTGTTGACTTCGTTGAACCAAGTCAGGATGTTTTTATCATTTTTACATCAAATTGTAAGTTTTCTATAGTGACATTGTTGTCTTGCGCAGGTCAGCTGCTACAGATGAAAAACTGCCGGTTGGATGAAAAGTGAAAATCAAGACTTTAAATAATAATTCCATTAAGCGTGAACATCACAGTACGGGCCGAGTTTCTACCGGATCCACACCCAGGAGGTTTTCTTGTGTTTGAGTTTGAAAGACAAAGGAGGACGTGTGAAGCTGAGACAGCCGTCAGCAGCAGAGACGACTTGGAGAGAAAAGTCGGCGAGGAGGAGAGATAAAGAGAGCCACCTCGGGCTGTCGGGAGGACCAAAACAAACAGGAAGCTGCACGTCGCCAAGAGGCCTCTGAGCCAAGCTGACACTAAATGACACCTTCTACTGCCGCCTTCGGAGCTCAGCACCGTCAGGGCAGCTTTGAAGGAAACAATCTTCCCTTCTTGGTTTCCTCCTTTCTTCTTACTCGTTCTTTCCATTTATCCCTTTTTATTGAGTCTTTGACCACCTTTACATCCATCCTTACAAGCCTCCCTCCCATTGATTGTGCTGCCCTCTTCACCCCTTCTCCCTCATTCATAATTGAACAGCATTAACTGCTGCGGCGGTTTAATTAGCTGAGCAGCCTGCAGAGACTCTGCCTCCACTTTCAGGACTGAAAAACATACGTTTAACTGCAGCGCAGAATCCTCAAAGAACCCACAATTGGTCCTTAGTGTCTGAGCCAGACCCTCATTTATTGGTGTTATTGGCCAAAAACTCCGTAATGACCTTTCAGCTTCATGTAATTTAACTGCTCAGAGGCAGAAAGAGCAGCTCTGCTCCTTTTTAACAGCATTTACATCATTTGGACCATAACAACCAACGACGGCACGTTTGTCCAGAAAAACATCCCTCATGGAAGTTTTCAAAGTCTGAGATCACGCTGCAACTTCCTGCTGGTGGGTCCATCATGGTGGGACACACAGAAAAGAAAAAAAAGAAGAAGTAGAAGAAAAAGATTAACAAGAAGACGAACAAGAACAACAAGAACAAGAAAGACAAAAACAAGAAAACAAGAAGAAAAAGATGATTTTGATATTTAACAAAACTTTACACAATAAGTTAACACAACAGTGTTGATTAAAAAAGGTGATCAGAAACAAGAAAAACAAGAAGAACAAGAAAAACAAGTGCAAGAAGAAGAACAAGATCAACAAGAACAAGAAAAACATGATCACAAAGAACAAGAAAAACAACAAAATCAGGTCGCAGACAGAAAGAAGATGAAGAACACGATGAAATAGACACAGTAGAAAAGAATGAACATAAAGGAGATGATGAAGATGGAGAAGAAGAAAATGACAACAAATGTAGCCTAAAGACACAAACAGTCAAGGAGACTAATAGGAGGAGGAAGATGATGAAGAAGAATGTTAAGAAGACAACAAAGATGACGATAAAGATTATTAAAAAGAAGATGCGTAACATCAACAATAAGAATTAGAAGACAGCCAATAAATGTATTTCACTTTCAGGAAATTTTGATTCTAAATTATCTATTTTTTTGTAATTTTTTTCTGTTTCTTATAAAATACTTTTTTTTTTTTTTAACAAACTTATCTATTAAAGCAAACATTATTTAACCCTTTAACTTGATTTAACGGCTGAATCTTAAATTTAAATGTTTGAATTCAGGCTCCAAAACTTCTTTCTTAAGTTTAATAAAATAAACCTCTGAAGTTTATTAAAATAAATGTTTAAAATTTTATAAAATAAAACAACCAGAATTTTCAACCCATCCTAAAGTCCCTGAACTATCAAATCTGAAATCTTGGCCTCTTTTACATTTTAAAACTCATTAATTGTTCATTGATTTCTGCTGTATTTTTCATCTGGTTTATAATTTTTCCATGTTTTTTTTAATCATTTTTAAACATCTAAAAAATAAAGTTTTTGAATAAAACAGATAAACGTGTCGGGTGTCTGTCCTGAATATTCCAGAATCGAACCTTGACGTGGTCTTATTGACCCGTTTCACTGGTTCCTGTGGACGAACGGGACGACAAGGATTCACACAGAACATGTGTTAGATGTTCCTTCATGTTCTGGAATAAATCAGTGTTCCCATCAGGAGGTGAAACCAGCAGAATCATCCTGGATGAGCCGTCTTCCTGTAAAAGTCCTTCACTTCCTGGGAATTGAATTTGCTGGGCTCCCCCCCGGTCCTCGGTGCAGCTGGACTAACGTTTGCAGCGTGCCGTATTCGTTTAGTCTCAGCGTGCAGATCCCCTCAGAGAGGAGGCCCAGCTCCACACTTATCTTTATGAGAGGAGGCTGTGCAGAAGATCTGCAGACCTCCAACTGGAAACCTGTGTGCGTGTTAGAGGCTGAATAAGTGGAGGTAGGTGGTGTGCAGCTCCTAAACATCAGTGAATAGTTTGTCCTTCGCGCTCTGCAGCCGCAGACTAAATTGAAAGTTTCCTTTTGGTTGGAGCTGAATGTTTGAAAAGAGAAATGCACTTCAGTCATTCTCTCTTTCTCTCCAGCACAATGCTCAACCAAGAACGCCTTTCAGGCTCTAATTGAAATACGGTTTGCATCAAGTCAAACACACTCGGGCTCTAAAGTTTTCCTCTGCTGTAAAAAAATTAAAAAGTCCTGCAGGGGAGAATCTGTTGTCGCCGTCAGGAGGTTCAGTGAGATGTGTCGACGCGTCCAAACAAAAAGATTTTTCTTTCTGTTCAAATCACTTCTGGATTCCTTCGACACCCGCAGTTGATCTGTTTTCTGTCTCTTTCCTCTAATTATCCTCAAGCAGAAGGATAAACAACAAAGTTCAGACCCACCGACCCGCCTCCTCCTGCAGCTGCTCGTCTTCCCTCCTTTGAGGACTCGAACGACATCACTTCCTGTGGCCCTCTGGATTCCTCTCAGGCTAACAAGCCGTATTTATGGAAACTCAAACTTTATTTCTCGGCTCCGTGTGACAAGTGAGCGGAGAGGAAAACTAACCAAGAGAAATTCTAAATGCCAAGGTGCAGCGTAAAGACGACACGGCTAAATTGGCCATTATTTTCCCTTCCTGTCTGTCTCTGTGTAACGCACCCCCACCCCACTCCCCCCACCTTCTTCCAGTCATTTTCTTCATTAATGAATGCACACATTTCTAAGTGCAGCTGTGGACTCACACTTTACATCCTAATCAGACTGAATTCACAGGCAGGGAGGCTGCGAGGCTCCACATCCAGCAGGAAAACTTCAGCTTTTATTCAAACGCTGAGAAAACCTCATTTACTGACGACTTCCTGCTCCGATGACCTGCACGAAGCACAAAACAGGTACGTTAGCTTCATTTTCGGTTTTTAAGTGACAGAAAATATTCCTACAATCAATTCCATAATTTCCCCGAAACAAACTAAAAAAAAAAACAAATAAAAAATGTTACAGAAGAGCTTCAAACCCAGGAAACGGAGCAGGATCTGTTCAATGACAACAACTTCCTGCTTGGACTGAGGAAGAGTGGAGTAATCGTCATCAGTCAGTATCTTACCTGAAGTCTGGAGACTCAGGAATGGAGCTGGACCAGAGGGAATAAAAAGCTTAAAGGTCAAAAGGTGTTTCTGCAGAACTTCACCTTTAGGAAACAAAAACAATCGTCGTCACGGCAACCGTCATGAAAAAAACCCTCAAGAAAACTGATGATATGTTGTTTTTCCCAGCATGGCTTTGTCTAAACACACTGAATTTATTTCAAAGTGAATAAATTGTGCTGTAATTAAACTGATGTGAGCATAAAGAAACAGAAATTGATCTTTTCTGTCCTTCGTCCAGTTTTTTTCTTCGCTGATCCACCCAGAACTGAGCACATGACTTTGACTTCTGACCTTTGATGTTTCGTCTCAGCAGATATTTTAAAAGTCCAACAGATGAATGACAGCAAACCACGGAGGGAAGCAGAGGAATGTTGATCTCAAACTCTGAAAAGTGCTGTTGAAACAAAAAAACGAGGAAAAAACAAAAAGTCAGCGTGAAAACTTCACAGCTTAAATGAAAAAAAAAACATGAGCTGCAGACACACGTTGACCACAACGAGCTGAAGACAGCGATGGCTGCTCTGCATCCTGTTGGTGTCTTCCACGGAGTCTCAGCTCGTTTAATTATCATCCCACAACAACAACAGGAACAGGCTCTTTGCTGCACGTTGTAACCGAGAGGAAAATTATTTTCTCAGCCCTTGGATTTTATTTTGATGATGCCAAATGATAACATAGAGGAGAGTCAGGGACAGAAAGTTTAAATACACTGAGACTTCTCCAGACCTGCTGGGGGAAGGAATGTGCTGTTTTAAAGCCAAGAAGAAGAAAAGAAAAGGGCCGAGCTGCAGGCCCTGATGGACCTCTGAGTGGGGACACATTTACCTCGAGAGAGGGATGAGTGCCGCCCGAACACACACACACAAACACACACACACACACCGCGTGGTCCGGTGCTAGGAGGAGGGCTAAGGAATGGTCCCGCCCACCTGCACCATGTTTACAGCCAGTCAAGAACAAAGTTTAGATTTGACTGGCAGGTGGAACTGTACAGAACCGGGAGGAACAAGGGTCACACAAAACAGAACCTGTGGCTGCTCGGGTCTCTGAGGGGGACAAAACAGGGCCTACAAGACCCCTGACATGACCCTGAACATGACCCCATCATCCATCCATCCATTATCCATCCATCATCCATTCATTATTCATCATCCATCCAGCATCCATCCATCATCCATCAGATCTCAAATGTCACAGGTCCAGGAGGAAAACTAAGATCTTCCTATCTCCAGCTCTCTCTGAAGGATCCAAAGTGTTACCAGACCAGAGAAGATACGGTGTTCTGGGTTTGCCCTGGGGAGTCTGAACCTCCTCAGATGAGGACCAGCAGTTCTACTTCGAGCTTCCCCACTCCTAAGCTCCTCTCTGAGACTGAGCCTGACTGCCCTACAGAGGAAGATCATTTTAGCTGCTTGGATCCAGGACCTGGTTCTCTTGGTCCTGATCCAAACCTCATGGCACATATGAGGTTGGACTGTAAACAAACCAGTAAATTCAGAGCTTTAACTCAAGCTCAGCTTCTTCTTCAGTTCAAGAGCAACGCTCACATTCCTACAGACGATCCATCGGTCCTCCTCCTGCTCCATCCTACAATCAGGAGCAAGATGTCCAGATACTTGAGGGGAGGACGAACTCCGGCCTGGAAGGGATCCTTCCTGGTTCTGAACCACGAGCTCAGTCTGGGAGGAGCCGACGGTCCAGCTTTAGCAAAAGGATCAAAGCTGAAGCGAAATGGGTTTAAATTTGTGAACAGACTCTGCTTCTGCACAACAAATCAGACTTCAGCTGAAACACACACCTACATACATGCACACTCCTACATGCACACACCTACATACACACCTGAAACACACACTCAGGACAACAGCTGTAGCTCCTCCTGTTATTCTATCGAAGCTGGATGGCAGAAAACACACTTGTCTCATTTATTCTCATAAACACACACACACACACACACTGAGCTCGGCCTTGTGTGCTGCAACCATGGCTGCCTGTGGTCTAACAGAGATATATGAGACTCACGGCGTGTGGAGAGCAACATTTATCTGCAACGCTTTGGCTTTATTACACCCAGACAGCAGCACACACAACACTCTGCTCTCTTTCTCTCTCTCTGTCTGTCTCTGTCTCTCTGAGTTCTGTGTCTCCGATTCTGTCTCTGTTTCTCCGAGTCTGTGTCTCTGATTCTCTCTGTCTCTAAGTCTCTGTCTCTCTGAGTTCTGTGTCTCCGATTCTCTGTCTCAGTTTCTCCGAGTCTGTGTCTCTGATTCTCTCTGTCTCTAAGTCTCTGTCTCTGAATCTCTGAGTTTTGAGTCTCTGAGTTCTGTGTCTCTGTCTCTGATTCTCTATGTCTTTGTCTCCGAGTCTGTCTCTCTGTTTCTCTTTGTCTTTGAGTCTGTGTCTCTGATTCTCTCTGTCTCTAAGTCTCTGTCTCTGAATCTCTGAGTTTTGAGTCTCTGTCTCTGATTCTCTATGTCTTTGTCTCAGAGTCTGTCTCTCTGTTTCTCTTTGTCTTTGAGTCTGTGTCTCTGTTTCTTTTTGTCTTTGAGTCTGTGTCTCTGTTTCTCTTTGTCTTTGAGTCTGTGTCTCTGTTTCTCTTTGTCTTTGAGTCTGTGTCTCTG
>NC_056507.1:8439113-8454906 GCF_014905685.2 Nematolebias whitei
CTTTGTCTTTGAGTCTGTGTCTCTGATTCTCTTTGTCTTTGAGTCTGTGTCTCTGATTCCCTTTGTTTTTGAGTCTGTGTCTCTGATTCTCTTTGTCTTTGAGTCCGTGTCTCTGATTCTCTTTGTCTTTGAGTCTGTGTCTCTGATTCTCTGAACAACTCAGTGCCAACTCGGGTTCTTTAGACATAATTAGTTCACAAATCTGAGATAAAGTTTACCTAAATTTTAACGTTACAGCCAAAATCTTAGTCCAAACTAAATACCTCTTCTCAAAGTCTTTATTATTTACATCATTCACTTTCTGAAATACTATTGGTTATTCATTCATATTTCACATTTGCCATAAGTACATATTGTTATTATTCACAAGCTGGCAATAAACGTTACAGAACTGTGTATTTCAATGACCAGATTCTTTGTCTTTTCTTCGAGTGAGGGGTATAACAATTGTTACAAGAACTTGCATTAAGCTTTTGATTGAGGTCAATTAACATTTATTACATAACTTTGAACAGTTAGCGTAAACACCTGTTAAAAGGTACTGAGACCTCTCAAGGGTTTCCCCTACATACATGTACTGTACAGTATTATTATTTAATTGGCTCTGAGTCTCTGAACTGGAACCCTGTGCACACAATTTCGTTCCACCACATGTAACACATGTGGTGCGAATGACAAATAAAGAAACTCTGTCTCTGAGTCTTTATCTCTGTGCTTCTGTCCGAGTTTCTGTCTGGTCTCCGAGTATCTGTATCTTCTCCCAGCCCCCACCCCTGGTCAACTCTGTCTGGTAGATATTCTGTTCGGACACTTGGACTTGTCCTGATTTGGCGGTTAGGCATGTTTGTGTCCTGCAGTTGACTGGGCGTCTAGTCTAAGTCGTTTCTGTGCAGAAGTTTCAAACCTCTGTGGGTTCTGACACTAGATCAGCTGCTTTTGGAGTCCATTGAAGGATATCGGACCACAGATCTGTGAGATAATTCTTCATTTTCATTTGGAAACATTTCTGCTGCTTGTAAAGCTGCAGACTGTAAAAATCTAAAGTTTGACCTGGATTTGAGTCAAAAATAAGGTTTAAAATGAAAGTCTGCACCGTAAAGTCATTCATTGAAATATTTATCTTAGCTCCAGCACTCAAATATTAAATCTTCGCATCACAAGGAGCTTTCAGGCAGCAGAGCTTCTGACAGATGTTCCTCCTTGTCTGTTGGACCGCAACATCTGGATGCTCTTTTAATATGTCTGTTGGAGACTCTAAAACTACAGTCTGGAATGGTAAACGGTCTACATGTAGCTATTGCACCTTTTCAACCTCTCCAGGTTCTGCAAAGCGCTCTACAGTTTCTCACAAACCCATTTAAACACACGCTCACACAGAGCTTTCTATTGTAAGTTTTATACATACAGTTCTGTTATATCTCACTCAACAATAATCAATACCTGGTTGGTTGGTCGATCGGTCTGTTGGTTGATTAGTTGGTTGGTCAGTCGGTCAGTCGATCAGTCGGTCACTTGGTTAGTTTATTGGTTGGTTGGTCATTCAGTTGGTCGACGAGTTGGTCAGACAGTTGTCCGGTCGATTGCTTAGTTAGTTGGTTGATTGGTCAATTGGTCATTTGATTGGTACTTTGGTATACAGAGGGGTTAGTGACCCAGTCAGTGACTGCAGTGTAGGTACCAACACACTAGTTAGCCACCACCCATATATCAGTTTAGACAAGAGTTTTCAAAAATAAAATACCATAATTTGGTTAGATCACTCATCTTTTTAACTATCTCTGCTTTTTGTTTAACATGACAATCCTTGTTGTGATTGTTAATTGGCTTATTTGCATTGTGAGTAGATAGTAGCACAGTTTGAGAACCATGGGTTCTGTCAGAGCAAGCTGCTGAGAAACAAAAACATCATCTTTCTGCATTTATACCAATCTAAAACGTCTGACTCTTGTTTGTAAAAATGTGTTCACGCCAGTCAGTGTTGAACAAAAACCACTTCATCCTCCTCGCTCGAGTTTCCTGCTGTTAAACTGTCAGTCACACGCACACCTAATAACGTCCCAGTGGTGGGTTCTGGGGGTGAGGATGACCCAGACATTTGGCTTCTCTCACATCGGGGGGCAACGCCTTTCTTTCCTGGTATTCTCCTCATCAAACAGAGGGAGGAGAGGAGGAGGAGGCAGAAGGTCAGAGGAAGAGGAAGAAATGGATGGGCGTGATGATGAACCAAATATCAAAATAACAAAGACAGAGTGACCACTGAGGGAGGAGGAGGGAGGTAGTGAAGAAATGAGGAAGGATGGAAGAAGAAGGCCAGGAGCCCAGAAGGGAGTGGGAGTGTGTGTGTGTGTGTGTGTGTGGGGGGGGGGGTCTTTAAAAGGTGATGCACTAAAGGAAGTTAAAAAGACAAACCCAACAAGCCGGAGACAAAATGAGAACATGTGTTTCTTTTTCTCCATTAGGAGCAACAACCACCAAGGGTTTCCTCCATTTCAAATCAGGACAGCTGCTCCATGTGCAGTGGAGAGCATCCTGTGCTCCAGCATCAGCGTGTGGCACGGGGGCTGCACAGCTGGAGAGAGAAAAGCTCTGCAGAGAGTGGTGAAGGCTGCACAGAAGTCTGTTGGAGTCAGCCTCCCCACCATCACAGACATCTACACCTCCAGATGCAGGAAGAGGGCCAAATGCATCATGAAGGACCCCACTCACCCAGCACACACACTTTTTGCCCCACTCCCCTCAGGCAGGAGGTTGAGGAGCATTAAGTGTAGAACAACTAGACTGAGGTACAGCTTCTACCCTGAAGCTGTTAAGACTCATGAATCTCTAACCAGAAAAATCCCTGGAATGCCACTTTAATTGGACATTTGACACTTTGTGCTGCTGATTTCTTGTCTTTAAACTTCTATATTCATACCCATCTGCTCACAACAAACTCGTGTTCAGGCTGCTGTTTAATACACCACATTATATTATAATCATTGAGCGTATATCTTAGATTTTTGTATACTGTTCTTTTTATACTTTAAATTTTTGCTATTTATTGGGTGTAACTGGGACCTCGAGTACACAATTTCATTCCACCTCATGTACCACATGTGATGCAAATGACAATAAAGAACTTGAACCTTAATCCTGATATACAACACGTTGTCCTCCATCTCATCTGTATCAAAGTGAACATGATGATCTAGGAACTAATCATTCCTAAATGTTCTGAACCATTTCAACAGAAAGACACATCACTTCACCTGAAGATGATCCATTTCACTGTGAACTCCTGCTGCAGATGTTTTCTCCTTCAAACACCTGGACTGTCAGTAACTGGATACATATTCTTCTCTAAAGTCATCGGACTTTCAGGACATTTTGCTCACTGGGTGACTGAGAGGGAGGATCTGCTGCGCACTGAATAGTTTATACACACAAGGAAACAATCTGGTCTGTGTGAAAACTAGACTGTTTCACAGATGTGTGCACTGAACAGTTTCTCTCAGGTGGAGATGATGGACGGATGAACAGTAGGACAGATAAATGTTCCTGGTGAGCCCTTCAGAGCTTTTTTACACTCAGGAGGGATACCCACCAGCCACTTCATTGGGTCCGGTTATCTGGTACCGGGCTGGACCCCCTCTGCCTTCAGAACTGCTTTATTCTTCATGTCACAGAGTCAGCAAGGTGTTGGAGATGTTTCTCAGAGGTTCTGGTCCATGTGGACATGTCAGATGAACGTCCACGAGGAGAGTCTCCCATCCCAAAGGTTCTGATGGACTGAGATCTGGTGACTGTGGAGACCGTTGGAGACCAGTAAATCCAGACCCGTCAGACCAGGAGATGTTTGTCTCTTGTTGTCCAGAGTCTGCGTGAACTGTAGCCTCAGTTTCCTGTTCTGACAGGAAGTGACACCTGGTGTGGTCTTCTGCTGCTGGAGTCCATCTGCTTCAGGGCTGGACGAGTTCACAGATGGTTCTGCAGAACTCAGTTGGATCCACTGGTTACTGGAGCAGATGTTGCCTTCCTGTCATCTCCAACCAGCCTGACCTCTGAACTTAGCAAAGCTTTTCTGTCCACACGACTGCTGCTGTATTTTGGATCATTCTCTTTAAGCTCAGCAGATGGTTGTGTGTAAAAAAAATCCCAGCAGATCTGCAGGTTCTGAACCACTTGGTCCAGTTAGTCTGGTACCAACATCCACAGTTAAAGTCTCCTGAATCCATTTCTTCCCTGTTCTGATGTTTGATTTGGACTTCAGCAGGGCGTCGTCACACCTAAAGGCAGTGAGGTGCTGCCCTCTGATTGGCTGATTAGCTGTCTGTGTTAACGAGAGCTGGAGCAGGGGGATCTAATCCACAGTTTTGGCAACAAAACAACTTATTTTAAGCCTTTTTTAGTGTTTGAGATTAAATCTGGACCTGCAATAAGCCTTGTGTTCACACTTCCTGTACAGTTGAATTTCATTACGGTGCCTGGTGGCTGTAAACGTCCCCCTGAAGAGAGCTTGGTGCTGAGATGATGAAGATGCCGAGTTAGTGCACGTGAAAACTGAAAACTGGAGCTTCGGAGACTCGACAGCCTCACCTTGACCTTAAAGAGCAGCTTCCTGCTCCATCCTGTCCACAAACAAAACCTTAAACCTGAGGCGACATGCTGACTAAACCTCTGCTCGCTGTCGGCCAGATCCTGATCAGGACACACACACACACAAACACACACGCGCGCGCGCGCACACAGACACAGCTTCAGGTGACAAAGATTAATAGCTTCACTGACTGACAGAGTAACTTCTACTTCCTTTGTGTCGCTGTCAGCCCCCAGCTGCATGTGTCGAGGTGTGTGTGTGTGTGTGTGTGTGGAGGTGAGTGAAGCCATTATTAGAAGTATAATTGCAGAGACATTTAAAGTGTTTCTCCTCAAGGACTCTGCCAGCATCCAATAAAGTTTTCATACCGCAGGAGAGATGCTGTGTGTGGGGTGTATGTGTGTGTGTGTGTGCGTGTGTGAGACAGGAAGGACAGGAAAAGCAGCTGAAGGTAGACGGTGTGTGGTTTGAACTGCAGCTCTTCAGATTTGAGGCCTCTAAAGACTGAAGCTTCTGATCATAAATGTCATTTGTTTTTTTAAAGCACGTTGAAAACAAGACATTAACCAAAGTGCTTTATGTACACTTCAGTCAGTGAAGAGTTAAAACAACCATAAAAGTCATAAAATAGGTAAAGTCCCTCAAACAGCAACACTGCTTCAGACTTCAAGAAAGCACCAGGAACATTTTGAACCTTTATGGTTTAAAAACACAGAAAGTCATTCAGTAAAACTAGTCCTACTTTCAAATTGGCTTTGTAAAGAAAACATTTGAAGCAAATCAAGCAGACAAAAAAGTCCATGCTCAATAATCCAGGTATACAATCCAACATTTATCTGGACCGTTTCTTTTTTTGTGCTGAAACGTTTCGCCTTCGATCCGGAAGGCTTCATCAGTCAAGGAAACACACAACACAAAACTGATTCTTCCCCGAACAGCTTACTCCAAAGTGGAACAAACCAGTTATGTTGGTGCTAAGATGGTCTCTTTGGCACACCCCCTCCTCCATTGCCGGCCCTCTTCCTTGTTGACAGTCATGTCAAACTGGTTGAAACATCCATCCATCCATTTTCTTTACCCGCTTGTTCCATTTTGGGTCACGGGGGTCGTCGTGCCCATGTCCAGCAATCACTGTGCGAGGGGCGGGGTACACCCTGGACGGGTCGCAGGTCCATCACACGGACACATAGAGACAAACGAGACAAACAACCATTCATTCTCACTCACACCTAGGGACAATTTAGAGTTACCAATCAGCCTAACATGCATGTTTTTGGTCTGTGGGAGGAAACCGGAGTACCCGGAGAAAACCCACGCATGCACGGAGAGAACATGCAAACTCCACCCAGAAAGGCCCCCGGACCGGGGTTTGAACCAAGGACCTGCTCGCTGAGAGGCAGCAGCTCTACCGGTTGCTCTACCAATTTTCAACAAACTAAACACTTAGTGATGTGTGCTTATAGCACTGGTTACTGTAGACCACTAGAGGGCGCTCTGCCCAGTTGTTTCCGTCGGTGATGTCGGAGAAGCTAAGATGGCATCCAAAACAACAATTTCAATTCAGTTCAGTTTATTTATATAGTACCAAGTCACAACAGAAGTCCTCTCATGGCACTGAAGAGAAATATTCATATATAAAAATAATAATTTAAGACTTTATCTGAGGAGCAGACCACTTTGAATTTAACTCCATCGCAGAACTCTCATCTTAAGCAAGCATGAAGGTGATAGTGGAAAGGAAAAACTCCTTTGTGAGGAATAAACCTTTAGCAGAACCAGGTTCAGGACAAGCGGCCATCTGCTTCGACCGACTGGGTTTGGTAGGAACAGATACACAATGGCAGGTCAAGAATCACATGTTAAGATAGAAATAGTATCAAATATTCAATTTTAACTAGTCATTTAAGGAAATTAGGTCAATTTGTCCTCCAGTAGTCTAACCTTAAGAAAGCATAACAAGCCAACCCTAACTATAGGATTTATCAAAAAGGAAAGTCTTAAGCCCAGTCTTAAAACTGGACAATGTGTCAGCCTCACGTAACGCTTTTAATGTGGGGGATGAAAGACATGTCCTGATCAAAAATAACCAAGATTTTTAACATTAGAGCTGGAGGCCAGATTAATGCCATCTAAGGAGGGAGAAAGACTGAAAATTAATTCCCAAGGTCCAAAAACTAAAACTTCTTGTCTGTGTTCAAAAGGAGAAAATTAAGGGTCATCCAGGTTTGTATGTCTGTAAGACATGCTTGTAGTCTAAGTAGCTGATTGGATTCATTCGGTTTCATGGACAAATATAACTGTACATCATCAGCATAATGAAAATTTATCACATGCTGTTTAATAAAATTACCTAATGGACGCATATATAAAGTAAAGAGTATTGGTCCAAGAACTGAACCCTGAGGAATTCCATGACTTACTTTTGTGTGTGATGAACAACTGCTCACAGCCAACAAAACTGCTGTTTAATTACCAGCAAGCCCAACTGGATCTGCCACAAATTATTTTTCATATCTTTATATTCATATCGAGATAAATAAGATTAAATCTGCTGACTTGTGGAAGGAGACACATTTCCCTTTTCTCTTCTGTTGCTACATCCGTAGTACACAGCTTTCCGGCATTTTTATATACATTCTAACATTATATTATTATTATATTAAATTTTATGTATTTATTCAATTATTTATTACATTCTGTTAAATAGTCAGCTCTTACTCAGAGCTAATTAGACAAAACGCTAAGTGCATACGTTTGATCGTTTTGGTAATGGCCGCCGTTGATGCAGTGAATCACAAGGTCACGTGACCAAAGTGCCCTGTAGCGTTTTATAGAACTCCATGAGGTCCTCTGAAAATTCAGATGAGGCTGGTCTCAGCTTCTGTACTTGTAGCGAATAAAGACCAAACAAACGTGAGTTATTTGTCTTTGTTGGTTGTGATTTGATTGTGGAGACGTTTTAATCAGCCAACTAACTAGGGCAGATTAAATCCCAGCATGATGAACAGATTTAGTTCCTGTGAAATTCTGTCTGAGGTGTTGGGCTGAAAATGTGTAGAGGGAGAATGTGACTGAGTGAATCTGATCGACAATCTTACCGTACAAATTTAAGATTATCTGGGAATCACAGCTAATTTAATTGAGATGTGAAAATCTCCTCAGGAGCTTCTCAGACAATCAGACCAGTCAGCATGGAGCTCCAGGCAGCAGCGGCCCTTACCAGTCTACAGAAGAGAGCTGGAGCTCCTCATCTGATACCAGTGGTGAGGGTGAGCAGGTTTTTACTCCCGTAGATGACGAGGATCAAGTGTACCCCTTCAAGTCTCACTCAAGCTACAACCGTAAGCGCCGGTTGTTCACTCAGTTGTGCTACACCCCAACAGAACTGCGTACACAACAGAAACTTTACCTGGGGGCACTGCCCCCCGACAGCAGAGCTCGTAGGATCGTTCAGGCACACACTCATCAATGATGAGGTGGTTTCTTGGGAGTCACCGGATTTAAAAATTTTTGCATCCAAAGGGCTTTTGCTGCATGGATCACATGGACACCAGATCCTCACATGGACACCCAAACGTCTTCATCTGCAGCCTGAACAATGGGTGTCTGCAACCAGCAAACGCAGCTCCTGCAGGGTCAAATTACAGATCTAGACCTGAGCCAGGTGTTGTGCCAAAAATCGATTGGCTGCCAAATGGCGGGAGTGTGCACGGGAGGATTTTAACAAGAGTAACACTTAAAAACAATTATTTGTTTGCTCAACATTACAGTAAAGGTGTCTCTCAGTGGAATTTTCTTTAATAAATGCACTTTAATGGTCAAATCAGCTGCATTTTGCCAGGGTGGCACGGCGAAATGCAGCTGATTTGATGTTTGCTCCAGGAGATCTGTGCTGGCTCTTTGTATGGCAAGCCAAGTGTCTCATTAATAACCACTTTTACCTATTAATGAGACACTTGGCTTGCCATAACACTCGAGGGCCCTCTAGCAACTGAAAATGGTAGTGTTCAACATTTTCCATGTCAGAATGAATGACCTCGTCAGATCGCAGCCAAAAATTGGGTTATAATTAAATATGGAGAAAAAAAAACGTTTATTAGTCGCAGGACTTGCAAATTTATGCAAAAAGGTGCAACTTATACGGGGGAAAAAAAACATTTTCTCTCTCTCTTCAAAGTCTTCCTGTTATTCTGCTGCTCCTGCTCTCATTAAAAACACCTTAAGGTTATTATTTCTGCTCACTCAGAAAAACAAATATAAAAGCTGGATGTGACCTAAAATATTTTTCTGAGCTTGACTGAAACAAAAACATGACAAAGTCGAACATTTTACTGGAGGTCAGTAAATGCATCTTGAGATCAGACCCCTCTGGACTCCTGCCAAGTGAAGAGAGCATTTTAAAGTCCAACAGGACCAGGATCGTAACCTTTCCCCTGACGAGGTGATGACCTCTGACCTCCGGGTGCTGCCGTCTGTCCGGTAGTATTATTCTGAACATCCATCTTTTCTCAGTTTGCTGCGTCAGCCGTCCTCTGGCTTAGATCTGCTCCATCTCCGTGTCTCCTTTCATCCCATACGTGTGCTTTCATTCAGCTCCTGTTTGCTTTACAGGTTCCCTCCACTCACCTTCACCCCCCCACACCTCCCGCCGCCCCGCACTGTTCAATCATTCTCATCTCCTCACAAACCCATCAGTGTTTTCAGATCCCTGCTCAGCCCAACCTCCTATTCTTCGATACCCCCCTGAATGTTGTGTTTTCAAAGTCAAACAGTTGTTGGGTCTCCCTCGAGTTAAACAGAGAGGAACCGGAGCGGACCGGTAAAACAACCGGGACGATCTCTGCTGAGCAGCTGCAGAAACCGGAAGGTGCTTCAATCGTGTGGAGAGAAGCGTGTGCGTGCTGTGCAGAGGCAGCAGCAGCTGATAATTGGAGAAGCACACCTGGATGCCAGTCACCTCCCAACCCTGATCCCCGCTCTTCAAACCTGCACAGTCCACTCCAGATGCAGGCTGGGTGTGTGTGTGCGTGCGTGTGTTGTGAGCTCTCCTGCCCAAATGTCCATCTCCAGCTGGACATGTGTGTGCCGTTTCTAACTGTCCATCTTTTCTGTCTCTATGAGATGGGGAATGGGGGGGGAGGGCACAAGGTCATTCAGCTGAGCTCTAAAAGATTCATCACTGGCTGATGACCTCAAACAACTGGAAAATAAAAAAAAAACTTTTTCACTCGCCTTTCGTTTTTTTTATTTAACCTTTTCTTTGGCGAAGAAAACATCTCATATTCTCTTCACCGTCTCCTCCTGAGCAGAGGTGGAGACCAGGGGCGATTCTAGAATCTGACCTTTAGGGGCGCTCAGCCCCCCAGTGTTGACATCGGTTCTTAGCTTGAACAATGCAATGGCCGTTGGCATCAGAAGCATTTGTAATGGGGGGGAGCCCACTGGTGGGGGGCTCTGAGGGTACTCACCCAGACATTTTTTTAAAAAGTAGATGCCATTTCCTGCATTCTTGTGTATTTTAACAAGTTGACATTTACCTACATAAGTAAACACTTGATTCGAGAACTACTTTAGAGAGCTCAGTACAACAAGAAGCTAATATCATGATAAAATACCTGCGAAATATTTATTTATACTAATTCATCCTACATGCACTGTTATATTCTACCATGTTCTTGTTACCACATTTCTTTTGGATCTTGTAAATATTATATTTCTTTTTCACTTTTTGGTGTTTTATTTTGTTCTTTTATCGCATGCTTTATAATTCTGTAGAAGTCTAAACAGGGTTCTGCCCTGGTTCTAAAACGTCTGTGCTTTTGTTGATTTGCTCCTTCAGACCACCTTTATCTTTGTTTTATTGATTTGTTTATTTTCCTCTCTGCTTGTTGTCGTTTGTCACACGTGGAGGCCTAAATAGTTTTTTAATCTGTTAAACATTTTTAATGTAACAACTAGTTTATTTGTTGGTGTTTTTTCTTGTTTGTGTTGTGAACAGACGGTGCTTTCCTCTGCAGCCACAGAAAAAGAACCTGAACCTTTTCGTCTGTTTTTTAACATCAGGCGGATTTAAAAGCAGCCGCTCAGAGTTCTTCTGTTTGAGCTGTGTTCTGTCTGTTAATCCGTCACTAACTGCCCCGAGCTTTAACCTTATTACCCTGCACGCCTGGGGGACCTGTAATGAAACACTTCCTTCATTCATGAGGTCAGCTCGCTCTTTTTTCTTTACGAAGTCTAAAGTCGTCTCCATCCCTTCGGTGCTCCACTTCTCATCCCCTCCATCTTTGCTTTAATCAGTCTGTGAGTTAAAGAAGAATGCGGAGAGGTTCTCCCAGGTTCTGTCTGGCAGGTTGGATCCGTCAGCTGAAATACTCCCTCCAACATTTAAAACACCAGCCTGTCTCGATGCTCTGACTGGCTGAGAGCAGACAGACTGCGGTTCTGATTTCCTGCCTCTGAAACATGAAAATGAAGCATTATCAATTACAGATGACACACTCGAGCGGTGCCTGCACTGAGCTGTCAGCGCATTCACTCCAACTGTCAGGATCAGAACCGGATCAAATACAGAAACACGAACACAGAAGAAATCCATTCAGTCAACAAACTATTCATGCCTGCAGCTTCCTGCAGAATCAATGATTTCACTCAGCTACATCACGACGGCAAGTCTGTCGCTACCATTGTCGTAGCAGATTGTTATTATCACTGTTAATACCTGTTATTATGACAGGCTGCCAGTATGACAGGCTGTTTACACTATTACAGGTTGTCAGTATCACTGATATTACAAGCTGTAATTCTATTATTACGAGCTTCTGTTACACGCTATCATTACCACTGTTTTTACAAGCTGCTAATTCCACAGTTTTTTATTTTCACTATTATTACAGGCTGTTGTTACAACTGTTATTATATGTTGTTAACCTTTTTTTTTTAATTAGATACCAGTATGTCTTTATGGTTTTGCAACAAGACGATCTCTAAATATGAACAAAAATAACATTTATATATAAAACGAGGGGAGAAACAATAAAATGTTTGTTTTTTAACTAGTTTATTTTTACAATGCAATACTCAAGTTTTGGGGAGGGTTGTTATATTATGTTTATTTATGCCTTGGACATACAGTAATTTATAATTTAATATAAGTATTTTTATTTTTGGGATTACAGTAGTCCCTCGTTTATCGCGGGGGATCCGTACCCTGAAGACCCACGATAAGTGAAAAACCACCTAGTAGGAGTAGTAGTACAAGTAGTAGTAGTTTATTTTTATTATATATATATATATATATATTAATATATTTATTAAAAACGCTTTTATGTATATATATATATATATATATATATACATAAAAGCGTTTTAAACCCTTCCCATACTCTTGCAATATTCCAAACAATGTTTCTAAACTGTAAACGCTATAAAAGAGCACAGCATGTCATAATTTCAGCTCCCTGCCTCCTCTGCTCTTTGCAACCTGCAAGCGCTCTTGGCCACGCCCACTTTCCCGCTCCACACAGTGAACAGTAGACCATGCACGGAGAACAGCTGATCAGCTGCAGCAGGAAGTTTATCCCGCAGTATGGGCTGCACACATGTACACCAGGTGCTAAATAATTTAAAATAATTAATTTTAAATCATCCATCAGCCAACTGTGTGTCGTGTCCACTCTTATTTTGAAAAACCATGCTAGAGCGAGTCCGCGATAAATGAACCGTGAAGTAGCGAGGGACTACTGTACTGTATTTACTATTTCATTCATTTAACTTTTTGTTGTATTGGAACATTTCCTGTTTTCATTTAAAGTGTTTATTTTTCCACTTATGTGTGTGTGTGTGTGTGGGGGGGGGGGGGGGGCTGTCATATCTGTGGGATTTGTGTCCATTTGATTGATTTTTATTTAGTTTCTGAGTCTGTCGAATAAAGGTTAAAAACAACTGGACTTCTATTCTGTAGCTGAAACAGAATAGTAGTTTCTGAGTCTGTTTTTTTCCTGTTTCCAGTTTCCCCAGTGTTTCTCTCCTCATGTAGTCAGCTCCAGCCTCTCTCACCTCTTCCTCATTGTCTTTCCCCAGGTGTTCGTCGTTGTGTATCGTTAGTGTCCCTTTAGGCTCAGCGTCTGCGTTTCCTCCTTGTATGTGGATTGTGCTTCCCATAGCCACCATCTGTTTTCCTCCGTGCCTCCCTGATCATGTGCATTTCTAAGTTTTGCTGCCACAACTTGTATTTGTTAAATAGTTACTTTATTTTATTCGAGTTCCCCGTGTCAGTCTGCACCTGGGTTTGATCCAACGCAGATAAAGTATACACGTAGTCAACCATTACGTGCCTAATGGACTCTTCAAGAAACGCCCACAACAGCCAGTAACAAGCTTATGAGTTTTGATAGGAGACCTAAAGTTGGCAAAACCTAATTTAGCAGAAGCTAATTCTGCTAACAGTTTCTAAAGTTAACAAAAATGTTAATCTGCTAAATGGAAAGTTAGTCCCGCTATTAGCTGTTAGCAGATTAACGGAACTGTGCCCAGGACTGACTGGATGGATGGATGGATGGATGGATGGATGGATGGATGGATGGATGGATGGAAGCACCTGCAGAGTGTAGTAAGTGTGTTGTCGTTTCAGTGTGATTGTGGTATAGTTGTAGTGCAGTTGCACTGTAGTTGTGATGTAGTTAGTGTATTTGTGTTATTGTTGTAGTGTACTTTCAGTGTACTTGTACTTTAATTGGGGTGTAGTAACAGACCATAATCTCAAAGCCATGTATGCACACTCACATTCATTTATTTGTTTACAATCTGCAACATTTATTTTTCACCATCTACATTCTCTGTGTGCACGTTAGTGTTTATCGAGCATGAGCGTACACATGACGCGCACACTCTTCATAGCATCATTAACGAAGGAAGCACTGACTTCAGGTCAGTGAAGTGGTCGATCTCTGTCAGTTTAGCTCCTCACCTGCGTCCTCCCACCTCATCTCTCTCTCTCTCTTTCTCTCTCTCTCTCACACACACACACACACACGCACACACACACACACACACACGATATTAATAATGAAACGACGAGTCCTGAGATCCAAACTGAACGGAACAATGATTGGATCTCCTCCTGGTTTGTGTGACATTTTGAGCTGCAGGTTCTTAAAATTAACAAAGTTTAGCTTCAATCGCATCTTTCTTTCAACACATTTTATTTTGAAAGGCTAACAGGGTAGAAACAATGGTCCAGGGTGAGCTCAGCTTCAGAACACAAGCTCCTCCTCCATGTTGACTGCTTGGACCGGGGACAATAAAGATCCTGGCGGCAGCAGGACACAGGATGAGTATAAACTTTATTCTCAGAAGTCTTGGACGAGGAGAACAAAACCAGAGTAGGTAAATGAGGGTGATGGGACCAGTGGTAACCTGACAGGACGTGGTGATGGTGATCAAACAATGAAAGAAAAATTGAACAAGTGTTTTTGTGTAAATGTCCTTTCTTATTCTCAAATTAAATATCTGAGTCTGTTTCCAGACGGCAGCAATCCACTTTAGTCTTTACATTCAGACCAGCCTTTAGCTCATCGGTTCTGTGAGAACTTGTCTGAAACCCAGTGTAAAATGGACAGACTGTCCCTTTAAGGATGAGACGCATCAAATGTCCTCATGGGTCCTGCAGCAAGTGTCCAACATGCTTCAGAAAGAGCTTGTGTCTTTTGTTTTCTTTGTGAACGATCCCCCTGGGTCCGTGTGCCGGGCCCGGCTGCAGCTCCAATTACCTTCTGGCTGCAGAACTGGAAACGTAAATGGGCCGCAGCGCCAAAGAAGCATGTCTGCACTGGACTGTCAGTGGGAGGGAAGCAGGAGGACGAGAGTCTGAGGAGGAAATCTGCTTCGTGGTGCAGAAAGCATCTGTTAAACACTTTTACCTCCGTTTAGGGTTCACACCTTCACACCAGCTTCTCCTCCTCGGCTCCTAAAGACAACAGGAGGAGGAGGAGGAGGTGACAGCAGAGTAAGGACAGCTCCAGCAGCATTGGATGGATGAAGGATGAGAGTGGGCGGGATAAAAAAGGAGCTGTCATTTTTTACACAGCTTACCGATGATCTCAGTCAGCATCATGACAAAAACAATTCGAAGAAATGAAGAGAAATTTTCTGTTTGACCTAATTTTGCCTCCAATAAACGCCGCTGCTTAAAAAACAAAAAAACACGAAGTTAAAATGACTTTTGTCTTTTAAAAATACCTTCAAAAATTTACATTTTAATATTAAGAAGCTTTACATTTCTGAGATAACAAACCCAGACTCTTCTCCCTCAACATAAGAGCAGAGTTGTTGCAAGGATGGAAAAATATGGCAAAAAAAAACACAAACAAACATTCAGCAGCTTCAGACTCACAAAATTACTACAAAATAAAATTCAGCAGCTTCAGCTTAGAACCCAGCGTGCAGACAGACACGGGGGACTCGAAGGTAAAAATTAGGAAAACAGATTTATTTTACCAGAACTCCAAACAAAGCTGACCTGGCAGCAAAACTTACATGAACATGGAGGAACAGAAACACGGCAGGCTGTGGGAAGCACAATCCACAGACAAGGTGGAAACACAAAAACGCTGAACTTAAAGGGACACTAACGAGGCACCATGAGGAACACCTGGGGAAAGACAAAGAGGCACAGGTGAAAGTGGCAGAAGCTGGAGCTGACCACACGAGGGACAGACACTAGAAGGGCTGAAAAGATGTCAAAACATGAACACAAGACTCACAAAATCTAAAGTAACACAAAACACAGATTGTCACATCAGCAGCTTCAAATGCTCCTCAAATATTACAAAAAATCATTCATGTTGAATTTAGCTTTGTTGTTTTGTTTATTTGTTTTGTTGATGTTTTAATTGTTTGTTCAGTTGTGTTGTGTTTAGTCGGTTGTTGTTATTTTTGTTGTTTAGCAGCCGCTCTGTTGACGTGACGCTGAACGCAGCTTCCATCGGGGTCCAGAGTCCTGCTGCCGTCAGGCTGCGCGAGTTTTGTGTTTCAGATATTTGCAGCGTAGATGTCTTCTTCAGCACGTGTGCATGTGTGTGTGTGTCCCAACACCAGTCCCACACTCTGCATCACCATTCATCTCAATTTAACCAAGTGCGACTTCCCGCCTTTCTGTGTGTGTGTGTGTGTGGGAGGTCGCAAACAAGTAGATCCAGGAGAATGGTGATGCAGAGTGTG
>NC_056507.1:8459906-8466948 GCF_014905685.2 Nematolebias whitei
AATATAAAGCTCCTTAAAAACTAAAAATTATTTAAAAAAATTAATTTCAATTAGATTTTTAAATTTCAGGCTGAGGTTAGATTATTGTGAACAAAAATATTCAATTTAGTATTTTTAAGCTGTGGATTTTCCCCTCACTGTCATGAAGTTAAAGGACTTGATTCGGTCAGAAATTTGTTTCAAAATATTATTTATTTATTGTTGTTTATGTTTCTGATGTTTGTTTTCTGTTCCTGCTGTTCTGTTTGCAGAGACACGTTCCAGTGTGATGTTACTGACGGTTAATGCCATCCTAATCCTAATTCTTCAGATTTAAAACAAAGACAGAAAACAACAGCTCAGTGGACGGTGGTGCAGCGGCAGATTGTGGCCTGAACCTCCGGCTCTCTTTAACCCTCCTCTCCTCACTTTGACCTTTTATTCACACTGAAGTGGACCCACATTTTGCAGATTAAAAGTTCTGGTCTTCCTCTGGTGAAAACCTGAGTTCTGCTGGGTTTGGGTTCCAGATGGAGAAAGGTCCTGCAGGTTCTGAACTAAAGACGAGGGAGGGTCGCAGGTCAGCCTCCTCCTCACCTGACGTGCTCATCGCACACACACCTGCCGGGTGTTTGAAACCCTCTGAGCATTTGGACTTTAAAGCTTTAAAATGTTGATATTTGAACATGTTTAGTAAAATGTTGATAAATCAACTTTCTGTCAGAATAAATCAGCTGATCGGAGCGTCGTGATCCATCAGGTGAGCTGACGGAGCAGCTGAGGAGGAATAAAACCTAAAACCATCTGTTTCTGTCGTCTCTGCTCAGACAATAACTGTGAACTTTAATAAAGACAATATTCTTCTGTTGGACCTGAAATAATGAAAAATATTGATTTGAAGCATCCGTTAGTCGATATTCCAGCGTGGCCTGGGACCATCTCATGGTGAGGCCTACAGCGCCGCCTGAAGGCGAGCTTCTCCCAGAGACCAGCCTTACTCCTGAACACGTCACTCAGCTCTTCTCATCATGAGAACATGAGTTGTTTATCATGAGTGTTGAGCTGAAAACAAAGAGCTCAAGTGTTTGTTTGCTTCACGTGAACATTGATTTGATCTAATCTTTATTACAGACTCCGTGTTGGAGTAGAAAGAAGTGTCAGCTCACACACACACACACAAACATCTGCTTGAATTCTCCTTTGTTCCGCTGAGAACAAATATTTATTTAACACAATCTGTGTTTTCACATCTAAAAGACAAATTTAAGTTAGTTTTTGATATCACAGTTCATGGGAAACTGAATCTCTGTTAAATGTAGGGCTTTATTTCCTCACTGCATGACTCTCTTTATTTTATTTTCAGGACCCGTTACAGAACCGTTTGGATCAGAGTCTGACACGTGGTGTCAGCTGCAAACAAGAACCTGATGAAACACCGTTTGAGCTCTGACACCGAACAGCTGCTGAAATGACTCTGAAGACCTGAGTCTGAAGACAAGAAACACAAAACCTCAGTCTGAAGACCTCTGTCAGAAGACCAGTAACAAGAACTGAGTCTGAAGTCATGAACCACAAGACCTCAGTCAGAAGACCACAGTCACAAGACCTGAGCCTGAAGACCTGTCAGAAGACCACAGTCACAAGACCTGAGCCTGAAGACCTGTCAGAAGACCACAGTCTGAAGGCCAAAGTCTGAATACCACAGTCGCAAGACCTGAGACCTGTCAGAAGACCACAGTTTGAAGGCCAAAGTCTGAAGACCTGAGCCTGAGGACCTCAGTCAGAAAGCCACAGTCTGAAGACAAGAAACACAAGACCTGAGCCTGAAGACCTGAGTCAGAAGATCTCAATCAGAAGACCACAGTCTATATGAACCACAAGACCTCAGTCAGTGCTGCAGACTGTCTCAGTGTCTCATCTGTCTCAGACCTAAGTCTGTGTCCTCAAACTGAACAGAAAGCTGAAACCAACAGCTAAAATTAGCATATACAGAACTAAAAACTAAAACTAGCACAGCTGTCGCTATAAGGTTGTATTTTTTATTTTACATTTACACCAGATGACAAAACAAAAACAAACGCACAAACAAAAAACATTTCATAGAGAGCTGAGGTTTTAAAGGAATTAAAGTTCATGCATTTCATGTGGAAACTTATGTAATACAAAGATAAATATTTTTTAAAGTAAATAAATTACAAAAACCAAAATTTGCAGCTCCTGTCTCCTTAATGAACTGAACATTTAGATTTATTTATTTACAATAAATTATCTTGAACATTTTTTTTTCTGTTTAGAACAGAAGTTTAGTTCTTAAAATAAAATTCTCCTACAGAGACTGTGTTGTTTTGTGTTTTATTTTATTTGTCCCTTACCTCGTGTGGAAAACCTGGTTTCAGCAGTGAATATTAAAGGTCAAAGGTCACCAGCCTGCAGCGATGTCATGGTGAACAGCGCCACCTGGTGGACAGCAGAGGACATTCATGTCTAAAGACTGGAAATTAACTGGATTTAGTTTTAGATTCACCGAATGCATCTAATACAAAATAAACATCATGAAAAAGTTAAATATTTTCTTCACAATATCCTAATTTTATCTCCAGATGTAGGAAGAGGGCCACCTGCATCATGAAGGACCCCACTCACCCAGCACACACTTTTTGCCCCACTCCTCTCAAGCAGAAGGTTGTGGAGCATTAAGTGTACAACTACTAGACTGAGGAACAGCTTCTACCCGGAGGCTGTTAGACTCATAAATCTCTAACCAGGAAAATCATTGTAAGGAAAATCACTGTAATGTCACTTTAATTGGTGATCTGTGACTTTATCCATGCTGCTGATTTATTACCTTTAACCTGCTGTATTCATTCATACAATGTATTCATGTTTTTTCAGCTTGATTTTGTTTTAAATGTATTTTCTTTTTATATAACTTTGTTTATTCTTTTATTATACTATGTTCAATAAACTTAAACTCAAACTCCATACCCATTTGCTCACTACAGACTCATGTTCAGGCTGCTGTTTAATATACCGTATTGTATTATATCATTATTGCTTACCGTATATCTTATATCATTGTATACTTTTTTTCATACCTTATATTTTTGCTATTTCTGGGTGTAATTGAAACCTTGAGTACACAGTTTCGTTCCTCCTCAAGCGAACGACCATAACGAACCTTGAAAGTTGCTATGTAAATAAAGTTTACTTACTTACTTATTAAAAACAACATCAAGAATGACAAAAAAAAAAGAAAAAGAAATCACAAATACAAAACCAGATTTAACCAAATTTAAAACATGTGAAAGATCTACCAAGAAGATGTTTTTAAAGATGGTTTTAAAACATGTTTATGTAATATTTTTTAGGTCACTGCTTCTACAGAAGGCTGTAAATCCATGGACGTGCTGTATAATTCATGTCTATGGTCAAACCCCCAGTCTCCTCTGAGCAGTGACTCCTAACAGCCAGCAGAGAGCAGAGCTCCTCATCTCCTTCTTTTCTGTTTAATTAGGCCTGAAAATGATCCACAACAATGGTCGGTGTTGATGCAATCCTCACAGACACACACAATAGTTCAGTTTATTTCTATAGCTCCGAGTCCCAGCAGAACTTGTCTCAGAGCACAGACAGTATAAAAGCCAAAAGTTATCTACGGAAGCAGCAGGTTGTGTTGAAACTTCATCACAGTCTCTCATCCTGAGCAAGCACAAAAGCAACAGTGGGAAGAAAAAACTCGCTTTCAACAGGAAGAAACCTCCAGCAGAAACAGGCTCAGGACGAGTGGGCATCTGTTTTGCCCAGCTGGTGTTTGAGAGAACAGAAAGGAGAAACAGACAAACACAGAATGGCAGGTCCAGGTGGACATTTTAGTGGAGGAAAAACAAAAACGCATGTTAAGATAGAAATAATTACAAACACGAACAGGTAGAGCAAATGAGGACAGCAGCAAAATGAGCAAATGTGCTCAATTTGCCCTCCAGCAGTCTAAGCCATAGCAGCATAACTGAGGGATAAATCAGGAAACCCAAGCCAACCCTAACTATAGGATTTATCAAAAAGGAAAGACTTGAGCCTAATCTGAAAAGTAGACAATGTGTCCGCCTCACGGACAGAAACTGGAAGTTGGCTCCACAAGAGAGGAGCCTGATAACTGAAAGCTCTGCCTCCTGTTTTTCTTTTGGAAACTCTAGGAGCCACAAGTAAACCTGCAGTCTGAGTGAAATGCTCTGTTAGGAAAGTATGGAACCACGAGATCTGTAATGTAAGATGGAGCTAGGTTGTGTATATCAGAAGTAAGATTTTGAATTATATTCTGAATTTAACATGGAGCCAATGAAGAGAAGCTAAAACTGGAGAGATATGATCTCTCCCATCAACTCTCATTAAAACTCTGGCAGCAGCATTTTGGATCAACTGAAGACTTTTTAAGGAAGATTTGGACACCCACATAATAAACAGTTACAATAGTCCAGTCTAGACATGATAAATGCGTGGAACAGTTTTTCTACATTATTTCTGGAGATGTTTCTAATTTTAGTGATATTACGCAGGTGGAGGAAAGCGGTTCTGGTAACTTTTTTAACGTGGGGGTTAAAAGACAGGCAGCACAGTTGGTAGAGCTGTCGCCTTTCAGGGAGCAGGTCGCCCTGGTTCATGGTTTGCATGTTCTATCCATGCACATGTGGGTTTTCTCCGGGTACTCCGGTTTCCTCCCACAGACCAAAAACATGCATGTTAAGCTGATTGGTGACTAAATTGTCACTAGGTGTGAGTGAAAGAGTTTGTCTCGTTTGTCTCAATGTGTCCCTGTGATGGGCTTGCGACCAGTCCAGGGTGTACCCCGCCCCTCGCACAGTGATTGCTGGACATGGGCACCGGCGACCTCCGTGACCCAAAATGGAAGAAGCGGGTAAAAGATAATGGATGGATGGAACTGGAAGTCGAATTAGTGGCATCCAGGGGAAATGAAAGGCTGCAAAGTTTATTCACTCCGACAAAGCCCTCCCCGGATTTGGAAACCTTACTCTCGCTCAAACTTAGATCGTTGGATTACAACAACCTTTATGGTTGGGCTGTATTTGTGCCCTGTTTAAAGGCGAATAACGTACAAAAAAAAAAGAACATTTCACCTAGATTTTCTTATTTTGATTCCACACATTTAAAGCAAGTTTCTCGCAAAGTTTGTGGAAATTCAGCTGTAAGAAATTTCAACTTTAATGCACGTCTGCTACATGTGTTATCAAGTATCACTCAGCCCCCTGTGCATTGCAAGCAGCCATCAGGGCACTATTTAATTTTAATTCAAGCACTCTGGATTAAGGTTTACGAATCAAGGGAGGGCTTTACTGTAGTGTTTTATTCCCCAAGATGTTCAGGTCCAAAAACCCAAACCACAACCTTTGTCTTGTCTTAATTTAAAAGCAGAAAATTAAGCGCCATCCAGGTTTTTATGTCTTTAAGACACCTTTGAATAAGTAACTGGATTCATTTTTTAAAAAAAATCTCAATTTGTATGCATCCTTTATGATTGTCTATTATTGTCCTTGTTGTCATCATTCTTTGTTAAAACCAGGTCTCTCTTGTAAATGAGTCCCCGTGACTCAATGGGATTAACCTGTATAAATAAAGGTTGAACCATCAGCATAACAAAAACCTTTAGATGTAATCCCATGCTGTTAAATAACTCCATACCTAATGGAAGCATAGAAAGAGTAACAGGGACCTCCGGTGTAGAAGTGGGTCAGTTTGGGTCAGTTCAGGGTTTCACAACACTCACGGTGATCATCATAAACACAGGAGCGGCTGTCGTGTGTTGATTACGTCACTCTCCTCTGTGGGACTTTCCGGGTGCGTCACACGGAGCTTCCGAGTTTGTAACGTTAGCTGCGGCTGTTTAATGTCGTTAGAGCCTGGTGGTAACGCTGAACAGACACTATGAAAACAGCCCAAAGCTGTCAGCAGCTCTGAGAGCTTTGAATTTAGGCGCCCAGCCGTCAGAAGCGACGGTCACAGCGGCGGGCGGGATGTCAACAACGCGGCCTCTACTCGGAATGCAACGAGTCACCGAGCTAACGTGCTCGGAGCAGCCGACCAACAGACTCCCCGCGTCGGCCGGCAGACAGCAGCCGGAGGCCCTCACTCTGGACGAGTTTACGGTCCTGGAGGACAAACAGGAGGAGCTGAAGTGTGTCAAACCCCGGGTGGAGCAGGTTTTTAAAGTGACTTTCACCATCATCGGTCTGTTGGACCACACTGGACAGCCGCACGGCAGCAAAACATCCCGGCAGATATGGCTGCAGCTCAGAGGCAGCAGAGACGACGTGTCCAAGGCCAAGGTGAGTCTGCTGGACCCGCTCCGTCACCGGACGTTTGTTGTGACTGTGTTTAAGAGTCAGAGTTTATTTATTTGGCATTCGCGCCACATGTGGTGGAGCGAAATTGTGTACGCAGGGTCCCAACAAAAGTATAAAAATGTAAAAGAAAATCAGTAATAAGATCTAAGGTATGAACTAAGAAAAACGTTAACTGAAAATACACTTGTAGTCCAAAACCAGTCCGCCGAACAGCAGCACGAACATTCCAGTACCTGCTCGGGGTCTCTCTTGTAAATGAGTCCTCGATGGGATTTACCTGTTTTAATAAAGGTTGAATGAAAAAACACGAGTCTGTGTGAGCAGATGAGCACGAATGAACACAGTAACATGGAACAGATCAGCAGCAACATGAAACAGATCAGCAGCAACATGATGTGATCAGGTTTACAACCAACGGTTGCTACCAGCTTAGAGATGCACCAACCTGTTCATTCCGGTTCCACTTCAGTCCAGTACCTGTTCAGTCCAGTACCTGAGTCCGGTTCCTCTTCGGTCTTGTACCTGTTCAGTCCAGTACCTGTTCAATCTAGTACCTGTTCAGTCCAGTACCTGTTCAGTCCAGTACCTGTTCAGTCCAGTACCTGTTCATTCCAGTACCACTTCAGTCCAGTACCTGTTCAGTCAGTACCTGTTCAATCTAGTACCTGTTCATTCCGGTTCCACTTCAGTCCAGTACCTGTTTAGTC
>NC_056507.1:8466958-8474000 GCF_014905685.2 Nematolebias whitei
GGTTCCACTTCAGTCCAGTACCTGTTTAGTCCAGTACCTGTTCAGTCCGGTACCTCTTCAGTCCAGTACCTGTTCAGTCCGGTTCCTTTCGGTCTTGTACCTGTTCAGTCCAGTACCTGTTCAGTCCAGTACCTGTTTAGTCCAGTACCTGTTCATTCCGGTACCACTTCAGTCCAGCACCTGTTCAGAAGTTTTTCTTTATTTAATCTTGAACCCTGAACTCTTTTAATCATCAAACTCTTTTTATTTGTCACATTAAGGAGCAAAGAATCAGTTTTAATTTGAATCTTTAATCTGTTCGTCACCAGCACAAGGCTTCTGTTTTCATTAATAATGTGGGAAATGTTAAACAGTTTTGAAGAAAGTGTTTTAGTTTGTCTTTATATTTAAAAAAAAAAAACAGTTCCCAAACATTCTGGAGAATTGTATAAAATGTGTTTTTCAGCTATAAAGATATATTTGTCAGAAAACATTTAGAAGTGACAGAACAGGATGTTCTGAAAATATTTTACTACTGTGAAATATTTTAAAAAGATTTTAGTGTTTTCAGATTTGTTAACTAATAATAAATAATTTTTTATTTAAAGGAGTTGGCGTTCTAATCAACAGACGTGTGCTGACATACTGTCTGTAATCCTTAGAGCCAAATAAACATTTTCTGTTATTTATGCTGTGACACATTTAAGGGACGTTTGGACCTGGGGAAGTCCACACAGGAAGTTAATGTTGTTTTTATTTATCTGAATACACCTGTGGAAATAGTCCAATAATCTGTATGTTGAAGGTTTTTACTTTGAAGTACGGTAGTCTCCTCAAAAACAAGTTCATAAATTTACCCCTGACATCAAATGGTTCGACCCATCAGAACCTGGGTCTCTGTGGATCTGAGCTTCTCTCACTCCTGCCTCAGCTTTGTTGGAGAACGTCAACAGCTGCTCCAGGCTCTGCCGCTCAGCTGAGACCATGACGTGGAAACTGTAATGTCCCCATCCGCTGCATGGTGATGAATACAACCGACGAGTCAGAGGTCCAAATCTTCACCAGCTCTCCGGTTCTGGTGGTTATTACTGAACATGTTGGTCTGAACATAAGGACATTTCATTTAACAACAAAACTGTTTACATCTTACTATTCCCCTCTATCCCCACATGCCCATCTGTTTCCACATGTCCCATGTGTCCAAACATGTCCCATGTGTCCCTACATGTCCAGGTGACAGTATCATATTCTGGAGTACACATGGGCAGCATATGGCCCGAGGGCTGAAAGTGGCCCTTGGACAGTCTCCATCTGGTCCAAAATGTCCTTAACTGAAAAAGAAACAAGTTTGAAATAAATTGAGAATTTTAAGGAAGTCTAACTAGTTTTAAGTCAGCAGGTGTGTTGTCTCGCGCCTGTTTACAGGAGGTATTTCTTATACAGTAGTCCCTTGATTATTGCAGGGGTTACGTTCCAGACACCACCGCGATAGGTGAAAAACCACAAAGTAGCAACGAAATATTTATTTTAATATTTGTATATACTTAAGGCTTTATGACCCTTCCCACACTCTTGCAATGTTCTAAACTCTTAAACCTACGTCATTTTAACAACATACATATGTGGGCAGTACAGTACTGCAAAATTTTATATGGGTACTCACCAGCTCTGCAGAA
The DNA here is from genome assembly GCF_014905685.2 of Nematolebias whitei. NCBI lineage: Eukaryota > Metazoa > Chordata > Actinopteri > Cyprinodontiformes > Rivulidae > Nematolebias > Nematolebias whitei. The sequence continues at coordinate 8,468,614 of NC_056507.1, forward strand.
CAGCTGCTCGGTTCCCGTCGGGCTCGGTTCCGGTTCGGCAGACCTACCCTGCAGCGACGAAGCCCACCACCCCATCCAGGTTGATGTGCACGTGGATAATTGAGCTTCAGGAGTATTTGCAACTTTCCTGCCAGTTCTTTGATCTTAATAGATAAATCGTTACTTCTGACTTTGCGTTGAAAAACAACCCCTCCATTTCAGCAGGAAGCAGCGGTCGGAAGCACTGTTGGCTTCTGGGTAGTGTAGTTTTTTTGACTGGCGTTACAGTTTAGGTTTATTGAAAGAAAACTACAAAATGGCGTTGCCTGTCCAAAATATTTTTTCCTTAACTTTTTATCTCGTACCGTCCCAATCACTTGAGTAATATTAAAACTGACAATAGTTGAAAAACTGCTAAAGAGCGAGTCCGCGAAAGTCAAACCGCGAAGTAGCGAGGGACTACCGTAGAGGGGATTGTGGAGACACATTTTAAAGACCATTTTGGACTAAAGAACGTGTCTGATTAGAAGTGTCTTTGTTTTCTGAAGTTTTTCAGTCTGTGCTTTCTGGGTTCTGCAGGAGTTTGTTCGGGGCCTGTGTGACCCTGAGCTGCAGAAGGAGGAGCGTTATCCCGTGGACATGCACTGCATCTTTGCCGGTTCCCAAGGCCTCTTCCTGGACCGTCTTGTCCGGGACACGAGCGCGGAGGTTCTCGTGCCTGAGCCGGGCCACCTGTGGCTGGTGGGCCGAGCTGAGCCTGTGGTGATGGCTCAGAGCAGAGTTCAGCAGTTTGTTGCTCTGTTCCAAGTAAGTTTCCTCATGTTATCAGAAACGGTTCTGTAAGAACTGGTTCTGTAATAATGTAAAATGTAGAGTTTAACTAGGAGAACATTCATTGTTTCATGCTGGTGTTAAAGCAGCATTTACACGTTCATAAATCCAACCCTTCATCTCCCACAGGAAGTTTTGGATCTTTAATACATTTGTACTTTTTAAAATTCAAACCCTTCATCCTTTTTCTAATCCAGCTCAGCTGCATATTTTCTCCTAACAACCTGCTGTCTCCTTGTCCTTTTTCCGTTTTCACGTCCTCTCATGTGCACTGATTATTTTGTCTTTTTGGTCATCTGGACGGTTTATTTTGTTGCTGAGACGTTTTGTCCTTCATCCGAAGGACTTCTTTAATCTGAGGAGCCACCAAACCAAACTCAATCCCACAAACAGCCCACTCACAGAGTGGAAAAAAACAGTTTGCTGGTGATGAGAGGGCTTCTGGGACCCGCCCTCTCCCCCGTCAACTTCTCTAAGGCAGCCATGCCAAAGTGAGTAAGTCCTTAGGATGAAGGATGAAACATCTCAGCAACAAAAGAAACCGTCCAGATGACCTGACTGAACAATGTTGGATTTATACCTGGATTAATGAGCATGAACTTTGGTGTTTTGTCTTTTTGTTTGTCCGTTTTGTTTTCTGCTGTCCCCATGTCTTTTTTTTTTTTTTTTTTTGTCTTTCAATTCAATTCAATTCAAAAATACTTCATTAATCCCAAAGGGAAATTATTTGTTGTTGTAGCTCGTTATCCTCATTTCATTAAGAGATGTTATAGATGCTGATGGCTGTAGGCAGGAAGGATCTCTAGTAAAGATCCATCCCACAGTGGATCCTAAGAAACTGGCTGCAAATGCTGTCCGATCCGCCCACCCAGACTCGGCTGGCCTCTCGGTTCTCCCGGGCTGTAGGACCACCTGAATGCCGGGCAGAACTCCTCCCAGAGCGATGGCCACTCCTCCCAGCAGTCTGCCGAGCTCCTCGTCGCTGTGGACAGCCAACTGTATGTGCTGAGGGACGATCCCGTCCTTCTGCTGTCATGAGCCGTGTTTCCTGCTAGTTCCAGGATCTCAGTGGTCAGGCACTCGAGCACAGCTGGCAGGTAGATGAGAATGCGTCCACAGAACATCCTTTTCAACTCATTTGAGATTTGGGGCTGTAGTTGAGATATTATTTGAGCGTTTGAGACGTTAATCAGCTGCTGTTGGTTGTAGAAAACTGTCTTGTTGCCATGGTTACGCATCATAACAAATGTCCAAAACTAAAAAAGTTTCAGTAAAAATCCTTTGAGCTGCACAGCATCTGATACCAGAGGAAACAATCATCCAAAAAATGTGCTTTGCATTCAGCAAAAGAGGAATTAAAGTTTCCAAAAGCAAAATCTCAGAATGAAAGTAACAGAGTTGCTCCAACATGCAGCCACCTTGAGCAGCTCAATTTCTATGTCTTGTACGTTTCTGTCTCTTCGTGCTTTAAAAAATGTCCTGTTTGTCTTCCTGTTTTTTGTTGTCTTCTTTAAATATTTAAACTTAACCATTTTAAAAAATGTATTTATTGACTGTCTTGAAACCTGACCTTCAGTGTTTGGAGTTCATGGTCAAACATACAAACAGGTTCATTTGCTGCTTCTCTTCGGCTCTTACAGACGTTTTGTTCATCTGTACCGTGAGAAACGGTCTGCTCATATGTGTTTGTGTCCAGGAGAAGAGAAGTCTGCCGAGTGACCGAGAGTCCGCCGTGAAGCGAGCCTTCAAGTCCTTCGTGGAGGAAAGGGACGATAAATACACCATGGAGCTCCTGCTGCTGCCCAGCGCCCTGAAGGAGGAGTTACTGGGACTGGTGCACAGCCCCCCGAGCACAACCACACCTCCTCAGGTAGGAGTTCTCCTGGTCAACACCACCTGGGAAACCAAGGTCTTGAGAGAATGCATATCGCCCACCAACGTGTATGCAGAGTTCTAAACAAAGATCTGTTGGCGCTCAGAGGATGACTCTCGGCTACTACCACTCCAAACTTCAGCTCATTCTGTCAAACGGACTCAATTTCAGCTCTTTTAGTGTTTCCTAAGTTTGATGAGGTCGTGACTCCAACAGTTGACGGTTGTAGATGTTCAGCCAGTGATTACTTCCTGAGAGTCATTAATATCCATCCTCTGGTTCATGAGATATTTTGCTAACGGATAAATTAACACAGGCACAAGAAATTACATGCTCACCCGCCTTCATGAAAAGCATGTTAAAATTAAATTTATTTCACAAATCTCATAACAATCCTATGATTGATCGAGATTTATTTCTTGCTTTGTTCATTTTCTGCTATTAATTAGTTTAAAAGAATTTATTATTTAAACCAGCAAGACTTTTGTTGTTTTGAATAAGTTTGAGATTTGTGGGGTTTTATTTCAGACTTTGTGATTACATCTTAGTCTTGAGACGGTTTTTATTTACTGTGCCATTTTATTTATTTTTATCCGATTTCAAAACTTCAGTTCATCGTTATTCAGTCACACTCTGAAACATTTGAAATTGACTATTTACGGATCATTTCAAAGTTGTTGATAGTTTGACACTCGAGTTACTAAAAGAAAACAGTTTCAACAAACTGACGAACAGACCGAATCATTACTGATTCCTGACGATTCTGTTTGGATTCTGGTGCCCAGGTGAGCCAGGCGCTGCATCCCAGCATGGCGGAGGCTGACCAGGACCGCTCACAGAGCAGCACGCCCGTGACCGAGCTCTCCAACCGCATCCTGGACACCACCTTCGATGAGAGAGGATTTGCTCAGGGGTCCGCCACCGGAGGCAGTAAAGCAGGAGGGGGGATCGGTTTGGGTCCTGAGGTGGCTCTACCCACCCGACCCTCACACAAGCGGCGCTCGTCTGAGAGCGAGACTCGAGACACAAAGAGACAGTACTCTCTGGAACGCAAGGAGGAGTCTCCTGAGAGGACGGCGAGGGAGCGCCCGAGGGACCGGGAGTGTCGGGGGGGCGGCAGCAGCAGCTGTAGATCCAAAACCCCCTCGGCTTCTTCAACACTCTCCTCTTCTACTAAATCACACACTGTGTCTGGTCCGATCGCACGGGAGTCCGCTGAGGCCGGCTCAGAGGACGGAGAGGCTGTGAGCCCTGAGACAAACCTCCGCTGCCTGGTGAACTTTTTCAGGTAAATCTCTGCAGGTCCACGTCCAAGTTTGAAACAATGAAGCCATCTGATGCAGCTCAGAGGATGTGCTAGGGATGACTTTCAGCTACTACCACACCAAACTTTAGACAAATATCTGTCAAACTGACCGACTGTTTGATAAAGTCTTAGCTGTGAGTGCCATCTTGAATTGAGTTAAATTCAAAGGTTAATCAGCTGTACATACAAAGATTACTTTCTGAATGTTTCATTTAAATCCATCCAGCGGTTCATGATATTTTGCTAACAAGACGCACTCCCTGATAATTACATGATCTCCCGTCTTTAATGGTGGCATGTGATGGTACTGAACAAAATGCTTCAGGGGTATAAATGGATTGGTTATGTTTTGTATTAAAGCATAGAAGAACAGTCAGAACCAAATGAGTCAGATTATATTTTATGTGTATTACAGTTATCGTGTCCAAAACAGTTTAAAAACAAAACAACTGGACTTCTGTTCTGAAGCTGGAGACGTTTCTCCCATCCAGGAGCTTTCTCCGTTCAGAACTGAAGTGTGGAGCTCCAAGCTTAGCTGTTGATTCACTAAACTCACAAGCAGATTAATCTCCCTGCCCTCCCTCCTGAGGGTCATTAAGGTCTTTGTTAGCCGACAGATGTTTTGGTCACCTGTATGAAGGAGTGAATCTGAATTAAAGGTCTGTTCACATTTGTTGTTATGGAACTGTTTTGGGGTAATTTGACTGCTGTGGTCACAGTGTGCAGCTAAAGATGGACGTTGGCAACAACTGTGAGGAGGCCCAACTGATGGCGTATCACGCCCAATGCTCCATTGCAGGTTCAGGAAAGCTGAGACCTCCTCCTAAGTTACGCTTCCATCACTCCTCCCTCAAATCATCTGTCCTCTATGTCCAACATATGAACATTCTGGTCCTCAAAAGAAGACATCTTCACAGACATTTAAAAACAAGAAGGTCTCACTTTAACTACTGTTGTGACAAACGCTCCAACATTTGGTCTGTTTTTATTTTGCAGGACCATGGGCTACCAGCAGGACGTGGTGGAGCGCGTGATCAAGGCAACAGGACAGACAGAGGACACCTTCCTGCTCCTGGAGAAAATAGTTGAGGAAACAAAACGCTGTGAGCCGGGACTGAAATCAGAAGAGAGGAACAGACTGTTGAACTCAGTGTGTACTGCAGACACCTCCTCCTCATCATCAGCCTCCTCCACAGTCTCTCGCTTGAGGGACAAGGAGTTTGACAAAGCATTAGAGGACCTGGGGAGGTCCAAGGAGAACATAAAGCCCAGCCATCACGGAGACAGCAACAATGGGTTGGGTCATCGACGGCAGTGCAGCGGCAGCGAGAAGAGCACTCAGCAGGTAGTTCACCTCCCAACAGGTAGTCCACCTCCCAACAGGTAGTCCACCTCCCA
>NC_056507.1:8474400-8517405 GCF_014905685.2 Nematolebias whitei
CACGTCCCAACAGGTAGTCCACCTCCCAACAGGTAGTCCACCTCCCAACAGGTTGTCCACGTCCCAACAGGTAGTCCACCTCCCAACAGGTAGTTCACCTCCCAACAGGTTGTCCACGTCCCAACAGGTAGTTCACCTCCCAACAGGTAGTTCACTTCCCAACAGGTTGTCCACATCCCAACAGGTTGTCCACGTCCCAACAGGTTTTCCACATCCCATCAGGTAGTCCACCTCCCAACAGGTAGTCCACCTAAATGTGGACATGTTTGTCTTCCTTCACTCAGTTTGTCTCTCACTGCTGCAGAGATAAACCCAGAGTGTTGCACCCACAGCCCATTGTTCTTCTAGTTTAATTTAGAAAAACTGTTTCAAAATAAACACCTTTTATTAAGGGTGTAACGGTACGTTGGTACCGCTACAATTTAGTACGAACGGGAACAGTGACCTGACGATAAATACGTTAGTCACAGGTGAGGGCCATGCGCTGAGCTGATGAATGTTTGTTGACAGAAAATAAGCAGCAAAAGACGCTTTCTAAACTCTGTGCACCAAACAAAGCCTTGTTGGTTCAGAGTAACACACAGAAACTTAGAGAACTGCCTGTTTAATTGTGACTGGCTGTGTGGGCAACGCTGATTACAGGCCTCTGCAGCAGGGAGATGAGAGGTAGTATGGCAAGCAGTTGCATCATGTAATCAATGCCTGGAAAAAGTACAGTAGTAAGCCATTAGTGTACATATTTAATATTCCTGAAATCAAGCCCTGTTTTCTCTCACTAGCACTCAGCTAGCTGAGAGGTTTGTGCTTCACATTTTATTCATGCAAGTCATTTCTGTGTTGCTTTTTATTTTGCATCAAGTTTGATTAGGCAAATTATTAAAGCAAACTAGGGCTGCAGAAATCAGTCATTGTAGTCGACTAATCATTTATTCATAGTTCTAAACTCTAATAATAAATAACAACTACATAAATGTTGAAATGTTTTGTATTTCATCCAAAGGACTTCATTAGTCCAAGGAGCCACAACAAACTCAGTCCCATAAGTAGGAGGCTCACATAGTGGGCCAACCAGACTCCAGTGTACTACTAGTTTAAGTTAGAAAAATAGTGTTTCAAAATGAACACGTTCGGATGGCCCACTATGTGAGTGTGCTACTCATGGGACTGGGTTTTTTGTGGCTCCTCGGACTGATGAAGGACGAAACATTTCAACACAAAGAAACTGTCCAGAGGACTGACAGCGCTAGAAGGAGAAAACCCAAAACAGACATTGAAAAGTGTTTGAGCGTTTCACTGGAAACAAGCTAAAAGCTGAAGGCGGATTGTTAGAAGCAGAGCAGCACTGCTGTCCTCCGAGACCCTCCGGGAGCAGCGACGACCGCTTTAAGGAAGATTTAGAAGGAAACTTAATACGTCGTGTTGCCTCCGTTCATAAAAGATAATTGTGATGAAACTTGCATTAATTTGAAACACTTTTTTTTATTTTATATGTTTTGTACTTCCAGACCCACTTAGCCATTCTTGGTGGTATATTTGTATTTTTTGTTTCAAATGACAAAGATGACACATTATAATTTTTTTTACTTTTAGTGACGTCACATGAAGTAAAATTATTTAAAAAACAAACATATGCTTCACTGTTAATTTCCTTGTTTTATCTAAAATGTAAACAACAAACCTCTTTCAGGCCATCACCATCAAGAGAAGCTCCAGCGCCCAGGGAGGAGCAGGAAACTACGAGATCATCACCATCGATGATGACGAAGACGCCATCTTCAATAGTTCTAAGACAGCGGATGGTAGAACGTCTCGGAAAATAACCGCAGCGCACGTTGACGCCACGCAGTCGGGATACCGAACTGATTATCTGGCACGTGGAGGGGGAGGGGTCCAGCAGAGGGATCACCTGTCTCGATGCGGGACTCAAACTTTGGGAGGGTCGGTGAAGGTCGAGAGCGTGACGGCACTGCGCAGCACGCCGCAGTGGCTGACCGCCACGAGCGCCTCCTTGGCTTCAACCCCAAGTGTAAGTCTTTCTCTTTTACCGAGGTCATGATCTTAGGAGGTCCTCCAGTCTTCTGGACAATCAGCTGGACTCGGTGTAGCACAGACATGACGTTTCAGGTTCCAAAGTATCAGTTTCACTCTGATTCTCAACATAAGAGAAAGTTTATTGTGTTTCTGTTTTCTTTCCCTCCTCAGTCAGCTCAGCCCATAAACAGAGTCTCTGCCTATCAGACCATCAGCCACACGGGTTTTCAGGGGGGCAGAGCCCGGACCCCTCCTACTAACGACCCCCCGCTCCCACCAGTAACTGGACTGGCTCGTTTCCACCAGTCCCTGAGGACTCCCTACACCCTGAACCTGACGAATGAGCCGGGAAATCCAGATCTGAGGCACATCATTATAGATGGCAGCAACGTGGCCATGGCGTGAGTTTACACACACACACACACACACACACACACTATTGGTAACTTAAGATTCTTAGACTTTTGTACAAATTATAAAATGAAACAAGATGCAGAAAATAAACTGGAAATGTCCTGAAGAGTTATGAGATTCTTATTAAGACAGCTGGATTCTCATGAGCGCTGCAGAACCATAATCCAAAGTAAATCCTGCCAGGTTTAATGATGAAGGTTCAGGTTTTTAACTTGTAAACTTTGGGCCTGATGACCATCAAGAACTGGACGACCTAATCATTGATGGTCAGCTTATTTTGTCACGGGACGAACAGATGCTTCATGCTGTCACCTGACAGTATTTTTGAGTTTCTGTCCTTTTCCTTTAATCAAACTCTCCTTTATGTTTGTTTGATGTTCATCAAACTCACGTGTTTTCATCGACTTCTGGTATCAACATAAAGAAAACCATTCTGGTTGTGGGAGTACTGAAGGTCCAAATGTCCAGGAGACGCACCGTGGTCACTGAGGTCGATGTCATAGGCGTCTGGATGTAGATCAGGGTTCACCCACCTGTAATAATGATTACGTCACAGGTGTACAGGAGAGACCTTAACTTGAAAGCCAGTCGGGTTATTTTCCTCCTCATTGCTCCTTGACTGTAAGAAGTAAGTGGACCTTTGATGTAACGCGGTAGCTGACGCTGGAACGGGACCAGCTTACCTGTTGGTTTCAGTCCCCCCCCCCCCCATGTAACTGAGATCAGCGGACCAGTTGCTCCTCACAGTTCCAGGAACTCGTCTTAAGTGCAGAGGTGACAGGGCCTTCTCTGTAGCAGGACCAAGACTCTGGAACGAGTTACCTCTGCTTGTCAGACAGGCCTCCTCCCTCTCAGTTTTCAAGTCCCGTTTAAAAACTCACTACTATTCAGTAGCTTTCAACACCAGATGATCTGTGTTTGAACCTGTATGCTCCACACTGGTTAGTCGTCATTATCTGCATCGTTTTTATGTCTATATTCTGATTTACCTCATTTTGTATTTTGCTTTGTGTGTTACCTGTTGTTCTGTCTGTACAGCACTTTGGTTGGCCTTGTCGCTGTTTTAAGTGCTTTATAAATAAAATGGTATGGTATTAAAACCCAGCTCAGATCATGCTTTCAAGGTGTGACTTGTTGAGTCTTACAGTTCTTATCTTGCTGCTGTTTCTTTAGATATTCAGGCTTCTAAAACGTTTAGCTGAGAGTGGTTCATTCAGGTCTGAAAGAGGTCGTGTGACGTCATGATAGTAGGCGGGGCTTAAAGCCTCACATCGCAGGTGTGGCTGGTAATGAACCCTCGTCTGTTCTTCTGATATTTCAGAAAGAAAACAGCTGATATTTTCTGACAGTCATAGCCGGCTCAGAGTTTTTCTTCTGAATCAGTTTCTGTATTGAAATCAGAAGGTGTGAAAACAAGTTTGTGTCTCATCTGATGGCAAGTTTGACTTCATTTCCCACACCTGTGGTGCCTGTTTTACTCATGAAGCCACCACCCTTCCCATCAACACAGTCACCATTTAGGGTCACACACGTGCATACCACGCACACACCATCTGTAACGGTGTGTGGGTCCAACCCGTACTGTGTGGGTGTCCCAGAACCTCCACGTGTTGAGGCGACTCGTCACCTGTGTTGGACTGTAGAGTCCCTGGGGAAGCAGCGGGAGTAGCGTGGGGGTGTCGTACGGAGGTGTTTCTAAGAACAAAACTCCTTTTCTGGTAAAGTCCTGCATCTGTAGAAACTCTTAACAAGAACTTTGTTTTTATTTGATTCGCCGATTTATCGTCACAGTCTTCTTCATGGATGACCCGTCCTGACTTGTGTTACCACTTCCTGTCATGTTCCTGTTTTTTTCTCCTTCTTTACCAGAAGTGTGCAGAAACAGAAAAGACTGCTGCCCATGAAAGTTTAACTTCTGTTAATCTGACAAAACTAGAAACTTAAAAAACTTTAGAAACGTTTAACTTTTAATTATGGTTGCACAATATTAAGAAGATTTAATACCGTGTAATATTAAGTCCATCAGCTGTGATGTCATCATGATGCTCACAACTCCTCCTTCCTACTTTATCTTTTTGTCTGTCATCTTTTAAAATGTCTGTGACTGTTTGGACACGTACACATCTGAGTGTCCTTGGAACCAAAATCAAAACTACAGATTTGATCAGTTCCACGAAAAGCATGCGTTGGTATGAGATTTGATGAGACTATTTTTTTTTTTTTACAAATTATGGACTTACCATAATTCACGATGAGCAGCTTGTTTATTGAAGCTGAAGGCGGTTCTTCCCATTAATAGGTGCTGAGGAGACAGTTTCATGTTTGATGAAATTGATCATTTCAGACCAATCTCAAAACTTCCCTTTCTTTCTAAATCTTGGAGAAAATAGTTTTTATTCAATTAAATTAGTTTTTGAATGAAAATTGTATTTCTGACAATTTTCAGTCTGGTTTTAAACAATTACACAAGACTGAAAGTTAAATTTAAAGCAGTCTGCTCCTCAGATAAATAGTGTTGACTTATTATTTTTATATATGAATGTTTCTGTTCTGTGCCCTGAGATGACTTCTGTTGTGACTTGGCGCTATATAAATAAACTGAATTGAATCGAAGCAGGCTTAGTAAGGGTTTGTAACGACAATCTTTTAGCAAATGATTCTGGTCAGTCTGTGATCCTTGTACTCCTGGACCTTACCACTGCTTTTGACACTGTTGTCCACAGTGTCCTTACTGGTTCATCGTTAGAATGGTTCCATTCTTATCTGAGTCACAGGGGTTTCTGTGTTGGTAATAGTTTATCTGCTACAGTACCTATTTCCTGTGGGGTCCCGCAGGACTCTATTCTTGGACCCCTTCTGTTTTCATTGTATCTGCTCCCCTTGGGGTCTGTACTGAGGAAACATGATCTTTCGTTTCATTGCCAAGCTGATGATGGTCAGATTTCAAACCCAATAGTTCTTGCTCCATTCACCATCTGTTAAAATGTCTTAATTACATTAAGGATGGCTTCAATTTTTTTTAAGTTTCAACAATCAGAAAACTGAAGTCATTGTGTTTAGCCCCAGCTCTACTGCCGTCTCTGTTCCTGTAAACCTTGACTCTCTTGAGCCTCATCTTAAGCAGTCTGTTACAAATCTCAGGATGGTTTTACACTCTGACTTTAAGTTTAATAAACAGATTCACTCTGTTCTACAAAAAAGCTTCTTCCAGTTAAGGCAGATAGCTAAGCTTAAGTCTGTGTTGACCAGATCTGACCTTGAAAAAATAGTCCATGCATTCATTACAACCCAACTAGACTATTGTAACACTTTATGTTGGGGTCAGTCAGGTCTCCCTTTCACGTCTTCAGCTCGGCCAAAATGCTGCAGCTCGGCTCTTAACAGGAACTCGTAGGTTTGAGCATACAGTGAGGAAAATAAGTATTTGAACACCCTGCGACTTTGCAAGTTCTTCCACGGAGAAATCATGGAGGGGTCTGGAATTTTCATCTTAGGTGCATGTCCACTGTGAGAGACATAATATAAAAATAAATCCGGAAATCACAATGTATGATTTTTTTAAAATAATTTACTTGTGTGTTACTGCTGCAAATAAGTATTTGAACACCTGTGAAAATCAATGTTAATATTTGGTACAGTGGCCTTTGTTTGCAGCTCCAGAGGTCAAACGTTTCCTGTACTTTTTCACCAGGTCTACACTGCAGCAAGATTTTGGTCCATTCCTCCACAGATCTTCTCTGGATCAGCCAGGTTTCTGGGCTGTCGCTGAGAAACACAGAGTTTGAGCTCCCTCCAAAGATTTTCTACAGGGTTTAGGTCTGGAGACTGGCTAGGCCACTCCAGAACCTTGATATGCTTCTTACAGAGTCACTCCTTGGTTCTCCTGGCTGTGTGCTTCAGGTCATTGTCATGTTGGAAGACCCAGTCTCAGTCTAACTGAGGGAAGGAGGTCGTTCCCCAAAATCTCGCAATGCATGGCCCCAGTCATCCTCTCCTTAATACAGTGCAGTCGTACTGTCCCATGTGCCCCCCCCCCCCCCCCCCCAAAAAAAAAAAAAAAAGCATGATGCTTCCACCCCCATGCTTCACAGTAGGGTTGGTGTTTTTGGGATGGTACTCGTCATTCTTCGTCCTCCAAACACGGCGAGTGGAATTAAGACCAAAAAGTTCTATTTTCAGAGTTTCTTTATTGTCTTGTTTTAATTATTTATTGTCATATTGTCAAGGACATAATAGATAAAATAGCTGAAAATTGCAAAAAAAAAATCAGCTGCATGATAGGATCATGAAGATATCTTGAAAAAATTACATTAAAAAAAATTTAAGACTGTTTTTAAGATTACTCTGTTGTAATTCTCAAAACGGTGTTCTTGTAGTTGTTATTTCTGTTGTACAACTACCAGTTTGTGCTTTTTACAAATAAGTTTGTAACTATTTACGTTATTCTTTTATTATTTACTTTATTCTATATTTAACTACTATTACTTATACTATTACTTATAATATTAATTATAATATTTACTTTATTCTTTTATCAATTTGATGAAGAGATTAATCTGTCTGAGTCTTTTGGGAGAGGGGAGTAGCGAGGGATTGGGGGAAACACGTCCTGAGCTGCGCACCGCGCTGTTTATACCAACAGTTGTATTTTTTTCTTTGGGGGGTGTACAGAGACACAGCCGTGCACTGTTTGAGACACAGCCGTGCACAGTTTGACACAGCTGTGCACTGTTTGAACCAACAGTTTTACAGTTTTAGAGCAGGGGAAGAGGAGAGAGAGCGAGACACATCTCAGCTGCACGCTGTCTGTATTGACAGGTCTTTTAGGGGCGGGACGCCCCGCTTGTATGATGGTAGGGGAAATGCTGGGCTCCCTGTACGTACCAGAATTGATGTTAAAATTCTCCTGTTGACCCTTAAGTGCATTAACGGCCTTGCACCCTCATACCTCTGACCTATGATCGACCTTTTGTTCCTTCTCGGGAGCTGCGATCATCTGACAGCTGCAGGTTAGCTCAGAGGAAGTCTGGCTTTGTCAGTCATGGGCCCTAAAAACCTGTTTACGCTGACGTTTAACACATTGTGATTTGATTTAGTATTTCATTGTTTTTTATATTTTACTTTTGATACTTTCAATTACGTCTTATTTTTTCTTTAATTATTGCCTTTGATCTTATTGTTAAGTACTTTGGTAACAGCTGCTGTTTTAAATGTGCTTTATAAATAAATTTGACTTGACTTGGTGGACTGTCATGCCGTGCACATTTGAAACGAGGGGTTCATTCTGTTTTGCTCTTTGCTGAGATCCTGACCAGTTTATGTTCGCTGGTTTTTAGGCATCTTAGCACTCCTTCAGCAGGCTGGTTGTATCTCAGCTGCTAACGTGCCAACTCTCGTAGCTTGGTGCAAACATTTGCGTGAAAACGACGTTACGGTGGAAAGAGAAACTGGTGTTGGTCTTCTGGTGGACGAGCCATAACTGACTGAGTTCTCAGACCGATGGCATGTTTTTAAATGAGCCAAACAGTTTAGGGGAATTTCCCCTCAGCTGCCGTACACGACTGAAGGCTCAGAGCAACAGGTCCGGTCACGTGTCTCTATTATCTTGTTTCAGTGGTTTTAAAGCTTTTAAGTTCTGAAGGAGGAATGTAAATGTTTTAAACACGGGGGTATATTTGCAAACTGGTTTTCAGCACAGCCCTGAAAAGCGCGTTTGTTTTACTACACGCTACATCCACAGGTTCTAGAAGGAGAAACCTGAAGTTGATAATAATTACTTTTTATTGAGAACCGTCTGCAGCTGCCTGAACGTTCCCAGGGAACCTTTAGAGACCAGGATCTGACCTTGATCCTGACAGAAGCTGTTTTAGAGTTTTCAGCTCAGCTCTCAGATATTTCCCTTCATCAGATCACGCTCTGGAGACTTCCTGCTCGCATCATTTACGCCTCTTTCCTTCTGTTTCAGCAGGAACGTCCTGCATTTGCATGCTGACCCTGAGACAAAACTGTTCTGCTCGGTGGTTGGCGTGTACTGCGTGTTGTCAAGTCAGGGCGGTGAAAGTGAAACGGCCATATTTTGTATTTCCCCCCCACTTGTTAACAGATCGGTATCTTCACCATCAGATAGATGAATTCAGGTCAGAAACATGAGTTGAGTTTCAGCAGACTTCAGGTTTTCCTCTGTTTTTTTTGGATTCTGCTTTTATTTAAAATGAAACTACTGTTTCTTCTTGACTAGAGAAGATGACGTCATGTTTACCACCTGCAGTGTTCCTGCTGCAGCTTCAACCTGTTCCTTCATCCTACAGGTCCAACAAACTAATCAGGCCTTGCTTTAGGTTTGTCAGACTGACTTGCGTTAAAGGAAACATTCTGTCCTCTTCTTGATTGAGCATGCATCAGGACTAAGCCTGTCGCGATAAACGATAAATCAATTAATCGCATGATAAATGAAAAATTTCATTTATCGGCTTTATCGTTTCTTCGTGTCTCTCTTTCTACTGAAGACACTGGATGACAAAAAGCTCAACTCCGGTGCTCTTCACTGACCCCTCCCTTTCTCTTGTCTCTTTAAAATCTGTTTTAACCGTCCAAAATTGCGTTTTTGGATCGTTAAAAGCAGCTAAGCTGAGAAGCTAAGCTATGAGTTAAGGCTGACCTCAGGGGAAAAAAACTCCGTCTTGTCAAAGCTCCAAAATTCACAGTTGAAACTCGTGCCTTTGTCTAAAAAGTTGTTTTTCTCTACAAAAAGAAGCTGAGAACTTGTTTACTGATTTTTATTTTTTTTTATATAAAAAGCTTTGCGTGAAAAATGCTATGCTAAAGAGCTCAAACCACACCGAGCGGCTGCCATTTTGAGAACTGAAAAACAGGAAGGAGAGACAGCCCATGTCACGTCAAGGGGCCTCCCTCCCATTTTTCTTAAAGAGCCACGCTGCTCGCTCCCTCACTATCCATCCTTTGGTTCAAACAGTCTTTTTCTGCCATTCAGTGGTCAAAAAAGGTACTACACACAAAAATTAACCAACATTTTTTTCTTAAATTTGACAATAATTATTAATTATTGTAAAGTTTCAAACAATATTATCGTTTATCGCAATAATTTCTGAGACAATTAATCGCCCAGCAAAATTTGTTATCGTGACGGGCCTAATCAGGAAATTCTGTCCTCTTAGTGTGCTCACCTAAAGACTCACCCTGTCAATCACCTGTAGATCAACAGTTTCTGAACAGAACTCTGCACACAGACAGACACATGACACAAAGGAAAATAAATCAAATATTAAGTCATTTCAAGGTAAAAACATTTACGGAGTCACATTCTGATCCTCAAAGGTGGTCTC
Organism: Nematolebias whitei; assembly: GCF_014905685.2. Lineage (NCBI taxonomy): Eukaryota > Metazoa > Chordata > Actinopteri > Cyprinodontiformes > Rivulidae > Nematolebias > Nematolebias whitei. The sequence continues at coordinate 8,484,189 of NC_056507.1, forward strand.
AGACAAACAAAGACAGAGGACACGAGTTCAGTGGACATTAGCTGGTCTTAGACTGATGGGGGCGGGGCCACAGTGTCTATGTCTGACCTGCAGGTAGGGCTTTTTCCAGCAGGATGATGTTCTGTTCGAACACACAGAGTGAGCCGGACCGGACCACTTGCAGATCTGTCTCTACATGTTAGGAGCTTCATGCAGAGGAGAATCCGAGGACCAGATGAGCTGCTGAAATCTGCCGGTCGGACAGAACAAACCCAGACTCGTCTGAAAACTGCATCAAACAACTTTTTATGAGTTTGTTCTGCATCAGATTCTAGATTTCGTTGAACTTCCTGCGTGGAGTTGATCAGTGAAGAAGTTATTTTGTAACTTTCTGTTAAATTCCAGCACGATTTCTGAAACGTGGTTTGTAGCAGGTAAAGCAGGTGTTTTCTGTCATGATGTCAGTTTTTCTGATGCAACTTATCCCGATTTTGACGCTGAAGGTCCGTCCCCTCGCGGGCTGCAGAGCTGGATCAAACCAGCAGCCGCAGGTTCTGCAGGAACGTGAACTCACATCAGCTCTGATGCTGGTCTGGGTCCTGCAGCTTCCTGCAGCTGGCGGGGAGTTTCTTCTCTGCTGTTTGTTTTGTGGTTTCTCTGCCCTGCCTTGCAGTGTGTTGTGTTGCAGCTGTGTGACGTGCGCAGCCTGACAGTGCACGTCAGCTGATGTTTGCCTTGTGTTTCTGGAAGTTCTGTTGAGACTAATTAAAGCTGGAGCATCTGAAGGTGTTTTATTTTGGCGTTGTTCTCACATCATCGTTTCCTCTGATGTTTGTGTTGTTTTCGGTTGCATCAGGGTCGCAGACACGTCTACGTGTTTGTGGTGGACTTCTGCTCCACAGTCCTCACACTTCAGTGTCAAAGTTTCTGTTTGGTTTTGGTTCTGCAAGCCACACACGGAGTCACCCAGCAGGAGGGTTTCATCATTTATTCACTTAACTCTTTTCTGTTGTTTTTACTAAATAAACTTTTATATTCTTCAGTTTACTCCTCACACTGCGTCCCTTTGCTTCCTCTTCCCTGCAGCCACGGTCTTCATCGGTTCTTCTCGTGCCGCGGCATCGCGCTGGCCGTGGAGACGTTCTGGAGACGGGGCCACAGGGAGATCACGGTGTTCGTCCCTCAGTGGCGTCAGAAGAGAGACCGACTGGCGACAGGTACCCACAGAATCATCTGACCTTCGAACACCAACATACAGACCAGATTTACTTTCTGTAAAACTTGACGCAAATCTTTTGATTATTAAACTCAAAGGAATGCATATCGCCCGCCGCCTTGCACACCACAGTTTGAAATAATGTTGTGAAAATGTTTTCTGAGTGAAAATGTCTTTGAACGCATCCGGAGGTGAGTTCTTGTGACTTCATCACACGATGAGTTTTATTTCACGTTATGTTTAATATTTAAAACATTCATGTTAGGAAAACCTCCCAACATTATACCTGAGTGCTACGATGGAACACAGAACCTGCCTTCTTCCTGAGTCTCCTCCAGTTCACTCCGAATTTGTCATTTAACCAGAACCTTGTTCAGACAGGTCATCTGGACAGTTTCTTTTTTTGCTGAGACGTTTCGTCCTTCATCCAAAGGACTTCTTCAACATGATGAGCCACCAAACAAACTGATTCCCACAAACAGGATACTCCATAGTGGAATAAACCAGTGATCAGTGGAATGACCTGAGTGAACATTGTTGGATTTTCACCTGGATTATTGAGCATGAACTTTGGTGCAATCAGGACCTTCCATGGCCATGACCCCATCATCTTCTTGGACTGTTTAGAGGCAGGAATCATGGTGTATGTAACCTTGGTTCTTTGACAAATATAATCTTTTTTTGTTGTTGTTGGGAGTTTACCAAATACAAGTAATGCTGGGTGTTCTAACAAGGTTGAGTCAGGTCCTCTGGATGGATTCTTCTTTTGGATAAAAGACGGAACGTCATGAACAAAGAAGAGTCTGTCCAGAGGACCTGACTCAACCTTGTTAGATTGATCTACCTGGATTATTCAGGACCATGCTGGGTGGTGGTCATTTTTTTCTGGATTATGACCCAGTCTGGGAATCCTCCAGATAAATTGTGCAACTAGCTGATTATGTCGTTTTGTCAGTGAGCATAAAATTCCCCCCTCGGCTGCTGTACACAGCTGAAAGATGGTTGGAGCAACAGGTCCAGTACCAGAGGGCGGAGTTAAAAATACTCCCCGTCTCTGTCACCTCATTCCAAGGCCTTTAAATTGAAGGAAACATTGATTGTGGTTTTACCACCATGAAACATGTAACTGGCCTGTTTTTACCAACTAAATTCTACAAACGGTTTTATTCCAGAGCAACACTTTCTGAACCAGCTGGAGGACCTGAGGCTTCTGTCCTTCACTCCTTCCAGAGAAGTCTGTGGTCAGAGGATTTCCTCACATGACGACAGGTAAAAACACCTGACACCTTTGACCTTTAACCTTTGCTTATCCCACCCGTGAGTTGGAGCAGCTGAAGCTGCTGGATTAACAGATTTGTTTTATAATAAACTCTCACAATCAAACCTCAGTGGTGCAACATCTTTAAATGGTTCCAGACCAGATTTTATCAATTCTCCAACAAAGCCTGAATCTCTGCTCCATCTAGGAACTAATTATTTAAAACCCACTTCTACTTCGTTACCTAATGTTTCCTAAGGCCTAAATCATTTTTACTTTAGGTTTTTATTCTTAACGTCAAAACACAACTTTATTCTCTTCAAAGGACTATTTCACTTTACAAACAGGAGTTTACAAAGACACAACATACAACACGATATACGACACACAACATCACAACACACAACAACATGACATACGACACACAACATGATGTAGGACACACAACAGCACAACATAGAACACACAACAACACGACATGACATAGGACACACAACAACACAGCATACGACACATGATATGACATAGGGCATACAACAATGTACACGGCTCCAAGCAGTTACGAGCCTCTGACCTTTGACCTCTGTGAGTGTCCAATCAAAGACAGCATGTGGCTCCTCCTCCGTCAGGTTCCTGCTCCACCTGGCAGAGAAAACAGACGGGATCATCGTAACCAATGACAACCTGAGGGACTTTGTGGAAACGTCCGACGCCTGGCGCTGGATCATTCAGGAGAGGCGAGTTCAAGAGCAGATTTGTAGCTAAAAGCTAACAGTAGCATAAGACAGAAAGAGAGGTAGCAGCTAAAGAAGATGTCAGAGAGAGCAGTTTTTGAAAGAACTGAAGAGTTGTAGTTTATTGTCAGGCTGCTTCAGTTTGTTTATTTTTGTTTGTTTGTTAACAATTTGACCTGTGTGTTGTCATTTGTCAGGCTGTTTCAGTTTGTTTGTTTGTTTGTTTTTGTTGTTTAATAATTTAACCTGTTGTTTTTTGTTAGACGGCTTCAGTTTTTTGTTGTTATTTAATATTTTGATCTTTATTTATTTATTTATTGTTTTGTTTTTTGATTTATTGTTGTTTTGTTAGCTGCTTCAATGTGTTTATTTTTGTTTGTTTGTTTGTTAATAATTTGTCCTGTTATTTGTCAGCCTGCTGCTTTTTTTTTTTTTTTTTGGTTTGCTGATTATTTGACCTTTTTGTTGTTGTTGTTGTTGTTTTTTCAGGCTGCTCCAGTTCACGTTTGTCGCGGATCACTTCATGATTCCTGACGACCCTCTGGGGAAAGACGGACCGCACTTAGACGTGTTTCTGCGTAAAACCACCAGGTGTGTTTCTCTGAGTTTGTTGTTCCAGTAAATATCCTGTACCGTGCCGTTTGTCTCACCTGCTACTGCTGTTTTCCAGGTGGACTTCGGCCACGCCCCCACCACTGAGACCCCCAGACCTCAGGCCTTCGTCTGAGCAGCAGCAGCAGCCCGTTAACTTTCAGACCACCTGGGCCCCCACCGCTCACTGGCCCCATTCCGGTCCCCCCCAATGGCACCCACCTCGCCGCTCTCCCTCCCCTTCCCCCTCCCCCTCCCCTCCCCCGCAGCGGACAGCCGGGGAGACATCGGAGCTGAAGAGGAAGCTGTACGACATCTTCCCGGACCAGAAGCAGCGAATCGACCGGATCCTGAGCGACAATCCGTACATGAGAGACCTGAACGCGCTGTCGGGGCTGCTGCTGGGATGAACACCCCCCAGGGAGGATGGTTTATTCTTTTACAGAAAGACTTCATTAAACTAGCTGCTATCTTAACACAGTTGTTGGGATGTTTACCTTTAAACCTGACCGAGGTGACAAACACTGCTGTCTGCAGAACCGAACCATTCAGTGTGATCAGGGAGGAAGTTCTGCCTCCTGTGGGAGTAAAGACTCAACCTCAGCAGCTTCGTGCTCCTCCATGTCTGGCGGTCATCAGACTTCTCCTCTTCAGACTCTGAACCTTTTCACGGTGGCACGTTTAAACCCGCCCAGCTCAGGGTGAGTTCAGGCTCCTTCACGGTAAACAGGGTAAACAACCTACAAACTTTTTATCGTCCCACAGTAAAAATAATCCCAGAAGTCAACGTTCAAGTGAGTCAGAGGAACATGTCGAGGCTGGAAACACAACCTGTACTTCCTGTCTAATGGAACATCTAAAGACCGAATCCTCCTGAATAAATTAATTTATCAGATAATAAGAATCTGCTCATTCTGATTCAGCAGAATCCACGTGACACTATAAACGCTGCTGTGGGATGCCCTGTTAAGAAAACATGGCTGCCGTGTCACCCTCCTCATCTTTCCACTGTTTTCCTACAGGAACAGGAACAAACAATCTGCCCTTTCAGTTTTCAGACCAAACATCAAAGAACAAACATGTTAAAATATCTCAGTAAACAAAAACACAAACCCACATTTTCAGGGTTTTTGTGTAAAATAAATCAAGTGGCCAAACCTTTAAATGACACCTTGCCTCAAAGGTTTGTCCCTGGTGGGCTCCTGTAGTCACATGATGCATGAGGAGTAGGAGATGGACACAAATCAATCAGATTTAATATCTTCATCAACACCCCCATGTTCTTACATCGAATCATTCCTTCACTGGATAATTCCCACAGTGAACTGGAATTTACTGCTTTGATCATAGAGGCGTGGTCCATTTTCCTACACTCAAGAAGTTCTGAGACAGTTTTGGACCTCGAGTGGGAGTGAAACACTACAGCTGTTTGGATTTGTGTCGGTTGAGTTGTAAAGATTTTCCTCTGAGGCCACAGACTTTCAGTTTTGTTTGGACCTAAACTAAAATGCACTGAGCAGAAACGTTGGAAACCCAAACCCAGCGCACGGCTGCAGCTTCACATTTCATTTGAAATAATAATTTTTTTTTTTTTTTTTTTTGTCAATAAACATGTTAGAACGGATTCTGCACAGAAACGCTAGAGTTTTGTTTGGACTTTTATTGTTGGTAGAAGTACTGAAGGATTTTTTTTTTTCTTGTATCATAATTCTTCTGTGTATATTGATTTTTTTGTAAATATTCACATTTTTGGCTACAATGCACGTTTGGTTTTATGTATGTGAAAACAAAATAAATGCAGCCTTCCCAAGGAACGTTTTTATCATGTTTTTAAGACCGCAGCTATAGAAAACAGGAACATTTAATTTTGAAGTATCGACATTTAAACTGCAGTAAAGCGTGCAACATTAATGAACTAACAGAAACCTCAGATCTGGAAACTGCATCTAAACCAAGTTGCAGCTTCTTGGTCTCAGAAACCAGAACAGAACTGCTGTTTTCACTGTTTTGTTTTGATCCTTGCAGGACTGGTTCTGATCCGGTCATTGTTGGTGAGTGGTTCAGAGAAACGAGAATAAAAAGACGAAGCTGTCATCTCGCATGTCGTCACTTCTTCTACGTACTGATGACGATGGAGGAAATTATTTTCAAATGAAAGAACGTTTAACAGAACATCTGAACTGAGGCCTCGAGGCAGACGGACGAGATCTGCCCTGAGATGCTGACGGTTCTGGATGTGAGGTTGTCATGGTTGACGCGTCTCTTCAGTGTCGCATGGAGGACTGGGACAACACATACTGTGGCAGACGTGGTGGTTCCCATTTTAAAAAAGGGGATCAGGGAGTGTGTTCCAAATATTGTGGGATCACGATTTTTGTCCTCCCCAGGAAAGTTTACTCCAGGGTGTTGGAAAGGAGGCTAAGGTGGTCATGAGAGTTTGCCTCTCCAGTCTACATGTTTTGTGGACCTGGAGCTGGTTTATGTGTTCCCCAAGGTGTTCTATGGGGGGTTCTGCAGGAGTATGGCAGGGCTATCCGGTCCGGTATGACTAAAGCAGGAGGTGTGTCTGCATTCTTGGGACAAAGTCAAGCGCTTTGGAGTTGGACTCCACCAGGGCTGTCCCTTTTCTCTGATCAAGTTTGTGCCTGAGCCATGGAGTGGAGGGTTTCTGATTTGGCAACCTTTTTATTTCCTTGTAACCTCAAAGTGGCGTTACTGCCCTCTAGTGTTCCTCGGGGGAAATCTCACCACATTAATCATTCGTTCAGCCTTTATTTATACGTATAAATGCTTTTTTGATTCCATGTTTAACGTATCATAAAATATTGCATTCCTTTCAGTAATTTATTTTTAATTTTACCTCTATCTCTCTATCTTTCAATTAATTTTGTTCAATTCAGTTTATTTCTATGGCTCCAAGTCCCAACAGAAGTTGTCTCGGGGCACAAAATCACTCACAATCAATTGGTAAAAGTTCTCTATTTAAGGAAGCAACAGATTGTGCTGAATTTTCACTTCGTCAGAGTCGTCCATCCTGAGCAAGCACAAAGGAGACAGTGGAAAGGAAAAACTCCCTTTAAACGGGTAGAGTAGAGCAAGTAACGACAGCAGCAGAGTGAGGACATGTCAGCCTCACTGACAGAAACTGGAAGTTGGTTCCACAAGAGAGGAGCCTGAGAACTGAAGGCTCTGTCTTCCGTTCTACTTTTGGAAACTCTCGGAACCACAAGTAAACCTGCAGTCTGAGAGTGAAGTGCTCTGTTAGGAAAGTATGGAACAATAAAATATGTAAAATAAGATGGAGCTAGGTTGTTGAGAGCTTTGTATGTTAGAAGTAAGATTTTGAATTCTAATCTGAATTTGACGGCTAAAACTGGAGAGATGTGATCTTTTCCAACAACTCTCATTAAAACTCTGGCAGCAGCCTTTTGGATCAACTGAAGACTTTTTAAAGAAGTTTATGGACACCCAGATAATAAACCATTACAATAGTCCAGCCTATATGTGATAAATGCATGAACCAGTTTTTCTGCATCATTTTAGATAAGTTGTTTCTAATTTTAACGATATTACGCAGGTGGAAGAAGGCAGTTCTGTTAACCTTTTTAATGTGTGGGCCAAAAGACATGTCCTGATCAAAAATAATACCAAGGTGTTTTTACATCAGGACTGTAGACCAAATTAATGTCATCCAGAGGAAGTGAAAGACTGCAAAGTTTATTCCTAAGATGCTCCGGTCCAAAAATCACAACCTCAGTTCATGAACAGAAAATGAAGGTTCATCCAGGTTTTTATGTCTTCAATGTAATGTTATCTGGTAATCTAAGTAAATTATTGGATTTATTGTGTCTCATGGACAAATATAACTGCGTATCATCAGCATAACAATGAAAATGTATCACATGCTGTTTAATAACTTTACCTAATGGAAGCATATATAAAATAAAGAGTAGGTCCAAACACTGAACCCTGCGGAACACCATGATTAACTTTGGTGTATGAATAAGATTAATTATTTACATTTACAAACTGAAATTAATCAAAGAAATAGCATAATGGCAACAGAAGACTGTTGGAGTCAGCCTCCCCACCATCACAGACATCTACACCTTCAGATGCAGGAAGAGGAACGCTTGCATCATGAAAGACCCCGCTCGCCTAGCACATGCGCTTTTTGCCCTGCTCCCCTCAGGCAAGAGGTTGCAGAGTGTAGAACCATTAGACTGAGGAAAAGCTTCTACCCAGAAGCAGATTCATAAATCTCTAACCAGGATAATCACTGTAAGGAAAAAGAAAAGAAAAATCACTGTAATTCCACTTTAATCAGTGATATGTGACTTATCTGTGCTGCTGATTATCCATGCTGCTAATCTCATTCTGCTGATTATTTCATGCTGCTGTATTAATTTGTATACATTTATGCCCATCTGCTCACTACAGACTCATGTTCGGGCTGCTGTTGTTATGCCATATTGTTTTACATTATTAGTGTTTAGCGTACATCTTAGATCTTGTAGCGTGCCATTTAGCATTCGTTTGGCGTAAGATCCTTATATACTGTTTCTTTTTATACTTTATATTTTTTGCTATTTTTGGGTTTAACTGGGACACTGAGTACACAATTTCATTTTACCTCATGTACCACATGGGATGAGAATGACAATACATTTGAACTTGAAATATGATTTAACAATTTTAGAGCCGTTCCTGTAATCCCAACATCATATTCAAGCCTCTGTAGTAGAATATTGTGATCAGCTGTATCAAATGCAGCACTGAGGTCTAACAGGACCAGTGTAGACAAAAGTCCATTGTCAGAGGCCATGAGAATATCATTAGTAACTTTCACCAGTGCAGTTTCAGCGCTATGATGAGCTCTAAACCCTGATTGAAACTCCTCAAACAGATTATTTCTGTTCAGATGTTCGCACAATTGATTAGCAACTTTTTTCTCAAGAAGTTTTGAGATGAATATTAGATCAGATATGGGGCAGATGACTTGACTACAAAATCAATCGGTGATCTACAACCTTGTGTCCAGGTACCAAGTGCACTTACGGACATCCTTATGTTCAAACATGGTGTTCGTGATTGTCAAACCATGACCAGCACAGAAGTCCAACAACAGAACACTGCTTGGATTCAGATCAGAGAGGCCGTTCCTCCCAGTCACACCATACCAGGTCACACTGCCATTAACCATGTGGGCACCGGCGACCCCCGAGACCCAAAAATGGAAGAAGTGGGTAAAAGATGATGGATGGATGGATGGATGGATGGATGGATGGATGGATTGAAGTCCCCCTGCAGAATAAAGGAGTCCCCAGCTGGTGAACCTTCCAGCCCCCCTGCCAAGGACTCCAAGAAGGCCAGATACTCTGAACTGCTGTTTGGCGCGTAGGCACAAACAATTGTCAGAGCCCGTTACACCAGGGAAGTTACCCTCTCATCTACTGGGGAAAACTCCAACACACAGGCACCAAGTCATGGGGCTACAAGTAGACCCACACCAGCTTGTCGCATCCCACCATGGACAACTACAGAGTGGAATAAGGTCCAGCCCCTCTCAAGGAGATCAGTTCCAGAGTCCATGCTGTGTGTCGAGGTGAACCCAACTATATCTACTTGGTACCTCTCAACCTCACGCACAAGCTTAGGCTCCTTCCCCATGGGTAGAGACCTGGTCACCAGGTGCTCGCCAACGAACCCCTCTCCCAGGCCTTGGGTGTGCACCTGAACAACCTCAGCTGGGGCAACAACACCACCAGCCTGATCAAGAAAGCTCATCAGCAACTCTACTTTCTCAGGTGGCTGAGGCGAGCTGGACTGTGAAGCTCAGTCCTCACCTCCTTCTACAGGCGTTCAGTGGAGAGCATTCTGTGCTCCAGCATCAACGTGTGGCATGGAGGCCGCACAGCTGCAGAAAGAAAAGCTTTGCAGAGAGTGGTGAAGGCTGCACAAAAGACTTTTGGAGTCAGCCTCCCCACCATCACAGACATCTACACCTTCAGATGCAGGAAGAGGGCCACCTGCATCATGAAAGACCCCACTCACCCAGCACACACACTTTTTGCCCTCTCCCCTCAGGAAGGAGGTTGAGGAGTATTAAGTGTAGAACCACTAGACTGAGGAACAGCTTCTATCCTGAAGCTGTTGGACTCAGTTAGACCCTAACCAGAAAAATCACTGTAACTGGGACCTTGAGTACACAATTTCGTTCCACCTTATGAACCACATGTGATGCGAATGACGATAAAGAACCTTGAACCTCGAATTAGGCTGAGGGTTTTCCTCCGTCTGCCATTTGTCAACAAAGTGAAATGAGCGCACATACAGCGTTTTGGGTGGTCTCTTCAAGTTCAGATTTTTCAGCCACATTCTTCTTAACTTCTCATCTGTAGGTAGGTAATGGAAACTATTCTGCTTTTCACAGGAACACTCTTTTTGTTTTGGGTCCATGTTCCAAACTGATTTAGTTTGGTCTGGTTTTTCGTGCAGACACGAACAGCACAACAGAACTCTGCAAGGTTATTTTAGTAAACTTTATATTTGTTAAATAAATATGAACAAAACAAAAAGAGTGTTTTATCTGCCAAACTGAATGCATTCATTCATTCATTCAAACTTTATTTATAAAGACTCATTTACAAGAGGGACCTGTTCCAGACAAAAATAACAATAATAACAATAAACTACAATAAAACGCAGTTAAAATAAATGTAGTGTTATAAAACAATAAATCAGGGTGCTGTAAAACAAAGTAAAATACTAAACAAGAACATATTTGCTTTGCAAATTATTTTCAAATAAACCACAGTTCGTGCTCCGCTACCATGGTTAATCAATGCTCACTGCTACTTTCCATGTCTGACAGGAAGTTGGACCCATAATCATTTAAACAGTAGAGTCCCCAGGAATAAGTTGGATAAAGTACCAAAGAACCGCTCTCTGTTCCGGGTGGGCTGGGCCCCCTTGTTTGCACATCCTAACAACGCCTCTGAAGTCACGCGGCGCGCTCCCGACACAAATAACTGAGCGCGTTCTGGGTCTGCTCGGAGCTTCAGGAGCGGCGGAACCGATGATTACACGGAGCAGACGGAGGAAAGACGGAGAGACGACCACCAGGGATCCTGCGTTCATCCCCGCACCGTAAATCCACTTATCTACCCCCTGTGAGCTCCAGGACGGTGGTTCCGAGGTAAGGCGGTGGGTCTGGTTCGGTCGAACATCGGCTTTCTGAGTCCAGAGTCCGTCGGTCAAAACAACAGCAGACGTTAGCTTCCCTGTTAGCATGGTGCTAACGCCGCCGTTGCTAAGAAGCTGTTTATCCGGTTAAAAGTCGACTTGTTTGGGATGTTTTACAGACTGACCGGCCTTGAAAAGAACCGCTGGGATTTACACTTCTCTCAAGGTTTGTGTAAAACACCCAGGTTCTCGTTTTTATCCCGTTTCCACCGACAGAGCAGCTAGCTTGTAGCGCAGGATGCTGCAGGTTAGCGGCAGGATTGGGGCCTGTGTCGGTTAGAGCTTCACCGGCTGTCTACACCGAACCACCTGGACATTTTCATCCAGAAGACGGGGCCTGTGTGTCTGTCTACACCGAACCACCTGGACATTTTCATCCAGAGGACGGGGCCTGTGTGTCGGTTAGAGCTTCGCCGACTGTCTGCACCGACCCACCGGGACAGTTCCCCTCTGCTCAGCAGGAACCAGCCTGGTTCTTGGATCAGGTTTCTGGTCACATTTGGTTAACTGAAGCAAGTCGTGATTAATCCTAACCTCACCACCGTGGCATCAGGCCGAACCGAGCTTGTCCCGTAGGAACTACAGAATTAGTTGTTTACAAGAACACCTGTGTTTTGTTTACATGTAGTAGATGGTTTGTGAAAATCATTAATTTCCTTGAACCTGAAGTTTGTGATGAGGTCAGCTGTTCGACAGGTGATTAGGTAAAGAAAAGGTGAGGGTTTCTGCTACAGGAAGCTATGGATGCATCCAAAATGGATGAAACCGCCCTTACCTCACCTGTGCTCTCTGTCCAGGTGAGAGGTGAGTTTGTAAACGAACTGGTCAGGATGGACTCTGAGACATCCTCATCATCACTGTTGGGATGACGGGTGTTGGTCACACTGACAGGTCCTGGTTGTTTTGTTTGGTGCTGTAGGCTCACAGATGGCTAATGTCAGACTCTGAGACCAGCTACAGAACCTAAGGAGAAACGGACTTGGGGACACCGTCTGATCCTGAAGCTCAGGATAGATTTACTCTTCTGTCCATTTGTCCTCAGTGTTACAGGCTGTTTTCTCTGAAGGTGTGTATGTGATCACTGTCCACCTGTCCTGAATGAGCCAGAGAGGTGTTGAGCTCATCGGATAAGGTCTGAAGGCTCTCACATCTCACCACATGCTGTCTGTCTTGGACGTCTTTTTGTCCTTTTTCTTTAGATCATCTGGCAGGACTGGATGCTGGGATGGTTTTGGGTTTGAAACTGATGTTTTTATTTCTTTGTATTTCTATTTGTGTTTTTTCCTGTGATGGACGACCTGTCTTTCGATGGACGAGCACTGTCACACGCCTCCATCGTCGAGGTGGTTGGACCCTCAGTTGCGGCTGCACGGTTGTTGGTGCTTGTTGTGGCAGCCATCTTCAGACCCAGTGGTGTACTGTCAGGCTGCAGGAGTAGTCCTGTGAGGAGGTTCAGACATCTGGTAACATTGTTTCCCCTAGGTTTCAGTTTTAATAGTTTTCTAACTTAATAATTAATAATGGTCAAATGTGAAAAACAAATGACGACATTTTCAAACATAACCGTCGTAGTGTAAAAGCTCACGTGTCAAAAATATAACTAAAGTGATCAAACTCCTTACAGTTGACACTGAAAGTTTTTGTCTTTATTAACTTGATTATGTTCATAAGGGTGATATTTAAACAAATATATAGCACAGGTGGTAGTCCTTTGCACAGAACAAAATAATTAAAAATTGTCATTTGCCATATTTCTGCCTTAAAATGACTGTTTCCCTCAGAGCATTAAGTTTGAAAGATTTTAGCTCATTTGTTGTCCAAATGAGAGAAGACCCCGAAGAAGACCAGGGCGCTGCTCTTTCGGCTGGCATGGGAACAGTTAGACGTTCTCCTGGTGGACCACCTGAACAAAAAGTCACTCCTGGGCCTCATGGTTGGATGAAAGTGTGAAACAGGATGTGGTTTGGTTCTGATGCTGTGTCTGTCTGTTTCAGAACCAGGGTTATCTATCAGATGTGTTGGACATGCAGGGCCATGTTAGCAGAATCATTAGATTATCTAAAACTGGTTGTTTAATGTGATTAGTCAGCTGACTGCTGTTAGACTACTTCTGTGCAAATAAAAAGCCAAACTTCAGATGTTCTGCTGGTTTCATTACAGAACAAAATGAGTCCTGCAGAACGGGATTTACTCAGGTTTATGTTTTTATTTTTTGTGTGATCAGACATTTTAGAATTAGATGCTGAAACAGAAGTCTGATCCATAACCTGTGGATTAAAGGCTCAGAACAGGGTTTGTCTGAAATTTGAATTTTCTGTGAGCCGTCCCTCTGCTTCACCTGTCACCTGACCACCTGTGCACTTTGCATGCACAAGGCGTGACTCTGGGCTAGGCTTTTAGATGGCAGGGGTTGTTTGAAACAAACCTTCTGAGGTTGAGCCCAATGGGTCATAAGTATCTGGACTTTGAAAGGTTTGCCTCATATTTCCCTTCATAGACCTGATTTTACCTTCCAGGTGCAGTTTTCCTGCAGACGTGAGCCAAAATGTTGCTATGTTAGAACGCCGGGCGTTTGTTTGGTGTTTAGGATGAGCAGGGTGTGTATCTGGACTGATGCTGATGATGGAGGCTGCTCCTGTGCAGTCTGATGGTGGAGGGAGGTCCAGTTTGCTCTCCTGCGTGTGTGTGTGTGTGTGTTTAGATTGATAGTGTGAGTCTTTTGTGTGGATGTGTTTGGGGTGGGCTTGCCTTTTGCTTTTCTCTTCCTGCTGGGTGTCATGTCTCCATGGTAACAAGCTGTTTACAGCTTGCTGTTTTTCCTGCAGTGGAAAGACGGGATGTTCAGCTAAAAGAATGGAAAGCTTCTCTCTGAAGGTACACTGAATGAAATAAAATCCTGAGCATGTCGGCTGTGACCGAACTGTCTTCGACATCATAGAATTTGGATCATGAGGCAGCAGACTGAGGAAGAATTTGTAAATGAACATGTACCAGTGTAGAAGTCTGCAGGTAGAAAATTGTCAGTTTACCATAGTGTATAGAGTACAGACGTGTGTGTGAGGCTTACATTTTATGAATCACAGAGCTCCATGATAAACATGGTGAAGATTCTCAGTCATCCAGGACATGGTCAGTCCAAAAATGATTAAAGGCAAAAACAACTGGACTTCTATTCTGTAGCTGAAGACGTTTTACTTCTTGGTTGAGAACCAAAATGTTCGCCTTTTGGACTGAGAAGACAGATGCTTTGAGGGGGGATGGGGGGTGTTGAAAGACGCCATCTACATAAAAAGAGAAACCAACTTTAAACAGCAGGAGGTCTCAGATTTTGGCTTTCAAGAACCTATAATGCAACTTTAGACCTGATGCCCAGTCAGTTCCACACCAATCAAGACCTTTCTTCATGTGACCGGAGTGGCCCATCTGTGAGTCAGACTAGAGCTGAACGACTTTGGAAAATATTCTAATTGCGATTTTTTTAAATTATTTTTTTAACCCCAATTTAATATGCGATTATTTTTCAGTCTTCTCGTGTATTTTTTCAACGAACACAAACAATAAATTAATCTGTTTCAGTTGCAAAAAACTCCACTGTTTTCAGCTCTGCTGCAACTGTTTTTGCATTTTTTTTGTATAGCTCCGGGATAGCAACGTGGCTAAAATGTGTGCGCGAGGGCATTCTGTACCGCTCATCTATTGTTTGCCAAAACCGTAAACCCAGGCTTGGTCACTATATTATATTAATGGGCATCATGTCTTTTGTTATGAACTCAGTTATTGCTCGAGTTATTTCCACGTGCCGTTTTGAATTGTGTTCATATGGAGTAATACCTTCAAACGGTCCGGTCAGTGATCCCTGTCGACTGGTACTTTGCTTACTTGAAGTTGAAGTACTGGTCATTGGCATTCTAGTCATGCAACTAATGGCTTTGTGATGTTTTTTTAAATGTTGATAAAGATTTGTGGCGTTACTTGGAGAGGTAGCAACAAGGCAGGTTCTGCACAATACATGTGATTGCGCAGCGTCTTCTTTTTTTTTGCCAAAATAATTCAAAAACAACGGACGTGCTGCCCCTCTTTGGTAACTTTCCGATGTATCAGCTTCTGTCGAGCCTGATGCCGTTATGCAACTGGTTAAAATGCAGTTTTGACTTCTCCCACTTCCTGCTCTGCTTTGCTCCACTCACTCGCAAGTCGCATAACCAGATCACGTGACCATTCAAACTGCAGCCTTAGCGATTAGAAAATCTTTAGCATATTGCAATATTACTGCAAATGCAATTAACTGTTCAGCCCTAAATCAGACTAACAAAGACCCTAACAATCCTCTACTGTGTGGAGTGAAAGGTCAATCTGCATGTGTATCTAGCTGACAGAACACCACAGCGTTATAACTTGAACCCCACACTCTGTTCTTTGAACTGAGAAAGCTCCTCATATGAGAAACGAAACATCTTCAGCTACAGAATAGAAGTCCAGTTATTTTTGCCTTTAATCTTTTTTGGATTTTCCATGATGAGCAAGATCCAGCTTGTACATGGAGGCGGCTGGGGCGTTCATACAAATAATATCCCCATAGTCCAACTGCAAACGAGATTTTACTGGCCAGGATGCTGTAGTGTGCATGCGCAACTTCACAGTTGCGGAGCATTTCACACCTCCGCTGGGGGGTTCCCCTGAAAATCTCCACTCTGAGGCTCCCTTTACACGGACATGGTGGGGGAAATGTAGTTTTTTGGATGTTGATTCAAGGGAAAAAAGTCTTTGTTTACATGACTGCATTCAGGGGCCGTTTACACGGCACGCATTTTGAGTGAAACCGCACCTTTCTCTTTGTGGTTCGGCTGTTCGTTTACGCAACATCGTCTCCCCCCCTTGAATCCAGAGGTTTCTCAACCCACCTCTCAGAGTGGATGTTTTCTGTTTGACCTCGTGCTGAAAGTGTGAAATGGCCCGCAGAGGTGTAAAATCACATGCGCACTTCGGGCGTATATTTCACGCACGCGCGGACCAATGGCATATTTCTATCAACAACAATGATGCCGGAGTATAACCTACTGCTTTCTGTGCTTCGACTGGTGGTGGAATATATTTTGGTTCTCGTAGTTGATCTACGCTGGAATGTAGCTGCTGTGACTGACATCCGTGTTGGGAAGAGATGCCGGTCGGATCTAGTTCTATTATCGCTATTTATTGAATGAGGTAGGCGTATATCACGCGTGGTGCTGGGCTATAACATACTAAATGCGCTAAATAATAACAGTAACAATAATAAACAGTATTTCTCATGGTGGTGGGAGATGTAAAGAAGCTATCTGGACATCCTGATGCATGCTCAATAATCCAGGTAGAAAAATCTAAAAGTTAAATCTGGTCCTCTGGACATTCAAATAAACAAAACAAAAAAATTGTAGAAACGTTTCATCTCTCATCCGAGCGACTTCCTCAGTCTGAGGTGCTGTTTTCAGCTCAGTCTCTTAAATAGCACCTTCTCGGAGTGGATCAACCAGTTTTGCTGCTGACAACCAAAACCAGCTGATCACATGCTCAAGAAGGACCATCAGTCTAACAATGGATCATTAGCACACTGATGGCTGTTTACTGTTCACAGAGGGCTGAGTGATACTAGCAATCACAGCATTGTAAGAGGGGGACAGTTGAACCCGGAGGCCTCCACCCCTGTTTAATGATGGACGGTTTCCTTTCACAAAGATGGCCTCCTTTACTCCTCTCTCAAACCATCGTTCCTCTCTGTCCAGGATGTGAACATCCTCATCCTTGAAAGAGTGACCGCTGGCCTGGAGATGAGTGTAGACCGCAGAATCCTGGCCTGATGATGTTGATCTTCTGTGCTGGGCCATCCTTTTGGCCAGTGGCTGTTTAGTTTCCCCGATGTAAGACTGATCACAGCCCTCCTGACACTGAACAGCATACACAACATTACTCTGTTTGTGCCGGGGGACTGGATCTTTGGGATGAACCAGTCTTTAATGTATTTTGGGGTTTAAAAGCCACTGGGACGTTATGTTTAGAAAATAAATGTCTCAGTTTCTCTGATACTCCCTCAACATACGGAATGACCACTGGTCTGGGTCTGGGTTCCTCCTTTTCACCTGTTGGCTGACTGGAGTCCTGTTTGGGTTTCTTCTCTGCTTTCAGGAAGGCCCAGTCAGGATATCCACATTGCTCTAGAGCCTGTCTTGTGTGGGATTTCTCCTTCTGCCTGGCTCCCGAGTTAGTGGGGACGCTGTCTGCTCTGTGGTACAGAGTCCTGATGACTCCTAACTTGTGCTCCAAAGGGTGATGGGAGTCAAACTGCAAATACTGGTCTGTGTGGGTGGGTTTGCGGTACACCTCAGTTTGCAAATGTCCTCTATCAGAGACTGCGACCTCACAGTCCAAGAAAGCCAACCTGCCATTTTTTACATCTTCTCGTGTGAACTTGATGTATTTATCCACAGAGTTGATGTGGTCAGTAAAATGTTGGACTTCCTGAGATTTAATTTTAACCCAGGTGTCGTCAACATACCTGAACCAATGACTTGGTGGTGTCCCTGAAAAGGACGTCAAGGCTCTCTTTTCTACCTCCTCCATGTACAGGTTGGCAACAATAGGAGAAACTGGAGACCCCATAGCACACCCATGTTTCTGCCTATAATATTGCTCCCCATATGTGAAGTAGGTTGACTGCAGGCACAGTTTCAAGAGTTGACACAGTTCTGTGGAAAGCGTGGTCCTGCTGCTCAGAGTGGTGTCTGATTTTAATTTTAAACTGACCACCTCTACTGCATCATCAACAGGAAGTAATGAAGACATCAGGAAGTGATGAGACTTCAAAAGAGACCATTGTTTCATCAGTCTCCATGATGACATCCCTCACCTTAT
Organism: Nematolebias whitei; assembly: GCF_014905685.2. Classification (NCBI taxonomy): domain Eukaryota; kingdom Metazoa; phylum Chordata; class Actinopteri; order Cyprinodontiformes; family Rivulidae; genus Nematolebias; species Nematolebias whitei. The sequence continues at coordinate 8,502,097 of NC_056507.1, forward strand.
CCACAAAGTCCATGGTGTTCTGTATGTGGTGTTCTGAGCTGCCAACTAAAGGGATGAGCACAGACGCCAGGTATTTGGAAACATTGTAAGTGACAGAGTTAATCATGCTAACAATAGGTCTTAAAGGTACACCTTGTTTGTGGATTTTAGGTGAACCATACAGACTAGGTGTGGCCTCCCCTGGGTACTGCTATCTGGACAGTATGTAATTCAAGCTATGTGACTTGAACTGTTGATGATGTGAAACATCGTGTGTTCTTGAAAATGAAGACATCGGGTTTAATTTTATTTATTCAACATCACAAACTTTCACAGATTTTTTATTTTTTTACATTCAACCTTTATTTAAACGGGTTAGTCTCATTGTGCGTCGGGATTATTATGAAACGTTTTCCTGAGATCTGAGGGGACCTTAACACCAGGTAGACAAAACCCACAGACACCACAGATGGACCCCCCTTGGTAAAACCGAGGGGGTGGGTGGGTAAATGGACTGGGGGCACCATTGTGACCTCACCGACTATTCCACACCTTGCTCTTGGAGTGATCTTTGTTGGTTGACCACTCCTGAGGAGATTAACAATGGTCTTGAATTTCCTTCATTCGTACATAATCTGCCTTGACGGTGGATTGATGGAGTCCAAACTCTTCAGAGATGGTTTTGTGACCTTTTCCAGCCTGATGAGCATCAACAACTCTAATTTTGAGGTCCTCAGAAACCTCCTTTGTTCAGGTCATGATACACTTCCACAAACATGTTGTGAAGTTCAGACTTTGATAGATCCCAGTTCTTTAAATCAAACTCGCACCTGATCGTCATCCCAGGGATTGAAAACACTTGACTCTAATTTCACCTTCAAATTAACTGATAATCCTTTAGGTTCACATACTTTTGCCACTCACAAATATGAAATATTGAATCATTTTCCTCAATAAATAAATGACCCAAGTATAATATTTTTGTCTTAATTTGTTTAACTGGGTTCTACTTTTTAGGACTTTTGTGAAAATCTGATGTTTCACGTCATTTATGCAGAAATATAGAAAACTCTAAAGTCTTCACAAACTTTCAAGCTCCACTGTAGAAGATGTTGCTCAAGTTGTAAACTGTTCTGTTGCTGTGTCTGACTTTCCAATAGAAGAACCACTGCTGGGAAAACTTAGAGGAGCACAGGAAATTTGGGGCAGTATTGTCATTTACAGTCACAGCTGTTGGTCTCAAAACCCGGCCGGTAGAATCCGCAGCCGTCGGGGTCCGATGCAGAGCTGCTGCAATTGAGACTGCTGTCAATGAGACGCCAACTGCTGGAGACTGGCGCTGTTAGCCGCTGGGATCTGATGTGAAGACGACGCTGGTGGAGATCGACGTTTGAGTTGACTCACTTAGTTCTGTGTTTTTACTGTGCATGGGCACCAGTGACCCCCCGCGACCCAAAAAGGAAGAAGTGGGTAAAAGATAACGGATGGATGGATGGATGTGTTTACTGAGAAGTCGGCATGTGTGAGAGAACAAATTATTAAAATGGTCTTAATTGGTTGTAGAAAATAAAAATGTCAAATGTAAGGATTTGAAAGACTGTCCACACCCAGAGGTTTTAACGAGCTTGAATATTTAGAATGAAAACATTTCATGTTTTCCATGAGTCCATTTAGGGACAGAACCAAGTGTCAGCGAGGGCAGCTGGTGGTACAGCCTGCAGCTCGACTCGACGGGGCTGAAATCTGACACTTACACAACCACAGCCTTACACGGGGGCGGGGGGGCTGAAATATGCAGACCTTCCTCTGACATAACTCTGCAGGAAAGTAAAGAGGCCCGGAGAGGAGAGGGGGAGGTCTGATCTGTGAAAACAGAAGTGCAGCGAGGCAGCAGCAAGTCTGTAAGGGTTGGGAGGAGAAAGACGCGTCTGTTTGGGACAAGAGGGAAGAGTGCAACTGAGCATGCTCAGTTTGACTGTCTGCTTAGGTTAACGGTCTTAAAATCAGCAGAGACACCAACCTGACTGTAGAGGAAGAGAAAACCATCTTCCTCCATGTTCCTGTAGATCACCATCAGGACCAGGCTTTGTTTTCCATCATTAACGTTTGTGCGATCGTCTTGTTCCTTCTCAGTCCCGCTCGGACCTGATGGGCTCGTTTGAGGGAACTTTCAGTCAACATAAGAGTTGTGTTGGTTGTTTCTTGGACTGCAGTGGCTCTTCTGACTGGTTGGAGATCTGTTTCCTGTTGCACAGACTCTGCCCTCTTCCCTTCACTACAACTGAAGCTGTTCTGTCACAAAGTTCCTAACTGGGCAGCAGCAGGAGGAAACATGATCCTGTGTTTGGGGCAACAGCGTCAGTTTGTGGGTTTTATTTTATTTTTAAAGGTGTGAGTGATGTGGCACAGGGGGCTACATGGATCTTCTCCATCTATGTCTTGGTCTTGGAGCTTTCAGGATCGAGTTTACATGTTCTCTCCGTGCATGCGCGGGTTTTCTCCAGGTACTCCAGTTTCCTTCCACAGACCAAAAACATGCATGTTAGACTGATTGGTAGCTCTAAATTGTCCCTAGGTGTGAGTGAGAGAGAGAATGGTTGTTTGTCTCTGTGTCCCTGTGATGGACTGGAGACCTGTCCAGGGTGTCCCCTGCCTCTCACACAGAGACTGCTGGACATGGGCACCAGTGACCCCTGTGGCCCGAAAAGGAAGAAGTGGGTAAAGATAATGGATGCATGGTTTCTCTGTTCAGGGGTTTTGTTTTAACTTTAATGCAATAATAAATGGACGTCTGTTTGAACTCAGTGCTGAGGAGAAGCAGAAAGAAAAGTGACAGCCAAGAGACGAATGAAGCTTTTATTTTGATAAAATATGGATTAATGGTGCAGCAGGACTCAGGTTCATAAAGGCTGCCTGAGCAGGATGCGACGGTTTCAGATAAATATTCTGTAAACCACAAGACGACGTCAAACTTTGATCAGACGGTTCTGAAAGCGTTCAGCTGGTCTACCTGTGGACGGTCCAACACCTGTTCAGGTGGTTTCTGATTTTGTTTTTGTCTTTCAGAGGTCCCCACATTTCAGGATCAGACCAAGGCCTAATTTGAAAATCTTATGGACGAAGGTGAGTGTTGGTGTTCCCCCTCCACCCCTCGACTACAAGCTGACATGTCTCATTTCCATCCTCCTTCTCCTCTGTCCTCCACCCTCTACTCCTTTGTCATCCTCCACCTCCTCTTCCTCCATCAACCTTTTCTGTTGTCGACCTCCTCTGTCCTCCACCTCCTTCATCCTCCTCCATCCTTTTCCCCGTCCTCCTCTCCTCCTCTGTAATCGTCCTCCACCTTCTCCATTCTTCACTGTCCCTCTCCCCTTCACCTTCTCTGTCCTCTTTTTTCCTCCGTCCTCCACCTCTGTCCTCCCATCAGTCTGAAACGCACCAACTGTTGACGTCTAAATACTCTCAGAATAGTTGCTGGTCCGGGTCGTGCGCTCTGTTTTGCTGAAGAACAAAGATTTGAGTCATTTTGAGGAACTTCAGATGATCTGAGACACTTCAGTGTTTGATCAAGAAGACGACCGCTTCGTTTTAACTTTGTGACTTGATAGTACTTTATAGTGTAAATTAATAAACTCGTCTTGTTCCTTCAGCGAGGCGCGAATCCTCTGTTGGAAACTACATTTAGACTTCCTCCCATCATGAAGTCTGCTTTGATTAAATCAAAACCCGAACTACCAGCAGCTGGCTCGTCTCAAACCAGGATCAGGATCAGACTCGGCTACCTGAGCTGTAAGAACTGGACCGTGACTGTTGGACGTGCACGCTGACTGACCCTCAGCCTGCCTAACTTAGTCCTTGTCCTGTTAGCGTGCTAGCTGTAATTTTAGTGCTTTAGAGGCGTTTTTACTCAGCAGCTGGAACATGCGAACATCTGCAGCAGAGGAGCTTGATCTTTAAAGACCAGCCTGCTGACAGACACGAACAGTTGTTGTTGTTGTGCATAATAATCCTGAATTTATTTTTCTGTCTTACTGATTTGATTTCCTGACTGAAATCTAAACTTATTAAAGATGAAACCAACGAGACGTACTCTGATGAAGCCGCACCCGTTTCCCCACACACGGTCGTCTACAGACACATCTTTTCTCATTTTTAACAATTCTAATTGAAAGTATAAAATCTTGTTGTTGTTTTTAACCTTTGTGTTTTCCACCTCTGTTTGTCAGAAATGAGTCGTCAGACCGCCACCGCGCTGCCCACAGGAACATCCAAGTGCCCCCCCTCTCAGCGCGTGCCCACCCTGTCGGGCACCACCGCCTCCAACAGCGACCTGGCCAGCCTGTTCGAGTGTCCCGTCTGCTTCGACTATGTTCTTCCCCCCATCCTGCAGTGTCAGTCAGGGCACCTGGTACGTACCATCCAGAAAAGCTACAGAATGACTCTTTATCTGGGGGGGTCAATATGGAACCCTCTTCTTCCTGAAACACTGAGGAATTTGGATCTCCTGGTTTTGTCTCAGGTGTGTTCCAACTGCCGGCCCAAGCTCACGTGCTGCCCCACCTGCAGAGGCCCCCTGGGCTCCATCAGGAACCTGGCCATGGAGAAGGTGGCCAACTCCGTCCTCTTCCCCTGCAAATACGCCTCGTCGGGCTGCGAGGTCACGCTGCCGCACACCGACAAGACGGAGCACGAGGAGCTGTGTGAGTTCAGGCCGTACTCCTGCCCCTGCCCAGGGGCCTCCTGCAAGTGGCAGGGCTCCCTGGACGCCGTCATGCCGCACCTGATGCACCAACACAAGTCCATCACCACACTGCAGGTCAGTCCCTCTCATGGTGGGGTTGAGTGTCCCTCTCACCGCAGGTCTTCGTCTCACGGCGGGTCGTCGTCCGTCTCGGGGCGGGTCGGGTTAGATGGAAGTTTCTTGATTCCTTCAGGGACATTGAAAGCTGCATCTTACAGGTGGTTAAAAAGTGACAGCAAATAAAAATAATGCAGAATAAAATATTAAATTCTCAGATCTAACAGTTAATAATATTTTGTAAGCAGTTATTCTCTGTTCCAGGATCTATCTGCTTCATTAGAATTAAGACTGTAGTTTTAGTTGAAACTAAACTAAACTAAATTTCAAGTTTCAGGTAAATCAACAGGTTCATAAGATAATTATTAATTATTAATCATTTTAAAGTAAACGTGTGTTTTAGAAGAGCTAAAATCAACTTCCTGTTGCAGTAAGAACTGAACAAACTGGTCTGTGTGCGTTCAGGGCGAGGACATCGTGTTCCTGGCCACGGACATCAACCTGCCCGGCGCCGTGGACTGGGTCATGATGCAGTCCTGCTTCGGTTTCCACTTCATGCTGGTCCTGGAGAAGCAGGAGAAGTACGATGGACACCAGCAGTTCTTCGCCATCGTGCAGCTCATCGGCACCCGCAAGCAGGCCGAGAACTTCGCCTACCGGCTGGAGCTGAATGGCCACCGGCGCCGCCTGACCTGGGAGGCCACGCCCCGTTCCATCCACGAGGGCATCGCCACGGCCATCATGAACAGCGACTGCCTGGTGTTTGACACGTCCATCGCACAGCTGTTCGCCGAGAACGGCAACCTGGGCATCAATGTCACCATCTCCATGTGCTGAGGGCGGCGAGGACCCAGGTCCAAGTCAAAGACCCCGCTGACCCCCCAACACAAGGAACTGGACTGTGATTGGGCAGCAGCGACAGCCGGGGGGTGAGGGGGGTGAGTGAAAGACAAACAGCGTGTGAGGCTCGTGCATGTCTCAGAACCCGGACTCAGACTGAGGAGGCGTTCAGGCTCACGCCACGCTCCGTTCAGCGCTCCGTCTTCGTCTCGGAGCCCGTTCTGTTTCCTCTGCAGTTGGTTTCCTGTCTCGTTTTGTTTGTCCTCGGTCCTCTTCACGTCTCCATGTCCTCATATCTCTGCGTCCTCACAGCTGCAAGTCCACGTGGACGCCCCAAAAGCTCTCAGAAACTAGCTTTTGTTTTGTTCAGATGTAAAGCCGGAGCAGGATTGGGACTGTCTGAGATGGACTCGGTCCATTGACACTACGTCAGCTCTGGTTCTGGTTCTTCACGTGTTAACGCCCTTTTTCAGGACCGCGAGGAACACGTTCATCAGAATATAGAAGAGGAACAACACTACATTTCATGGTTCTGTTGCGGCTTTATTTGATCAGTTTGTTTCTTTTTAACCATTTTAGTTTGTTTTTGTATGAAAGGAGCCAAAACTCCTCGTTTGTCAGGAAATCAACTTTTCTTTTTGTTTCTCTTTCCTGTCGGTTCTGCTTCGTCTGCCCTTCTTAACCTCTGACCCAACACCCAACCTGGAACCAAACAGTTCTACGGTTTAAACGATAAGATTATTACTAAATAGAGATTTAATGATCACTTTTTTTGTATTGAATTAAAAAAATTAAAAGGCAGATGTAAAACTTGTGGCTAAACTTCAGTGTTTGTAGTTTAAAAAGCTAAAAGGCCAAGTTGTTGTTCTTCTGAAGGTTTTTCTCCAGAGTTGGGTTGTTATTGTTGTCCTTCTGTGTGAAACTCTGTTCTTTTGTCTGTCGAGGGTCAAAGGTCATCTGTCCCTCTTCAGATGGAGTCTCATTAATGTTGCTACTCTCCCTCGAACACCACGACTTCTTTGTTTTAATTTGTCGTGAAATAAATTTATCTTTTTTATACCTGCAGCTTTTTTTCACTTCTTCACTCGTTTCCATGGTTTTTAGGACCCAGGGGTGGGGGTCTCAGCAGCGCTGGTTTGTTTTGGTTCAGAAGTAGCAGCGTGGGAGCTTCTTGTTATCGTTCTTGATCTTACAAAGTTTTCAAAGAACGTTTCAACCCTCAGACCACAGGAACGTTTATATTCTGATACGAATGTTAAATTCTACCAGGGAAAATGAACCTGCATGTTTGTACGAATGTAAAAACATTTCAGCCGAGTCGAGGGATGAGACGCGAACAAAAGTGGTCATTCTTCAAAATAAAAGCCCCCGCAGACCAACGTAAGTAAAACATTTTGTTATATTTATTACCAGTGGTGGGCACAGTCAAACAAAAAGCTTTGATAACTGGTTTAAAAAAACAAGTGGACGCTAACGGCTAAGGCGACCGTCACTCAGCATCTCCTTCCAGCTGAAGACGGACCAGTCAATGTTTGATTCTATTGGTTGATCTGAAGGTGGGTGGAGTCATTTGTGTCAGTTCAGCCAATCCACACCAGTTGTCCTTCATAACAGGTGGACAGGACTCAAAATGCTAAAGATGCTACATGCACACATGATGCACGTGTGCAGCGCTGCTTGTGAGCGTTGTTGTCTTTGATTCAGAATAAACATAAAAATTCAAGTTAGCGGAAGCTAATTGGTTCAGCTAACATTTCCGTAGTTGGGAAAAACACTTGTCTGCTAAACAAAAACTTAGTTCCTATATTTGCTGTTAGTGGATAAGCAGAACCACACCTGACCTACCACCATATTTCTAAGCAAACTTAATAATTTCTGTGTGGCCCAGTACCAAATGATCCACAGACTGGTCCTGGTCCTTGGCTGGTGGTAAATATGAATGAGCCTGGAGATGTTTGACCTTTGACCCCTGCCGTTTCCACTAGAAAACTGATTCTCCAGTTTTTGAACCATCTGCTTCAGGTAAGATATTGATGCCCTTTCCAGATACCCACCCTTCAGAATGTCTAAACTATCCCTTTAACTGAATACCAGGAACTTGAACTGTCGGCATGTTCTGGTCATGTCCTCGGGGTCATGGTAAGTCCAAAGAAGGTTAAAAAACAAAACTGGATTTTGTTCTGTAGCTGAAGATGTTTCACTTCTCGTCCGATTCCAGAAGTGGACTTCCACACACTCCATACGTTCTGAGCTGATAAAGCCTCCAGGATGGGAACAGAACATAAGTCCACTTGTTGGTTTTTAAAATTTCTTTTGGATTCTGGCAAAGCTGCTGCCTCTCAACGAGAAGGTTGCCGGATCGAATCCCGACCGGGGACCTTTCTGGAGTTTACGTTCTCCGTGCTGTGGGTTTTCTCCAGTTTCCTCCCACAGACCAAAAACATCCTTGTTGGGTTCACGGTAACTAAACTGTCCCTAGGTGTGAGTGGTCATTGTCTCGTTTGTCTCTACGCAGGGACATGAGGACGTTGTCCAGCAGACAATTTGGAGAAACTCTGAACACAGGTTGTCTCATGTTGATCCCTGCTGTGTGGAGATCTGTCCAGGGTGTTCGTCCCCCGTCCAATGACTGACTGCTGCCGGACATGGACACCAGTGACCCCCTTGATGGTCGGATTCTGGTGGCTCGGTCCACCTGGGGTGTGAACAGTGCCCCCTGCTGGCTGGACCACTAACTACAACCCAACATTAACTCTGAAAACATGGATCCATCCTAATTATTGAAATTTGATTTCTAAAACCTGATTAATGAAACCTGATTAAGGAATCCTGATTAATGAAACCCGATTAATGAATCCTGATTAATGAATCCTGATTAATGAAACTTGAATAATGAAACCTGATTAATGAATCATGATTAATGAAACCTGATTAAGGAATCCTGATTAATGAAACCCGATTAATGAATCCTGATTAATGAATCCTGATTAATGAAACTTGAATAATGAAACCTGATTAATGAATCATGATTAATGAAACCTGATTAATGAAACCTGATTAAGGTATCCTGATTAATGAAACCCAATTAATGAAACCTGATTAAGGAATCCTGATTAATGAAACCTGAATAAGGAATCCTGATTCTCAGAGCACAGAGTTTTAAAAAGGTTTGACAAATTAAAACCTTTATTTAAACAAAGAGGAGGAAGCTGTTCAGAAATCACAGTTGGATGTTCTTGTTGAACGATTAGATCCTTCAGTCAGTTACAGACCAATATCAAACACATTTTATTAAACACATTAATATTAAACACATTAATATTAAACACGTTAATATTAACGAGACGACTTCTGTTCTGACTTGGCGCTATACGAATAAACTGAATTGAATACAGATTAATGTGAAAACGCCACCTTTAAACTGATTCTGTTCAGGATTTGATCTAAAACACGACGTCAGTCTTCAGGTGTTCATGAGAAAATAAAGAGGCCACCACTCAGGCAGCCAGACCAGAACCGGGTTGGATTCTTCAGATGGGTCAGGATTTTGTTGTCGTTTGGACCTCGGCCCGTCTCTCTGGCCTCCTTCATAGTTTACTGCTGAGCTGAGGGTCCGATCGTCTCCCGCTTGTCCCTGGAAACCCACCGTCAAAGGAGGCGTTCAGAACCTCCTCCAGATTTCCGGTCAGAACAAAGTCTAGGTCGGATCGGACGTTAGCGGGAAGCTCCTCCAGGTCCTTCTCGTTGCGTTTGGGGAGGATGACCCGTTTGACTCCGGCTCGATGCGCTGCCAGAACTTTGTCTTTGATCCCGCCCACCTGCAGAAGAACATTTTCAGATCCGATCAATGACTCAAGCAGCGCACGGTCTTGACTCCAGCTGAGTCAACAAAGAGCCTACGGATGTGATGTCACTGCTGAGGCCACGCCCTCTGGGTGTTAATGACCTCCAACCCCTGACCCGTACTGGATCAGACAGAACTCTGACTGCAGAACTCACCGGCAGAACCAGCCCTCGTAGCGTGATCTCTCCCGTCATGGCCACGTCAGATCGGACCAAACGGCCGCTGAACAGAGAGGCCAGGCACGTTACTATGGTAACGCCAGCAGAGGGGCCGTCCTTGGTGACGGCTCCAGCAGGGAAGTGGAGGTGGATGTCCGTCCCTTCCAGCGGATCAGAACCGCCCACCACTGCCCAAAGACAAACATGTTCATGGTACACCGTACGCTCCGGGTTTTCTCACCGAGCACTCGGGCAGAACTCACTGTTGGTGAGTCGGTAGGTTCTGGCGTTGGCTCTGAGCCAGCTGATGGCGAGGTGAGCTGATTCCTTCATCACGTCGCCCAGCTGACCCGTCAGAGTCAGCTGACCCTCCCCCTCCGTCCGACTGGCCTCCACGAACATGATCTCCCCCCCGAGCGGGGTCCAGGCCAGACCCAGAACCACGCCGGGCAGTGTGAGCCGCTCTGAGACCTGCACAGGTACAAAACCACCGGAAAGACTGGTTTGGACCGAGTTCATCATCATCAGAGGAAGAGGAGGCAGTGAGGGGAAAACAAATGGAAGCTCCGGGAAGTTTCCTGTGTCTGACTCTGATCTGAAGACCTCTGGAGGTCCATCAGAACCCTTGCTGATGTCGTTACCTCCATCTCAAACAACGGCGGTCCCAGGATGTCCTTCAGGGCGACGTGATCGATGACGATGGGCATCTCAGGCGGCGCCGCTTTATCTGAGAAACAAACCGCATCTGATCATCTGCACAAAATAAACCCAACGATTCTGAACATTTTCCTTTCATTAAAGACCAGAGTTCCTGAAGGAATGCTTATCGCCCGCCTCCTTCCAACAAAGCGAGTTAGTTCTGTTGTTTGGGTCAACATCATCATCATCACCACCATTTGGCTGATAGAACCCACTGAGATCAAGATCTCTGTTCCAAAGGTGACGTGGCCAAGAGGTCAGCCGTGCACGCCACAAAAGAAGAATCAAAACAACGGTACGAAGGATTACAGCCACTTCCATGGGTTCAAAGTGCAAGGCAGCACACAGTTACGATCTGAACAGTGACTATAACACAACAGTTAAAGTGCAAGCAATAATTAAAAACACAGGTAACAGTAACTTCGTTCAGACGTCTTACTAACACTGTCTGTTAGGATCGAGCTGAAGGAGTCCCGGCAGGTTCAGATCAGTCTGTAGGCCCGCACGGGTGTCAAACTAATTTCCACCGAGGACCACATCAGCATAATGGTTGCACTCAAAGGGCCAGATGTAACTGTAAGACAGTATAAATGTAACTAAATGTAATGTAAAATAAACACAACTACCCCTTAATGTTAAATAACTGAACTTTTTACTTATTCAACTTACAACTATTACACATTTGTATATTTGCATGGATGTAGAAAAATATGTCTGCTGTTATAACTTAAAACCTTTTAACTTGCCAGGTTATGAAACCCACATTACTCCATAAATCAATTATCAAAGTGATAAGAAAAAAGTTATGACATTAACTTTGTTCAAAACTTTGTTGTCATAATTAAAAGGGGCAGAATGGTCCAACAATTGTGCGCTGCTAAGACGTGACCGGTGTAGCATTTTACAAAAAACAAATGGCTGCACAGCCATGCAAGGGTCAAACATCCAACTAATGACAGATGGTATTATTATAAACATTTGACTGCATAAACACATAAACCTGAAATCCCAAATACATCGCTACAAATTTAACATAATATAATAAAAGACATTTAATAAGTATAATAAACTCAAAATAACATTACGGTCGAAGGCCCACTTTGACATACGTGTTTGGTGTCAAAATGTCGACATTGTACTCTGACGACCACCGCTGCCTCATAACACAAAAGACATGGCGGTTTCTCTCCTTGAAGCACAAACACATACAGTGGTCCCTCATTTATCGCAGGTGTTTGGGACCACGCCCACCCGTGAAAAAAAAAACACGACGTAGGGATACATTAGTCCAAGTTCAGTTCAAGTTCAGTAAACTTTGTCATGACATGTGCCAGGCTGTAATCACACTCCTGTTACTCCCAATCTCCTCGTCCTCTGAGCTCTAACAGAGCACTGGGATCATTAAAGGCGGCGGGCGATATGCATTCCCTCCTCGAGCGTCAGTTTCTGAGGAGTGAACTCAAACTTTGGACTCACCATCCTGCGGCGGCGATGACTCAGACCTCGGCGTCTCCGGGACTTTCTGAGCTTCGGCGACTCTCACGGCGACGGCTCGACACACGGCTCCGATCTTCCTCTCCAGCGAGCGAACGCCCGCCTCCCGAGTGTACCTGAAACACCCGACAGATCCCACCTGAACCTTTACAGACCGGCACATCCAGCAGCCTGACCTCTGACCTGCAGTGAGGTCAGAGGTCAGGTCTTTACTGGTCGTGTTCCAGATTATCCAGGTCAGGTCGGTGTGAGTGACAGCTGTCAGTCATCTCAGGAAGACGTCCACCCAGAGGTGCGGCCTGCCAGGAAGTACCTGCTGACGATGTCCTTGGTGGAGTCGTGAGGGATGAGCAGCTGCTGAGGAGTCAAGCCGTGCTGCTCCAGCTGGTTTGGGATCAGATGACGGTGAGCGATCTCCACCTTCTCCTCCTGGGTGTACCCTGAAAACGATCGGGGTCAACCTGAAGCTCACGGGCCGTTTGTTCAGAAAACGTCCCTCAACACAAGACGTTCTGGACGGGTCCACATCTGCTCTGACTGTGGTGGCCCACACGTCTGGCTCACCTGGAACCTGCAGAACCTCCATCCGGTCCAGCAGCGCCGGGGGGATAGTGCCTGTGGTGTTGGCAGTGGCGATGAACAGCACCTGGGAGAGGTCAAAGGCCACGTTGAGGTAGTGATCTGTGAAGCTGTGGTTCTGCTCCGGGTCCAGAACCTAATGGTTGACAGAGGGACACCTTTAAATGTAACACTGCAGGAGACCGGAACAAAAAAACAACTAGAACTTCCACAGATTTGGGTTTTTAAATGGGCCGTGACCTCTGACCTCCAGCAGAGCGGCTGCAGGGTCGCCCTGAAGACTCTTCCCCAGCTTGTCCACCTCATCCAGCAGGAAGACGGGATTACGTACGCCCACCGTCTTCAGACCGTTGATGATTCGACCGGGCATGCTGCCGACGTACGTACGCCTGGAGACAAAACCAGAACCAGAACCACTGAGCAACTGCCTCCAGAACCTCATTTCAAAGACTCAAACAGGTTTCAGTTACCGATGACAAGAACACAGAGAACAAGGAGGCAGTGGCGCAGAGGTTAGAGAAGGTGGGCCTGTGATCGGAAGGTCGCCGGTTCAACTCCCCACACTGACAACATTAAAAATGTAGGTGAAAAAGGTGAAAAACCCACACCTGCCTCCACCCTCATTTTCCCCGCTCTGGGCCCCTGAGCAAGGCCCTTAACCCCCACCATCTGCTCCCCCGGGCCCAAGCCCAACAGGTCCCTCTTGAAAATGAGTCCTTGTGACTACCTGTATATATGAACCTTAAAAAAATAGGACCCAGGTCCAGGTCTTTGACCTTAGACCTGCTGACTGAGGCCTGTAGAGTTATTGCAAGGTCTGACCTTCAGGGTGAATCAGCTGTTTAAATGTTTCCATGTGTGAGTATTCTTTCTGCAGAACGAAAGACTCTAAATGACCTTTGACCCTTCTCAGATTGACGGACATCAGCTGCTGCTTCTCTGAGGTCATTGCTGTTGTCTTTCCGTTTGTGTGGCGTTCCTGCCTGATCGATTCTAATAAATATCAGTTAATTTGACCCAAATCTTCACAGGTTCTGCGTCCGCTCTGTTGTCTTCATGCTGCGCTCTGTCCGTCCAGCAGGTGTCCTCCTGCTCGTACTGTCCGTCGTCTCTTCTCTTTACTGAGTCACGTTTCCCCATCACTCGTGTTCTGGTCTTAATGGACCTTCCTACAGAAAAATCACGGAGCTGGAATATTTCAAGAACTTCCTGTCAGCTCGGGACACCGTCTCCCTCTCATGTCCTTCATATTCACCAGTCCTCATGGTGTTCTGTCCTCATCAGTCCACAGCACAAATAAAGACGGGTCTTTGCAGAACCTCAACCCTTTCTTTCCATCAGACCTTAAATCAGAGGCAGGTGGAGGCTCAGGTGGTTGAAGTGAGTGGTGAAGGTTTCCAGCTGGCCCGTTCTGAGCACGTCTTTAACGTCCATGTTGACAGTTCATAGCAGCTCTGTCTGTCAGTGTGAGACGTAAAGCCAGTCTCGATCATCTGTCCTGGAGTTTGGGATGTTTAAAGCTAAAGAAGATTGAAGATCAAAACGGTCTCCTTTTAAAATCCTTTCTGGACCTGCAGAGGTCAGGATTCAGATACCCGACCTGGAAAACCCAGACTCCCCATCAGGTGAGGGTCTTTACAGCCCGTCCACCTGACTCCAAGCGTACCTGTGTCCTCTGATGTCCGACTGGTCACAGACGCCTCCCAGAGCAATCCGGTGAAACTCTCGTCCCAGAGTCCGGGCGATGGAGCGTCCCACGCTCGTCTTCCCGACTCCTGGGGGTCCGACAAAGCACAGGATGGGGCCCTGAAAACACCATAGCAGCAGCAGAAAACAAAAACATGTCACGGTGCGTTTTCTCACCTGAAGATGTCTGTGTGTGAGGTGTCAGCAGGAATCTGGAGTTTCTTACAAGCTGGACCACAAATCATGAATAAAAAGACGTTTCTGAGGACATCAAATCTCAACTCAAATAAATAAATAAGAATAAATATTTGATTTCAGAGGGGATCTCATTACATCTCTGCTTCAGAGTCCTGGGTTCAGACTTGAAATGAAGCAAGTTGCTCGGAGCGTCACTATAAAACCACACCATGTTGTCTCATGGCCACTCGGCAGGAGACACGTTGAAAACCCTGCAGCTCGTCCTCACGCTCCGAGACACTCACCTTCAGAGACGTCTTCAGCTGTCTCACAGCCAGGTACTCCAGGACGCGTCTCTTCAGCTTGTCCATGGCGTAGTGATCGTTGTCCAACTGTGTCCGAGCGGCGCTGATGTCCAGGCAGTCTGAAAATCAGCGCCTCAGTGAGACAGGTGGACAAATCTGTGGACGACTGGATTAAAGACGTTCCTCAGATTTCAATTATTTCTTTGAATTTGTTTTATTTAACGGCAGATTTCTGTTCCAGTCAGAGCTGCATGAAGTCAGCAGACAATGCTGCTGCAACGGAAGACTGAACGTTTCATGTCAGCTTCACTGAAAACATCACATTTACAGTTGGAACTCGATAAGACACTCAGCTCAGTGAAGATCCAAATCAGACAGGGTTCTAATGAAACGTTCAATCTGAGAGACGCAGATTAAAGTTAACCTTTGGTGCTCTGGTTCCATGGCAGCTCCACCATCAAGTCCAAATAGTTTCTGGTCAGAGCGAATTCAGGCATTGACTGAGGCATCTTCTTCAACCTGGACAAAAATCAACAAGTTCAGATCAAACACCAGTCTGAACGAAAACACCATAACGAGCTCAAAGTACCGCTGGTCTGACTCAAAACACCTTAACGAGCTCAAAGTACCGCTGGTCTGACTCAAAACATTGTAAAGAGCTCGAAGTACCGCTGGTCTGACACAAAACACCGTAAAGAGCTCGAAGTACCGTTGATCTGACACAAAACACCTTAACGAGCTCAAAGTACC
>NC_056507.1:8517415-8526725 GCF_014905685.2 Nematolebias whitei
ACTGTTGGTCTGACTCAAAACACCTTAACGAGCTCAAAGTACCGTTGGTAATTTTTGTTGGTAATTTTTGTTTCTGGCATTTCCAAAATGTTTAGCAGAAAACATCAGGTCTGTCCGTCGCCATTTTGCCTCTTCCTCACCAAACTAACCGCAGCCATCGTTACTCACAGCTGCACCGGTTTACACCTGCCTTTCAGACGTGCCAGTAAAAGACAAAATCAGCTGCTGCAAATCGTTTCAGGTTTGATTAATTTAGAGCGTGAAACGTGGATAATCTATTTGCATCTACTCCTCCCAGTATTTTGTAGAAACTCATGTTGCATTCACTGAGGTAAACGTGTAGAATGAATTGAGCGTAAACGTGTAGAATGAATTGAGCGTGCTATTTTGCCCGTTTGACAGACGCAATCCTGGATGCACCCTGTCCTAGATCAGTTTCCACATCTGTTCACGCACAATCAAGATTACGCCTGTTTTTGCGAGAACAAACCTTTAGTAAGTCAAAGTGTTTCAGTAAAACAGAACCAGCTGAAATCTGCTTTGAGCTTCACATTGTGCAACGTTTGGTAAATAATCTTTGTAAACTTTTCTGGATCGCTAAATGTTTCAGAACCTTAAATGCTATAAGATGAAAAACACTAAACTTTTACGTAAAAAATAAAAAGTCTGTAAATAAACAGATTTCTGCACTTATTCCAATATGGAAAAGACTTAAAGGGACTCCAGATGTTGGAGGAACGTTCAGAACCTTTGGAACATTCTGGAGGAAGATTTACCTCTTGAGCTCCTTCAGACAGACTCTGAGTGCAGCTTCAGGCATGTTGGACCCGTGGATCTTCCTCTCTAAAGCTGCCGTGTCGTCTCCATCCTCATCCTCGTCTTCCTCATCCAGATTAAACTGTCGGCCCGGGAACACGCCGCCTCTACGGCCCGTAAGAACCTGAAATGCACCACAGAAACAGGTTACTAGTGGTGCTGTGAACGCAGACCTGTACAGGATGTTTGGTTCTAGGGAAAACAGCATAATGGTTAGAACCCTCTTCTCATGATCTGGACTCAGCTTCCGGCTCTTCTGCAGCAGCTGGAGTCCTTCAATCTGTCGGGTCAACATGGGCAGGACTTTCTGAAAACGCTCCTCCAGACTGATGGCATCCAGAACCTTCAGCGCAGACAGAGAGACCTCAGAACATATTCATCTAATAAAAGGCTTGGAACACGAACCACAGGTCGGCACTGCGGCTCAATTCAGCGTTCAGACCGACTTCTGACTCAGCGTTCAGACCGACTGCTGACTCAGCGTTCAGACCTACTTCTGACTCAGCGTTCAGACCGACTGCTGACTCAGCGTTCAGACCGACTGCTGACTCAGCGTTCAGACCGACTGCTGACTCAGCGTTCAGACCGACTGCTGACTCGGCGTTCAGACCGACTTCTGACTCGGCGTTCAGACCGACTGCTGACTCAGCGTTCAGACCGCCTGCTGACTCAGCGTTCAGACCGACTGCTGACTCGGCGTTCAGACCGACTGCTGACTCGGCGTTCAGACCGACTGCTGACTCAGCGTTCAGACCGACTGCTGACTCAGCGTTCAGACCGACTGCTGACTCAGCATTTGTACCGACAGTCGACTCAGCGTTTTATACGTCACCTGTAGTTTCTCCTTGTTGGACGTGCGGATCATGGAGGCAACAACGTCTGGGAGCGTTTCCCGGGGCAGACTGTCCAACAGGCGCCTGAACTTGGCCACCGCCGGCACCGACATGTCCAACATTCCTAATAACTACAAACACAAACAAAGTTGGATCTGATTTATTGAAACTTCCTTAATCAGGCCCAGTTTCCTGTCTGGCCCGGCAACTTTCTGTGACGATCACAGGATTGGAGCCTGGTTCCTGTTATCCTGGTCCATTTGGTCAGGATAAAGTGGATCCATTGTGTTTCCACACGAGAACCGGTTAGAGAAACCAGCTCTGACATCAGATTTAGTCATCTTGAAGCTGCTGGAACGAGGCTGGACAGATATCCGAGCACCGAGGAGTTGGACACAGAATTCCTCACATTTCTCAGTTTCTGCTCCAATAACAACCTGAACAGAAGTCACGACCTGTCCCTCGGTTCCTTACAGTCCTGGGACTAACACGGTCCACCTTCTATCAGGTCTGGGGTTCACTGGGACAGAAATGGATCTCCAGAGGTTCTCTCTAGCACTTCAGCAGTCTCGTGGTTGTAGAAGACTTTTGGCCCATTCTTCTCTCCAGGGTTGCTTCAGGTTTCTGCTCAGCTCTCTGAAGGAACTCAGGTTTGTGGTACCGCCCCAACCATCAGCGCTCCACCACCGTGCACACCGTCGGTACAGATTTTGTTTGGACCGGGAAAAACGAAGGAACATAAAGATCAGCAGAACCAGCAGCACATGTCTCTGTGCCTGAAGCCACTGAGTCTTTAGAGGGTTTCCAGCTGCAGGAGAGCTGGAGATTTGAATATTTATAGAAAAATAATATCACAAATAAAAACACTGCCGGGACAATGAGCCCAAAGAAGCCAGAATGCACTGCAGCATGATTGATGTGGTTGATGAGGCCGTTTCCCACACGTTCAGATCAAATTAATCATGTTTATCTTTTATTCTCAGCACATCATGCCTTCAGTGAATCCCTGGAAGATTAATAATCTGGATTATTTTAAGGCGGTTCCCGGGACACTGAAGCTTCCTTCAGCCTCCAGGTTAGATCCATCAGAGCATTTTTTCGTCATAAATAAGTCAAGACTTTCGATTCTCAAGACAAACGTCTTCGTCCTGCTCTGATAAACTCTCATGTTCCAGGTTTCAGAACCATTTTCCCAGAACTTCACCTGGAGAATCAGAACCACACCTGCATGGGCTGGATCCGTCAGGACTTAAAAGAATGTGATTCTGCAACAAAACCAGAGAACCCGATTCATTCTGAGGGGAACTGGGTGTCCAAAAGTCCACCTGTCCTGTGCGTGCCTTTAAACACCTGGGATGGATCATCTAACCTGACAGAACATCTGGAACACATCTGAGCACAAATTAATTGATAATAAAATGATGCGTCTCTCCTGTGGCTGCATCAAAAAACTCGGACGTAACGTTCTGAACCCAAATGCTTCCAAATGTTTTACGTTTTATTCAAAACAAACTTCAAACATCCTACGGGCCGATGGCTGCTGCTCAGGGCGCAGATCATTTTCTGCTCTTTTCAGATTTCTTTGAAATAAACAAGAGAACTTGTTGTGAGGTTCTTCTGCCGCAGCAGAACATTTCCAGACTTTGGGCTGAGATGAGCTGAGGACAGAACCACGTGGAACGTCCAAACAAACTGTTCATGTGAGGAAACACTGATCCCCTGATGTTGACAGAGAAATCTGTTCAATCTGCTCAAGTTCCTCCGCCTGTTGTTGACAGAACCACTGCAGATGAGACGGGCCTTCCTCTTTAACCAGAAACATGTCCGAGGTTTTAATAATCGTCATGTCGGCAGGAACCACCCAACTTACTGAATTCCTCCTAAAGCTTTAAATGATAAAAATAAACACAGTGACTCATAATAAAATGTTTCCTGACTGAAGAACTGAAGCTTTGGGTGTAAAAACAGGACTTAGTCCTGGATTAAAATCAGGAGTGGGACAAATTCTTCCACAACTATGGGAGAGAAAACCACTGAGCTCCGCTGCTGGAGGTTCTGCTGGGTCAGTGGGTGGACTCAGGTGGTTCTGGACTTTCTGAGCTGCAGTGACACAAACCCTCACCTGAACGGCAGCTTGGTAGAACTTCTGTGACAGCTCCCCGAGGTCTCCTTCAACCGACGAAGATGATGCTGAGGTGTACTGCTCCAGTTTATCCAGCTGCTCCACCTGCAGATCACAGAAACACATTCATCCTAAAAACACGAGGAAACGACAAACGAGCTCTTAAATCTTAATTTAATCATCCTAAATTTAATTATGATCATCCTAAATCTAAAATACTGTATATTCATCCTAAATTTAAACATAACCATCCCAAATTTAAATATAATCATATAAATCTAAATATAATCAAATAAATCTAAATATAATCATCATAAATTAATCATCCTTTGTTTTAATATAATCATCCTAAATCTAAATACAGTAGTTCCTCATTTATCACGGGGGATCCGTACCTAGAAGCCCCGCAATAAGTGAAAAACTGAGAAGTAAGAATAGTAGTGTGAGTAGTAAGTAGTAGTTTATATACATTATATATATTAAACCCTTCCCACACTCTTGCATTATTCTAAACAAAGTTTCTAAACGCGCTAAAAGAGCTCAGAATGTCACGGTTTCCCTCTCAGTGCCTCCTCTGTGCTCAGCCACCTGCAAGCGCTCTTGGCCACGCCCACTTCTCCGTCTGCATGCAGATCAGCTGCAGGAGGAAGTTTATCCTGCAGTAAGGGCAGCACAGAGGTGCAGGAGGTGCTAAATAATTTGAAATAGTTAATTTTAAATAAAAATTCCATGCTGATCATCCATCAACCAACCAATTGTGTGTCATGCCCAGTTTTATTTTGAAAAACCGTGATGGAGCGAGTCCGCGATAAACGAGCCGCGAAGCAACGAGGGACTACTGTATAACCATCTTAAACTAATATCTGATCATGAGATCATTATGAGACTTCCTGTTGAGGTTGCTGAAATTAGGACTCAAAGTGTCTCCCATCAATTTAAACCGTTTGTGTGTGGGGCAGCGGTGGTTCAGTGGTCTCAGTGATCCTGAGGCTGCAGGTTCAAGTCCAGCTTGAGTTTGAGCCTGGGCATCTCAGGAAGGACCTCTGGTGTAAACCAAAGACAACCCCTTCAGTTCTCTCTCTGTGGCGACCCCTGAAGAAGGGAGAAGCCAAAAGACAAACAACTTCGTTTTAGTAGCGGCAGTTTAAACATGTCAGGCACTAGGACCACACGGCCCGTTACCCAGTGTTGAGCAGCCTCTGCAGCTACGTGCTGAGAGGAAGAGTCTCCGCCTCACATTTTTTGGATGTGATTGATGGACTGGAGATGAGGAAATAAATTTTGAACTTCTCCTTAATCTGTTTAGGAGGAAAAGAGTCGATCAAACTCGGAGGTGGAGGGAAATCGGACCGAGTCCGTCACTAAGTCCCGCCCCCGCAGCTGTTTAATCACTTGGACTCATTAATGTGAGCAAAGAAAAAAAAGAACGTCAGGAGACTCAATGACGGAGCTTGTAAACGATGACACCAGTAGTTAAGGGGACTGAGAACAGGAGCTGTTTGTGAAGATTCATCCAGGACGAGGAAAGCCCCGAGTTTAAAAACCCAACAGCTCTCGTTGTTGTTGAAGCCGCTCCTCTTCTCACCCAGGAGCATTTAAAGCTTTGAACTGTGAAAAACTATCTCCGTCTGTTGGACTCAGAGGGAACATCTCCGCAGGGTTCAGGGAAACGAGTTCCTGGGTTTGATTTCCTTTGAAGAAAAGTTACTTTAATCGTTGTTGAAGCTGCAGGAGCTCTCGCTCGGAGCTGCACTCCGGAGACCTTTACACTTGTGGAGCGAGCGGTTCTGGTTAGCCGCGTGGTCACGCTGCGTAGATCACGTTTTCAGGCAGGTCGACCCAACATTAAATGTGGTCCAGCTGATCGGAGCGAGCTGCGGCACCAGCACCTGACAAACACGCACCTCGGCCCGCAGCCCACCCCTCGTGTCAGAACGTTAAACGGGCAGCTTGGTGTCGAAGGAAAAGTTCTGCTGCAGAATCATTTACAGTCCGCTGGCAGCCGAGGCGTCGGTTCTGACAACGTCAACGCTGCGGTCACAAAAGGACTCGGGTTCAGTAAGACCGACTTCTGAAAAACGCTCTGAGCTTCTGTTACAGAGACTGGACCAGAACCGACCCAGCTTCAATGAACTCCCTTCGTTAGTGACATGAACAGCAGCTCTCAACAGTCTCTTCCACGGGCTTAACTCGGGTCGACCCGGTTCTGGTTCAGTCTTTCTACTCCCAGTTCGGTTCTTAGGACACACTCGGCCGAGGTTCCAAGTGAGCCGAGCCGAAGGTTTGATGTCAGCAGACGGGAGAACACCGACTGGACGGAGAGAGCTGCCAATCATCAGAGTCTCCTTCACAAGAATCAGAGCCGCCATTTTTAAAACTTCACAACCACCGCTTTTGTTTTTGTTTACTTTTAAAGATAAACAAACTCAAAAAACCAGCACCGTGGTCCTCTGAGGAGGAGGATGGTTCTGTGTGGAACACAACATTCAGGCGGTTCTGGACCAGACGGGCTGGACTCACGGTCCGACCGGTGGAGAGAAGGAGGCCAACTCTCTGGTTTATGGAAAGTAGTGAGACCGGCTCAGGGCGAGTCGAGGCGGGTCAAAGCGGGCCAGGTCAAAGCGGGCCAGGTCAAAGTGGGCCAGGTCAAAGTGGGCCAGGTCAAAGTGGGCCGGGTCGAAGCGGGTCGGGTCAAACTGAGTTGAGGCGGTCGGGCTAGGGGGTCGAGACGGGTTGTGTTGAAGCAGGTTGGATCGAAGCGGGTCGGAGCAAATCAGGTCGGGTTGAAGCGGGTCATGCTCTTTCCTATTATTATTATTAGTAGTAGTACTATTATTATTATTAATTATTACTCTTATTAATAATAATAATAATTAGTAGTACTATTATTATTCATTATTAGTAGTACTACTATTATTATTATTAATTATTATTAGTAGTAGTACTATTATTATTATTAATTATTACTCTTATTATTAATAATAATAATTAGTAGTACTATCATTATTCATTATTAGTAGTACTACTATTATTATTATTAATTATTATTATTATTAGTAGTACTATTATTATTAATTATTATTACTCTTATTATTAATAATAATAATTAGTAGTACTAGTATTAATTATTATTAGTAGTACAGTTATTATTATGTATTATTATTATTATTCATTATGATTAGTTATTATTATTATTAGTATTAGTAGTAGTAATTATTATTATTATTATTAGTAGTAGTAGTAGTAGTAGTAGTAGTATTAATTATTATTATTAGTAGTAGTAGTATTAATTATTATTATTAGTAGTAGTAGTATTAATTATTATTATTAGTAGTATTAGTAGTAGTATTAATTATTATTATTATTATTAGTAGTAGTAGTAGTAGTAGTAGTAGTAGTAGAAGTAGTTAATTATAAATTATTATTATTAGTAGTAGTAGTTATTAATTATAAATTATTAGTAGTAGTAGTAAGTATTAATTATTATTATTATTAGTAGTATTAGTAGTAGTATTAATTATTATTATTATTATTATTAGTAGTAGTAGTAGTAATATTGTTAATAGTATTAGTAGTTGTAGTATTAGTAGTAGTAGAAGTAGTTAATTATAAATTATTATTATTATTATTAGTAGTTATTAATTATAAATTATTAGTAGTAGTAGTAAGTATTAATTATTAATTATTATTATTAGTAGTATTTCCTCTTTCGGCGTGTTTGAGGGAACCGTGTCCTTTGGGAGGATGAACAGGAAGTGGTACCTCTGCCAGGACGAACGGCCGCTCCTTCAGCAGCACCGACACCCTGAAGCGACACAGTCCGGTGATCAGCAGCGTGTAGTGAGGTTTGGGCCAGTTACTGCCCACCACCTGCACCGCGATGCCCGCCGTACCGATCCTGCAGAGACAGAGGAAGACCAGTGGAAAGAGGCTCATCTCCAAACATCTGGTTCTGATGGATCCGACGGGCCTGGAGCTGTCAGAACACGATGTCCCAGGATGATTTTCATTACAAAACCTTCCAATTGTTTAAAAATAAATTAAAAAAAAAAAATCATTAAATATCCGTCTGAATGTAGATCTGATGCTGCAAAACCTGGTACCAAGAACAGAACCAGGCAAATGGACCCGATTCAATACAAGCACTGTGTCAGGTTTCATCATCATCAAGCTCAACCTGAAGATATTTAAATTCATTAAATGACTGAGTTTCCTGCTGTCGGCTGACTGTCAGCTGAACTTCGGTGTTTTTAACCTCAGAATGGATTTTACGTTCAAGTTTATCTTTAAACAATAAAACATTTAAAAACTACATTTCTGTGAAAATACAGCAAGAAGAACAACTGCTGAAATGTTCTGAGAGCCCAAACGGACTTATTTCAGTTAAACCCAGCATAACACGAGCTACAAAGATCGTGATGGAACATCTGGAGAGACCGATCCAGCTGCTGGGGGAGTTCCTGTTGGTGCGACTCAGTTTCTGCTGCTTCACTTCCTACAACGGAACAACATCCACAACAAAAGCTTTAAATTATTACTTCAAATCCAAACTGGAAAGCCGTTTTATTTTAAACAGTTGAAATGAAAAAGACTTAGGTGGGGGTGGGAGTTTCTCTGATTTATCTGAGCTTCTGTCTTTCAACCGTACGCAGAAAAACAACAACAACTAATAAACAACATCTATTTTGTCTTATTTTACAGAAAATGCAACACAAGTTGTAACGTTTGTGTAGTTGGTGGTTCAGGAAACGAAGGTCCGCCTCATGTTCCGGTTCTGCTGAGGCACGAAATTTAAAGTTTTAACTTTAGCTCGTCTCTTCAGCTGTGGCTGGACAGAGGACAAAGTGTCCTACTCAGTAACCAAACGGGCCTGGACGAGCTGATAAGAGTCTGAAGTCCAGTCCTCTGAGCCCGCCGGACCTGCAGAAGCTTCTGGAAGAACTTACACAGCTGCAGGAATGCATATCACCCGCCGCATCTCATGGCATCATTTCAAGGAGAAATGATGGAGCTGAAGACTTCACGTCTCGTGATGTTGGACTCTCAGCTACTACCACACCAAGCTCAGCATGAAACGCTGATACTGATCGTCTGTAGAACTGGACCTGGTCCAAACTAACGGGACCTGGTCTAAACTAACGGGACCTGGTCCAAACTAACGGGACCTAGTCTAAACTAACGGGACCTTGTCCAAACTAGATGTCAAAATTAGCCATAAAATATTAACATTTTATCTTGTTTATCACAGAGGGACACTTCTGGATTGTTACAAAGACTTTATAATATATTACAATAATATTAACAATATTATTATTACTATTATATTATTGACAATAAATCTACAGAGATCGTTATGTGCACTGGACAGAGATTTAACGTTTCTCTGAATTCTGCAGGTTTGTGACTCTGTCTGACCCGACCTGTAATAAGATCACATAGAATCCAGGTAAATCCAGGTAATCCTGAATATTACTCCTATCCCGGCTCTAACCCGGGTTAACTGCTGATTATTACTCATATTCCACCACTAACCCCGGTT
>NC_056507.1:8526735-8531224 GCF_014905685.2 Nematolebias whitei
ACTAACCCCGGTTAACTGCTGATTATTCCTCCTATCCTGGCTCTAACCCGAGTTAACTACAGATTATTAGTTGTATCACTCTCTAACCTGGGTAAACAGCTGATTATCAATTCTATCCCGCCTCTAACCAGGTTAAGTGCTGATTATTACTCCCAATACCTCATCTAACCCGGGTTAACTGCTGATTACTTGCATCCTGCCTCTAACATGGGTTAACTGCTGATTATTACTCATATCCTGACTCTAACCCGGGTTAATAATTGACGATTATTACTGGTACTCTCACATCCTGCCTCTAACCCGAGTTAACTGCATTACTTGTATCACACCCTGGTAAACAGCTGATTATTACTTCACCTCTTTACCCGGGTTATGTGTCACACCTCTCTAATCCGAGTAAACTGCTATTTCTCCTATCCTGCCTCTAACCCGAGTTAACTGCATATTATTACTCGTCTCACGCCTCTAACCCGGGTTACTGCAGTTTATTGCTCTATCCCGCCTTCCACCCGGTCCTACCTGTGTAAGGGCGGCAGTCCGTCCGTGTCGTGCTCCGGGTCTCGGGTGTTGGGAATCACCCCGATGATGGTGCTTTTCAGCGAGGTTCCCTTGAGCAGCCGCCGGCTCACTAGCTGCATGTTCCGGGGAGAGTCCAGGCTGAGGCGGACGGTGGAGCCCGGGAGGAGAACTCCTTCGTGGGTCAGGAGGAGCGGGAGACGGCTCGGTATCTGAATCCCGTCGCCCGAGGCCATGACGTGAACTTTCCGACAGACCGCAGGTGGTTGTTTACAGCACGAGACCAGAAAACCTGCACTTTGATCTCTTGTCAAACAGTAAACACAATTTCCGGGTGAGGATTTTCACAATAAAACTATTTCCGGTTACAGAAAAAAAAAAGTACAGCGAAAAATCTAGACTACGGGAAGTGCCAGTGGACAAAACAAATTTAAACTTCGCTTGATAGAGTTCATTCCTCCCCCCATTTGACAAAAAGGTGGAAAGTTTTCACAATAATGCCTTTGGAAAAAATTAAAACAAACAATCGTTTACAGACAGATTTTATTAAAAACGAAGTGATGAGAGGAAGAGAAAGTTCTGTTCTGATCCAAACATCGTTTCTTAATGTTTTTTTTTTAGAAAAACTTTCTTGAAATCCTTTAAAAAATCTTGGATCTTCAGGTTTTCTTTTTTTTTTAAAAGATTTTTCACTTTTTTAAAACTTTGGTTGATTTTCATCTCTGAAATTTTACATGAAATGATGAACATTAGGAATTAAACGACAAATTTCCTGTTGAGGGAAATTCTTCTGGAATATTTTCTGCCATCTCTGCTGAACATGACTCAGAAATTAATATATAATCTGTTGTTAAATTTATTAATTTAACTTTTCTGTTAAAAAAAATATGAAAATGTAAACACCGATCCCACAGCGTTTAAAAGTAAACTAATGTCTTTCAGATGATTTTTAACACTTTCAGTAATATATTTTCGTTTGTGATTTAATAAACAAAACTGTGATTTATGCTGTTTCTGTTCTGTGTGCAGAATTAAAGCAACTGAAACCAAATAAACGTAGTTTTATAAAACACATCAGGTGAGTTGAGTGGAAATTTAAAAAAAGATGAACTACAAACTTTATAAAGAACATTTTTACATAACATGACATTTTTTAAATTCATCATCTCTAAACATTGAGAGATTTTTTATAAACTCCATTTTAGAAATCATGAGTTTGGACACAAAATTGTTGATAAAAAATAAGGATTTATTTTTGTATTTCTTTCATAAAAGCACTTTGACAAAGTTTTACACATCTTAAAAAATAAATATTTAATATTTTGTGAATAAAAAAAATCTGTTTAAACAAAGACATCGATGTGTTTGCAGGTTTTTGTTGCGACGTGGACGTTCATTTATTCTCATCAAAGTTAATTAAAAACATTAAAGCTGCTCAACGTGTCATAAAAACACACATGAATTTAAAAATAAAGGAACATTAATAATTCATGTACACGTGTCTGAGTTGTTGATGAAGTTTAAAGATGGCGTCACGTCTGCAGAAACAAACATCTGAACACGAATCTGCACAAAATGCATCTTATTTCTATAAAGTTGTTATATTTTATTTGTATTAAGAAATTGAAACACCACAAAGCGTTTCAGTAAAATCTGGGAACTTCTGAGGATGACTTTAAACTCGACAGTGGTTCTGTCTGCGTGAAATAACGAGACTCTGGTTCTGAATGGGTCGGACGGCGGCGAGGCAGAACCGGTCTGACAGGAGTTGCATAAACTAAAGTTCCTGACCGGGTCAGCGATGGGTTTTCAGCTGCAGGAGGGTTTAGTTGTAGTTTCCAAACGATAAACAGAACGTCCAGCTTCAGATCCCCTCAGCAGAAAACTTCCTGTCATTAAATTAGATTGTGTGTCAAACCAAGGCCTGCGGGCCAAATCCGGCCCTTGGTCACCTTTAATCTTTCCCTAGGCTATTATTGATTCAGTCTGGCTCTGCCGCGCCTCATTTTGCTAAGCTGAGCGCGCTCACTTCAGACGTCTCATGAACTCTCAGGTCAAGAAGGTTGAAGTTTTCAGTCATTTTTTATTTTCATGTGATAAAAGCAAACGCGCGTCAAGAGAGCGCTAAGCTCCGTTTAAAGCGCTGAGGAGAAACCTTAATGCGAGTCCGCTTTCGTTTGATTTTCTTCTCATTTCAGTCAAGTGTTTTCCTGATTTTAGTCAGTTTTTAACTGATTTGATAGATTTTAAAATGTGAAATTTTCCTTTTTCTCCAAGTTAGAACACATAAAATCTAGAAACAAAGTTAATTTATATATTTTAATAAATACTGTCTGAGACAGACCCCTGACCTGGACCAGGTTCTTGACTAAGTTTGATGGCCCTGAATCAGATTCATTAAAAAAAAAAAAGAGATGAGACAAAGTTTAGTTTCCTTTAGCTGCCTGGATGAAGAATGAGGTGGACTTCAATGGGACCAGAACAGGACCGGTTATCATACTGAGCCCTGCCATCACTGCGCCACTGAGAAGAAAAGGCGGGTAGTGCGTTTGTTAGCAAAATATCTCATGAACCACGGAACAGACAGCAATAACCTCTCTAAGAAATCACCGGGTGAACATCCACAACTGAAAACAGATTCAAGATGGCCGCCACAGCAAAGCAATCTCAGAAAACATCTTCATCTCAGCCAGTTTGACAGACACTGAGCTGAAGTTCGGTGTGGTAGTAGCCGAGAGTCATATAGAGTGAGGTGTTGCAGCGCGGCATCAGAACCGTTTTCAAGGTTCTTACAGTGACCCCGAGAGCATCTATGAACATTACCGACCGCTCTCGTCATCTCCCCCTCTGCAGAATGTCTACATAAATATGTGCTCGTTTGTGCGAGGTGTTTTTTTTTTATATTCGAGGGTTTTTTTTCAGGCAGGAAAAAAAAATGTCTGATAGGAATTTTTTTCGCCTCCAACTCCAACGTGTGTCCATTTAACCAGTTTTTGTCTGTCTAAACAGGTCTCACTTGTAAATGAGTCTTTGACGCTCAATGTGATTTATCTGTTTAAATAAAGGTTGAATGAAAAAAAAAGGTTAAACCAAAATGACCAGGTGGTCTCAGTCCTTAAAGGAACTCAGGGTCTTGAGTCTCCTCTGAAGGTTTTCCTCTTTCTGGAAACAGACTGAAGCTGCACAGAAATCTTCAGCTCAGAACATCAACAAATCCACGGAGCAGCTTCAGATCATAAAACTGGGTTCTTTTTAAATAAAGTGATGAAATGACGTGTCTGGCTTTAGGACACTTGAGTCTCTCTGGTTCAGGGTTCTGGTGAAACTTCCAGGTCCTGCAGGTCCGTTCTTTGCTCACCAGGATTAAGAATCTCCTTCTTTAGGAGTCCAACTCAGAACAAATGGTTCTGGTAAAATAAAATAAAAAATAAATGAGCAAGGATGTACAGTATGTAAATGTAGAAAGTTTTCCAAAACCTGCCTTCAGTCTGAGACGTCCACGGGACAGAAACACATCCGGCTTCCTGACAAGTCCAAAATATTGAAGTGTCTCCTCAGAAGTGAGTCATCTTTCTGTGTCACAGAGTCCAGAAACTCACAAAGTAACAAGTGGTCCAAGTCTGAGTCTGAACTCAATTTGGTCCTTTTCATGGTTCCGGAGAAAACCTGGTCCCCTGATGTAGCAAAAGGACAGATGTCAATGAGCTGTCTCTGTCCCACCGTCCTGACTCCATGACTTCTTGCTTCTCCTCGAGTGAAAAAGTCCACAATCTGAAGAAGAGACAAAAAAGCTCAATGAAAACCAAAAAGACAATAATTTCTGAACAAAATGTCTCATTTTATTCTTAGGAGGTCCTCATTGGTCCTGCCATGAGCCCGGTCACCAGGTCCACCTGAGGGATCTGAGGACTCTGTCACCAGGAATTTTTAGTTTGACTCACAGTCCTTCAGAGACACATTTAGTTTGACTCAC
>NC_056507.1:8531234-8531893 GCF_014905685.2 Nematolebias whitei
ACTGAGATATCTTTAGTTTGACTCACAGTCCCTCAGAGACACTGAGATATCTTTAGTTTGACTTAGTCCTTCAGAGACACTGAGACATCTTAATTTGACTCAGTCCTTCAGAGACACAGACATCTTTAGTTTGACTCACAGTCCTTCAGAGACACATTTAGTTTGACTCACAGTCCCTCAGAGACATGAGACAGCTTTAGTTTGACTCAGTCTTTCAGATACACAGACATATTTAGTTTGACTCGCAGTCCTTCAGAGACACTGAGACATCTTTAGTTTGACTCACAGTCCCTCAGAGACACTGAGACATCTTTAGTTTGACTCACAGTCCCTCAGAGACATGAAACAGCTTTAGTTTGACTCCCAGTCTTTCAGAGACACTGAGACACTTTTAGTTTGACTCACAGTCCCTCAGAGACACAGACATATTTACTTTGACTCACAGTCCCTAAGAGACATGAGACAGCTTTAGTTTGACTCAGTCTTTCAGAGACACAGACATCTTTAGTTTGACTCACAGTCTTTCAGAGACACTGAGACACTTTTAGTTTGACTCACAGTCCCTCAGAGATACTGAGATATCTTTAGTTTGACTCAATCTTTCAGAAACACAGACATCTTTAGTTTGACTCACAGTCCCTCAGAGACACTGAGACATC
>NC_056507.1:8531903-8555135 GCF_014905685.2 Nematolebias whitei
ACACTGAGACATCTTTAGTTTGACTCACAGTCCTTCAGAGACACTGACACATCTTTAGTTTGACTCACAGTCTATCGGTGCATCTTTGCTGTTGAAACACTCCCTGAAGAGACAGAACATGGTTCGGCACAGACTGTCCACCAAGGACTTTGGAGAAGCGAGTCTCCAGCTGGATTCTGGGACTCTGTCGGACTCTTCTGTTAACTGGTCCCAGATGTCCTGGATCGTCTCTGGAAGTTCTTGCTGAAACACCTGGGGACAGACACAGAGACCTGAGAGACATTCAGGTGGACTTTATGTGGACAAGCAGTCAAGACAGATATATAAATGTTTGAGACAGAAGAACTGATGAGAACTTGGATCTCATCAGACACAGACTCTGTAAATGTCCTCAAAGTGGATCCTCGTGGTCTCAGCCTGTCTCTGCAGCTCTTCCTTCTGCTGTAAACTGAAACGTTCTCTTGGTTCTGATCTTCCTGATAACTTCTGTTTCATTCAGAATCTCAGACCCCTGAACCAGAAGATGGGTCAGAGATTTTAGATTTCCTGCCTCCATCATCATGAATTTCCATATCAATGTGAAGAAGGAGGAGATGATTGTGGATTTCAGAGGGAGCAAACACACCGTCCCCCCTGAATATAGGAGGATCTGCGGTGGACGTGGTCTCCATTTAATACTTGGGTGTACACCTGAACAACAAACTCAACTGGGGCAACAACATCACCAGCCTGATCAAGAAAGCTCATCAGAGACTCTACTTCCTCAGGCGGCTGAGACGAGCTGGACTGGGAAGCTCAGTCCTCACCTCCTTCTACTGGTGTGCAGTGGAGAGCATCCTGTGCTCCAGCATCAACGTGTGGCATGGAGGCTGCACAGCTGCAGAAAGAAAAGCTTTGCAGAGAGTGGTGAAGGCTGCACAGAAGATGTTGGAGTCAAGCCTCCCCACCATCACAGACATCTACACCTCCAGATGC
Organism: Nematolebias whitei; assembly: GCF_014905685.2. Classification (NCBI taxonomy): domain Eukaryota; kingdom Metazoa; phylum Chordata; class Actinopteri; order Cyprinodontiformes; family Rivulidae; genus Nematolebias; species Nematolebias whitei. The sequence continues at coordinate 8,532,879 of NC_056507.1, forward strand.
AGGAAGAGGACAATCTGCATCATGAAGGACTCCACTCACCCAGCACACACACACACACGTTTTTTTGCCCTGCTCCCCTCAGGAAGGAGGTTGAGGAGCATTAAGTGTAGAACCACTAGACTGAGGAACAGCTTCTACCCTGAAGCAGTTAGACTCATTAATCCCTAATAAAGATAATCACTGTAATGCCACTTTAATTGGAGACACGTCATTTTATCTGTGCTGCTGATTTCTTGCCCTTAAGCTGCTGTATTTATACCCGTCTGCTCACAACAGAATCATGTTCAGGCTGCTGTTTAATATACAGTGCAGTATTTTTTCACATTATTATTATTTAGCGTATATAGTGCCTTGCGAAAGTATTCGGCCCCCTTGAACTTTTCAACCTTTTGCCACATTTCAGGCTTCAAACATAAAGATATAAAATTTTAATTTTTTGTGAAGAATCAACAACGAGTGGGACACAATCGTGAAGTGGAATGAAATTTATTGGATGTGTCAAACTTTTTTAACAAATAAAAAACTGAAAAGTGGGGCGTGCAATATTATTCGGCCCCCTTGCGTTAATACTTTGTAGCGCCGCCTTTTGCTGCAGTTCGAGCTGCAAGTTGCTTGGGGTGTGTCTCTATCAGTTTTGCACATGGAGACACTGAAGTTCTGCCTATTCTTTCCTGCAAAACAGCTCGAGCTCAGTGAGGTTGGATGGAGAGCGTTTGTGAACAGCAGTCTTCAGCTCTTTCCACAGATTCTCAATTGGATTCAGGTCTGGACTTTGACTTGGCCATTCCAACACCTGGATACGTTTATTTGTGAACCATTCCATTGTAGATGTGGCTTTATGTTTTGGATCATTGTCTTGTTGGAAGATAAATCTCCGTCCCAGTCTCAGATCTCTTGCAGACTCAAACAGGTTTTATTCCAGAATGGTCCTGTATTTGGCCCCATCCATCTTCCCATCAATTCTGACCATCTTCCCTGTTCCTGCTGACGAAAAGCAGGCCCAAACCATGATGCTGCCACCACCATGTTTGACAGTGGGGATGGTGTGTTCAGGGTGATGAGCTGTGTTGCTTTTACACCAAACATATCGTTTTGCATTGTGGCCAAACAGTTGGATTTTGGTTTCATCTGACCAGAGCACCTTCTTCCACATGTTTGGTGTCTCCCAGGTGACAAACTTTAAACAACACTTTTTATGGATATCTTTGAGAAATGGCTTTCTTCTTGCCACTCTTCCATAAAGGTCAGATTTGTGCAGTGTACGACTGATTGTTGTCCTATGGACAGACTCTCCCACCTCAGCTGTAGATCTCTGCAGTTCATCCAGAGTGATCATGGACCTCTTGGCTGCATCTCTGATCAGTCTTCTCCTTGTTCCAGATGAAAGTTCAGAGGGACGGCCGGGTCTTGGTAGATTTGCAGTGGTCTGATACTCCTTCCATTTCAATATGATTGCTTGCACAGTGCTCCTTGGGATGTTTAAAGCTTGGGAAATCTTTTTGTATCCAAATCCAGCTTTAAACTTCTCCACAACAGTATATCGGACCTGCCTGGTGTGTTCCTTGGTCTTCATGATGCTCTCTGCACTTTGAACAGAACCCTGAGACTATCACAGAGCAGGTGCACTTATATGGAGACTTGATTACACACAGGTGGATTCTGTTTATCACCATCAGTCATTTGGGACAACATTGGATCATTCATAGATCCTCACTGAACTTCTGGAGTGAGTTTGCTGCACTGAAAGTAAAGAGGCCCAATAATATTGCACGCCCCACTTTTCAGTTTTTAATTGTTAAAAAAGTTTGACACATCCAATAAATTTCATTCCACTTCACGATTGTGTCCCACTTGTTGATTCTTCACAAAAAAATTAAATTTATATCTTTATGTTTGAGCTCATTTGCAGAACAGAACCAGGACCTCCATCTTACCTCAGCGGGATGAGACTGGACAAAGACTCCCTCTGCGTCCCTGAAGCGCCGCTCCAACTCTGCTGTGTACGGACGGGACGGATGTCTCTCTGGCAAAACCCGGATAATCTGAAAAGAGACCTCACTTTGAGTTTAAAGCAGGATTAAAGAGCTGGGAAAAAAACCTGCCAAAACATTAACGTTTAATCACTACAACCGTCCAATGTCAGGCTTCATCCTGATTGGGACCGATGGTAAAGTTCTGCACATGTGACGAACAGCTGGACTTCCAACCTCGCTTCCACCTGATGACCTGCCAGTCTGAGCCTGAACTAACGAAGACTTCCTGTTATATAAACGTTGATCCGTTTTCTCCGTCGACTGTGATGCGCGACTCCCACTGAGAGCAAGCTGCGAGGAATCGGACCGTTCAGTACACCATCAGGCGTTACTGGTTTTATCTGACCACAACACAAACCACAAACATGTTCACCTGGGTGAAAGGTGGTTCTTCACCCAGCAGGTAAAAATGGAGCCATAAATCTGCTCAAACTCATTAAGTTCTAACAGTCTGACCACAGATCAGTTTTACCTCCTCTACATGTCAGACCATGAACATGTTCTGACCCACTCTTCTTTCCATCATTGAGGGTTCTGCTCAGCTCTCTGAAGGTCCACCACAGTGTTTCAGTCAGGTTCAGGTTCTGGACTCTGACTGGACCATTGCAGCACCTTGGTTCTGTTCTTTCTGACCCGTTCTGTTGTGGATCAGCTGCTGTTTGGGATCATGGTTCTGTTGGACCCAGCTGTTGGACAGATGGACACACATCTGACTCCAGAACGTTTTGGTCTCCAGAGGAGTTCTGCTCTACTCAGTGACTGACAGGAGCCCAAACCATCAGCCCTCCACCAACGTGCTGATAGCTGGGAGGAGCTGTTTGCTGCAGTGCATTCTGGGTAAACATCTGTCCTTTGGTCTGGTTCTGGTCCAGAAGTCTTGTGGTTCCTTTAGGTGAAAGTCGTGCTGCCATGTTGTTTTTAGAGAGAAGAGAGAGACTTCTGACCTTTGATCTGCTGACTGCAGCCTGTAGTGTCACTGCACGGTCTGACCTTCAGGGTGAATCAGCTGTTTTAATGTTTCTACTTGTGAGTGACCAATCTTTCTGTAGAACGATGGACTCTAAACGACCTTTGACCCTTCCCTGATTGACAAACAGCAGCAGCAGCTGCTTCTATAGGTTCGCTGCTGATGTCTTCCCACCTTGGCATTGTGTTAACACACATCTGTAGAGTCCAGAGCAGCAGAACCTCCTAATGAGGATCAAGGTATCGCTACATTTGAATCAGCTGCATCTTCACGGTCAATCAAGGTGATAAACACATGAACAGAACCAGGTGGATCCATCTGACAGGTGAAGTTTACCTTTTTTAGGACGCCTTGGTTGATCTGAAACCACAGCCTCTGGAGGACGAGCTCATCCAGGCCCTCAACCTTTACCCTCTTCATGAAAAAGAAAAGAATAGTTAGCAACGAGCCCTGAACGCAACACTCTCCACAGAACCATGTCCAAACAGAACCACAGCATGAAGGAGTTAGTGCTGCTCTGATCTTGGAGCGGTGGAACCAAAAGTCCTGTTCCTGCGGCAGAAACAGAAGCAGGTTGTGTGTTTGAGTTTCTCACCATCCGGCTGATGTTTGACAGCTTAAAGATCTCCTGGCGGTAAACCCGGATGGAGTAGTTGATGGGGAAGTTGTGCTTCTGTAACGTAGACACACAAACATCTCATTCAAACAACTTTTCTTTGTGGGTTTCTCAGATTATTTTGGATTTCAGCTGAGAACCTGCGGATAAGGAAAACCTTACGGCTTGGAAACAGAATGGAGTTGATATTGAGCCACTGAGGAATGTTTGCTTGCTTTACTCTTAAATGTGGTGTTTGTGGGCCAGCCGGGCCAGAACCTGCTGCTGGGATGGGGTTAGGGTTTAGGAGTTTCGTTTTTGTTGGTTGGAACCTGAAAAGGACCCACAGGAACTCCAAACTTTGCAGACCCGGTCCGTCGTTAGGCTTTTACAGAAAACATTTTTTAATCGACTTGCTCTGCGCTCACCATGTAGCGCCTCCTGTGACTCAGGCTGTCGTTCAGCGTCCTCAGGGGGGGGCACATGCTGGCTGAGGGGGAGGCCGTCAGAACAGGAGCCATCACCAACAGGCCTGCAGACAAAAACAAAATCAGAGCTTTATCGAGCAGCACCGCTCGGTCGGGACCATCTGACTCGTCACATCTGACAGTTTGACGGATAGGAGCGTGCACGTACAGCGTGCATGTTTCTGAGCACGTCATGTTGTCTGTAGAACCCCAGCGGTTCAATCCAACACCTTCACGAATGTTAAACTTTCTGTTCGCAGCAGAACTTCACTTTTAAACATTTTACCTCCATTTAATCTGCAAATCCGTCATCCAGACGCTGAGCCACCGTGCTACAATAATCTGAGTGAGCGTTACTAAGACGAGACAAATCAAAAGCTCTTTGGATCATCATGACCGAGATTCTACATCAGAACCAGAACGCTGGAGGAAAATAAAATGTAGAAAATTTCTCATCCTTGTGGTTTTTAAAAAAAATGTCCTCATTTCCACAAAACCTTCGTTTAACGAAACACAATTTCTAAAATTATTTCTAAAATCAATTTTTAAAATAAAAGTTATTTTGGAAAAATTAGACTTTTAGTCAAAGGTCTGAACAACAGAACCTTGTTAAACAAATAAAAAAAACAATGAAGCAATAAAAATGACCATCTTGTCTCTCATGTGGAGCAGATTCATTGTTTATTTATTGTTTATTGTGATTTATTGTTATTGATGCTCATCGTCCTGCAGGGAGAACAAAAACTGAACCAGAATCAGTTTCCACCAACGAGTTTTGACACGTCCATTACTCGAACAACAATATTGAGGAATAAAACCCCGGAGTGAACCGGCCCAAAACGTTCGGAACCCAGAACCTGTGGCTGCTTTCACACATTTATCTCCATGCTGGACTTCAGCAGCCTGAAGGAAACCACGATCCCACCAGACCAGAAAGGTTCTGAGCTGCACCCCAACACCGGGCCAGGAACCCCCGGTTTTTAATAACGCCAGGAAATTCTGCAGTGGGCAACATCAGGGAAGCTGAAAGCAGACCCAAACAGTTTCCATCTCCAAACAACTGAAGACAGAGCTGGTCTGCAGGCGGTCCGACCCGGTCCAGTTCACACTCTGTGTGAGACGATGTTGGAGCAGAGAGAGTTCTGACAATGAGTGTAAAAAAAAACCCGATTACATCTCCTTCCAGCTGTCAGGACGAGCTGAGCAGAAACCAGAGAACCTGTTTTACACTCTTCAGGGCACTGATGATCTGATGATTTAATGATCTGATGATTTAATGATCTGATGACCTAATAATCTGATGACCTAACAATCTGATGATCTAATGATCTGATGATCTAATGATCTGATGATCTAATGATCTGATGATCTAATGATCTGTATGACCTGATAATTTAACTAACAATCTGATGATCTGTCAATCTAACAATCTCATGATCTAACAATCTGATGATCTAACAATCTGATGATCTGTCAATCTAACAATCTCATGATCTAACAATCTGATGATCTAACGATCTTCTGATCTAATGATCTGACAATCTGATGATCTAACAATCTAATGTTCTGATGATCAGAGACTAGCCTGTATAAATAAAGGCTAAATTAATTAAAAATGACCTAATAACCTAACAATCTCATGATCTAATGATGTAATGATTTGATGAGCTGATGATGTAATGATCTGATGATGTGATGATCTAACAATCTGATGATCTAATGATCTAAAGATTTGATGATTTAACAAACTGATGATCTAATGAACTGATGATCTAATGATATGACGAGCTAATGATCTAATGTTTTGATGAGCTGACGATCTGATGATCTAATGAGCTGACGATCTGATGATCTAATGATCTGATGATTTAACAAACTGATGATCTAATTATACAAGCTAATTATCTAATGATTTGATGATCTAACGATCTAATTATGTGATGATCTAACGATCTAACGATCTGATGATCTAATGATCTGACAATCTGACGATCTAATGATATGACGATCTGATGATTTAACAAACTGATGATCTAATGATACAACAAGCTAATTATCTAATGATTTGATGATCTAACGATCTAATTGTGATGATCTAACGATCTGACGATCTGATGATCTGATGATCTAAGGCAGACAGGAAGCAGTCGAAGGAGCCGAAGCAGATGGTTTCCAGATGGTCAGTTGTGTTTTTCGGCTGATATCTGTGTTGATCTCTGGGAAACTGTCACTCAGCTCAAACCTCCGGGGTCGTATCCGTTCGCAGCTCCCGACATGGACCCAGCTGGAAAAGTCCCAGCATGCTCCGGGTCATTTCGATAAACCAAACTAAGCACAACATATCAGACGTTTATTGGTTGTTTTTGTTTAATAAATCCCGTGTTACTGAACTCTTCAAACATCTCACAGTGGTAACAAAAAGCTAAATCTGATCATTTATTAACACAAAACTACTGAAGAAACGTCTGAGGTTCAGATTCTGCTTAAAGTTTCACTTAAGACGATTTAAAAAAATTAAATAGTTTCCAACTTTGACAAACTTGTTTGATTTCCACGCAGAAAGTCTCCGGGTGGTTTGGTTTTAACCGTCCTTCTGTGCAGACACTCAAGTGCTTTTCTGTGGAATGAAGGATGTTTAAAGTTTTCCTGGTTCGTCACGAATCCGAGTCCTCTGCAGCTGCCGCAAAAACCCAAACCCTGACAAAATAAACACGGAGATCAAATTCCTCTGCAAATAAAAATTCTTCTTTTAATTATGTTTTCATTTAATATTTCTACACACTCCTGTCAGATCCAGTAGCGGGCGTCGAGACCCTGCGTTCAGTCAAGCCAGACATGGATCAGCTGTTTTGTACCAAATGTTTACTCTTGCACAACCCAAGTGTCTTTTTGCTCTTTACATTCAAACTCAAACACTTTTGTCAGATAACGAGAGACTGGGCTCGAAGACACCTGCAGCCACAAGGAGATGCCTTTTCCACCCAGACTGAACCAAGTCTGCACAAAGTCAGTGCCATGTCCGTGTGAAGTCTAGGCCAAGTCTGCACAAAGTCTGTGTGACGTCTACATGATGTCATGATCAGCGGCCCCTGGCCCCCCATCTGCTCACGACTCTGCCCCTTCGTGAGGTCACGTTTTCTGCTTCTCATGCCACAGTTCCTGCCTTCATGTTTTGTTTACCTCTCAGCTCCTGTCATTGTTCATGCCTGCTCCTGTCACCCCCACTACAGCCACTCTGCCTCGTCACCGTAACCAACCTTCATGCCACTCGCCTGTTTTCAGCCCTTTTATAAGCTCCACGCCCACACTCATTCAGTGCCGAATTATTAAACCTTCCATGGTCCCTGATATTCATGCCATCTTGTTCTTGTTCATGTCTGGTCAGGCATGGTCATTTTTTCCCCCACGTTCTTTCAACCTTTATTTAGGCAGGTTCATCCCATTGAGCCTCGGGAACTCATTTACAAGAGAGACCTGATTTCAACAAAGAGTGATGACGACAACAGACAACCATAAAGGATGAATACAAATTGAGAATAAGTGAAAATAAAATTGAATTGAAACAAATGTAACAAAAAAAACCCAGCTAGGTTGTAAGATGATGTGGAAATCTAAAAACAGGAACATGTCTGTATTGGTTTTTGCCATGAACTTAGCAGATGTTTAAAGCCACTTAGAGAGGTCAAGGTCAAGAGCTTCAGATCTTTTTGCAAGATATTCTAGGAAACAGGAGCGGAGTAGGAGAAGGCCGTTTTGCCTCGTTCAGTCCTCACTGAGGGGACACTGCAGGTAATAATGTCCTGAGAGCGCACGCTGTAGCTGCACTCATGCAGAGATGTACGCTAAGCTAGCAGCACCCAATACAGACGTGCTAACTAACAAGCTAGAAAAGGAGAAAAGGGGCTCCGTTTCCTTCATGCTGAGCCGTCCCACCCCCCTTTGGAAAATTGTCAGTACAAAAAAAATGTAAAATAAACGCTACAGTCCGCCTTCAGGCTGACATTAGGAGTTGTTGAGATCTTAAGTGTCTGGATGCTGCTAACTCGGAAACTGTTACACTCTTCTGCACTTCGACTGCACAAATACACAAAGCACTGGTCATGTTGAAACCATCATCCACTACAGGATGTGGTTCTGAAATATTCCAACCAACAGAACTCCATCGTTGCGTCCCGCTGTGCAGAACCTCCTGCCGTTTGAACTAATTTAAAAAAATAAAAGCCCTGCTTGTTTTCCTGTGGATCTCTTCTTTGACCTCGTGTTAAGTTCAAGTAACTCAGAGCTCTGCAACAATACCGTTTAATCAAAAACTACAGACAAATGTGTTTGTTACATTCGAAAATGAAAGAAGCGAAAGTTATAACATTTATCATGGCTCTAGGACAAACGACAACGAGCGAAACATTTAGTGTTTTTGATTAAATTGAAGTGGTGAAATTGTTCGGACCTGTTCTGAAGCAGCACGTTCAAACATGTTTGTGTGAAACACACCGAATACTTTCATGTGATCTGTCCTGCTCCAAACGTCACAGCAGCTTTTTGTAATAAACTGACAGCAAGAGGAGAAACAGAACATAAATTTTACAGAAAAACGTTAACCCTGATTCTAATCTGCACCACAAATCTGCTCTCACAACAAAACTCACGCCTGCAAACCTCCAGAGGCCTGCTCACCGGCGCTGGTCCGCAGAACCTGCTGCTGAGATCAGTTGTAGAGAGCCTCGTGGAGCCGTTTGTGATTTGAGTGATGAAGTCTCACTTTGCGCTGTTTGCAGATGTACACTGAGGCCACAGCAGTCAGCTCTGGTGTGAAAATCCTAGAACATCTGGAGGGGTTTTACCCATCGACCAAAACTAAACAACAGGACTTCTGTTCCAGACCTGAAGACGGTTCTCTTCTCTTTTGAGGAACTTCCCCAAATTGGAGAGTGTAGAGCTTTCACCTGCATGAGATGCTCCATTTCTACAACTGAACTCACGTGCAGATTAATCTTACTCCCCTCCCTCCTGAGGTTCATTATGGTCATTGTTTACCTAACTGACAGGACTCTTTCTGCAAACTGATCTAAAAGACCAGTATGTCTTCATGCTGCCTCTGACTCGTCATAAATCCAACATGGAGCTGGCCCCGCCCCTCTAGGTGACGCATCGCAGAATGTAAAGAGGCGTGGAGCAGAACTCAGCTGGGCTGACGTGGAGCACAACACGTTAAAAACGTGACGGAAGTATGGATCCAAAACACGATGAGGTAACTCAGATTAGTGGTTCTCTCTGTGGTCATTTGACTTTAAACTAAAAAAGCTGCTGTGGTTCCTCGTGAACCTGTTCTTTAATCCTGGACCAGGAGGTCACACAGACCACGTCTTCACTTCATCACATTATTGAGCGTCAGCTCGCCTTTCCACATGTCAACTGTTCGGCTCTGTTACTACTAGGCCTGTCACGATAACAAATTTTGCAGGGCGATTAATTGTCTCGGAAACTATTGCGATAAACAATAATATTGTTTGAAATTTGACAATAATTAGTAATTATTGTCAAATTTACAAAGAAATGTTTATTATTTTTTGTGTGTAGTACCTTTTTTTGACCACTGGATGACAGTATAAGACTGTTTGAACTGAAGGATGGATAGTGAGGGAGCAAGCAGTGGGTCTCTCTAAGAAAAATGGGAGGGAGGCCCCTTGACGTGGCATGGGCTGTCTCTCCTGTTTTTCGGTTCTCAAAATGGCGGACACTCTGTGTGGTTTGAGCTCTTTAGCATAGCATTTTTCACACAAAGCTTTTAATTAAAAAAAATTTTTCTAAATCAGTAAAAAAGTTCTCAGCTTCTTTTTGCAGATAAACTTTTTTCCCCGAAGGCACGAGTTTCAACTGTTAATTTTGGACCTTCGACAAGACGGAGGTTTTTTCCCTGAGGTCTGCCTGTTAGTTTAGCTTGTAGCTTATCTTCTCATCTTAGCTGCTTTTAACGATCCAAAAACACGATTTGGATGGTTAAAATTGATTTTAAAGAGAAAGGGAGGGTCAGTGAAGAGCACCAGAGTTGAGCTTTTTGTCATCCAGTGTCTTCAGTAGAAAGAGAGAGACATGAAGAAACGATAAAGCTGATAAATGAAAACGAGGTCGACAATTTTCATTTATCATGTGATTAATTAATTTATTGTTTATCGCGACAGGCCTAGTTACTACCTCTCTTCACGGCCCAAAGGAACAGCAGTGGGTTGGCTTTAACCCCCTCACCACATCGATCCATTCAGAAATCAGAAGGTGTCCAGGTCCTGACTTGAGGGGACAAATAAAGTCTACAGAGAGACGTTTGGGTCACCTGGACGAAGGTGTGAATTAGAGTGAACCTGACCTAGGATCAGGTCTACAGCTGCTCTGCAGGTGTTAGAAAACTGAACTCTGAGACCTCCTTAGTTTAAAGTAGTTTTATTAATCGTTTGAAGTAAATGTCTTCCTAACCACCTGTCCTCTGTCCAACATCTGGACCTGTTGGTTCTCAGCAGTGTCCCTTGTTCTTGAGGTGCAGGTGGACCATGCGTCTGTGGAGAGGTTGTTTAGTTTCTCCAACATGGAGGTCTGAACAGTCCTGCAGACACCACTCCGCTCAGTCTGGGTTTGGGGGTTCTGTCCTCAGGCTGGAACAGCCTGTCTGAACGTCCTGTTTGATTTGAAATGGACCGGGGCGTTTGTTCTTTTCTTTTTTCTCCTGATGGGAAGTGAAATATCTTCAACTACAGAATAAAAGTCCAGGTGTTTAGCTTTTCATTTTACATTTCCTGGACGACTGGAGGGCAGAACTGGGCACACCAAGACCCGGGTTCTGTCCTACCACCCAAGGTTCTGTTAGACAGACCAGCAGCTGTGAACAAAACCTGAACATCTGTCCGTACAAACGTCCAGCTGATGACGTGCACCACAGCTTCTGCTGAATCCAACGTCCCACCAACAGCTGAGTTGTAAAGGCTTCACCACGTTTGTTGGCCGCACGGCGGTGCAGTGGTTGAAGCCGTCGGCTCGCTGCGAGAAGGTCGCAGTTTTGTCTCTGTGTAGTTTTGTCACACATGAAGTGACAGACGCAGGTGAGTGGTTACCACGGTGACCGCAATGAGCCACAAGCAGCAGCTCTAACAGTGATTCTGATCTACGGTTCATATCGATTAGATTCTGAAAGAAAAAAGTTCTTTTAGCTGCATCAGCACCCTTCAACATTTCAGCAGGAATGTTCTAGTTTCAAAGTCAGTACGCATCATGTTGACGCTACAGTGAAGTCAGAATCGTATAAATCTAAGTATTCTGTCAAAGACTGACACAGAGCCAGAACCCTTCATACCGTACAGTAACACAATGTTCTCTGAGAAAATAGACCAAATGTATTTGTCACTTTCCTGACAGCAACAACGTTTCTCCCACTGGACATGCTGAGGGCTGCTGCACAGCTGGATTCCATCGTTCTAACAAAGACTCAGTGGAACGACAACAGATTCCAGTCCACATGTTGCTCAACTCCGACAGGAAACCCAGAAGATCAAACCGAGAGTAAATAAGATGAAGCGGTTTGAGGCTGCTGCCTCTGCAGAGACACAACCAGGAGCTGAACATCGGGGACTTCACACCGCTGCACACGTCCACCACACCTCGTTTCTTTTCTAAATGTAAAACAGCAACAACAGTCGGACCTGATCACTGGAACAGAGGGGGTGGAGGGGATGTTGGTGGTGGTAATGGGGGATCTGGGCGTCCTCCCCGAGAGAATTTTCAATAAAGTACAGTAGTCCCTTGTTTATTGCGGGGGTTCTGACCCCTCACGATAAATGAAAAACCGCGAAGTAGGGATACAGTAGTCCAAGTTCAAGTTCAAGTTCAGTGAACTTTGCCACGACATGCCAGGTTGTAATCGCACTCGCTCATCGCCTGTTACTCCCAATCTCCCTCTTTAAATAAACAATTTAAATTTAAATACTGTAAAATTTTAAATAAACAATCCATACAGCATGGGTTGTTTATTTAAAAAGTTACAGTATTTAAATTTAAAAACTGTAGAGAAGTGCAGCAGGACCCTTCTTGATCAATTACACTGTAATAACTGAACATAGAAGCTCTACGATAATTAAAAAAAATAGCTTTTAACAATTTTATATTTTGGGATTATGACGATTTTACGATGCGACATACTTTGAGTTTTAAGTTGGAAGACAAAAGTCGACCGGTGCATCTGGACAGCAAAGGGTTAACCCATCACAAAGCCGCAGCAGGAGAAATGTGTGCGCGTGGCAGAGAAGGTGATCACGACAAGCTGCAGGAGGGAGCTTCCCCCTGCATTTGTGAGCTGCACACGTGGTGCAAAAAGATTTTAAATAATTTATTTTAAATAAACAATCCATGGCTCAGCCAATTGTGTCGTGTCCAATCTTACTTTGAAAAACCGCGATATAGTGAACCCGCGAAAAACGAACCACAAAGTAGCGAGGGACTCCTGTAAATGCCATTTCCTGCATTCTGGTGTATTTTACAAAGGCTTATTACAGTAGATTAACATGAAACAAAATATATAAACTCAATTATTATTGAAATCTCTATGCAAAGCGTTTGTAATGCAAAACCACTGCAGCTCTGCAGGTAAGGGGGGCGTTCCCTTCAGGACAAATTGAGGTCGCTGATTGGTCAGTTGCCGACATGCCTACTGGATTGATTGACAGGCAGCACAACTCATGCAAAAAAAAAAAAAAATCAGAACAAACTCCCTAATATTTAGCGCTTTGTCACCGAGTTAGAAAAGAGTTGCTCTCAGTCCACTTGCTCAGTTCAGGAAAGCGTCCTGGTCGCTCCGACAGCTCTTCAAATACTCGACTGCACGACAAAGAGCTTAACGAGCCGAGATCATCGTCTCTTTGTCGCAGCTCAGTGAACGTTCACGTAACTCCTGCAGTGACTCACACATCAGATTGTTCACAAAAGCGCAGGAACTTATGCGTAGTGCAAAACGTTTAATTCTATTTTTGTGTTTCTTTAATAAACTTGCCCACGACTTTGAACTTTTAGGGCCGGAGTTTTTTTTAAGAGCAGAAGCAGAAATGCGAAGCGACAGCTCTGATGTGATATTAGGAAGCGTGTTATGTTTAAAATTAGTTTTTATGCAATTATTTTTTTCAGTTTCCATATGCAATATGTTTTATTCATTCAAAACAGTCAAATTTGTTCACAAATTTATTATTATTAGGTCTGAGAGTTACCAGATCCAGGCAAACAGTTACCGGAACGCTCCCTGTCAAAATAAGAGTTCCCGGATCTTGTTCCGACAGGATCCAGCTCAAATTAAGCCCCGACTCCGATCGGCTGCGCGTCGTAAATATAGCTGGGCTTTAGCATCGGACTCATCTTGTCCTGGTTTCTTTACATCAACATGAGCGAGTTTTCCTCTAAATGTGTAAAAGCTCAGCTAAACGTGGAGAAAGAGCGTTTGGTTTCAGACGGGTAGGATTGCAAACATCACTTTGTTAATCAGAAGCTAAATCTTTATTTGATATATACAGTGTTCTCTTCAGATCATCAGCAAACAAGAGTCAGCAAGGACCGCATCCTGCATTCGCCTGTCAGAAGAGCTAAAGCTTCACTCACAGCAGGCGAGAGAGATCAAACCACAAGTCGCAAACAGCAAACGCTGAAAAACATCTAATATTCACGAGTCAAGTGTTAAAACGTCAACGATTCTTTCATCAAACCTCGGGATTTCTTAAAAAGTGTGACGAAAATCCAACTTTGCTTGAGGTCTGGGTTCTCACTCGGATATACGGATCCAGCTAAACGTTTGGACTCATGTCCCCGAGACCTTAAACAGAAGCCGAAGTTTTTGTGGGAAAAATGGGATTATTCAAATTAAATCAGTGGAGTCAACAGCTCAGATATGACCTTCAGTTTTACAGATCCTGAAAAACTGCAGCTGAAAAACATCGCTCAGCAGCTAAACCCAACATGGCTCAGCAGCTAAACCCAACATGGCTCAGCAGCTAAACCCAACATGGCTCAGCAGCTAAACCCAACATGGCTCAGCAGCTGAACCCAACATGGCTCAGCAGCTAAACCCAACATCGCTCAACAGCTACACCCAACATCGCTCAGCAGCTAAACCCAACATGGCTCAGCAGCTGAACCCAACATGGCTCAGCAGCTAAACCCAACATAACTCAACAGCTAAACACAAAATCGCTAAACCCAACATCGCTCAACAGCTAAACCCAACATCGCTCAATAGCTAAACCCAACATGACTCAACAGCTAATCTCTCAACAGCTAAACCCAAAATCGCTCAACAGCTAAACCCAATGTGGTTCAATAGAACTTCAAAAAGTTCTTCTTCAAAAAAAGTAACCGTCCAGATGACCGGTCTGAACATTGTTGGATTTCTGCCTGGATTATTGAGCATGAACTTTGGTGTTTTGAACCATGACATGGCATGACCGTCTCAGAGGAGATGATGGGGGAGAGGGAGAGCCCCAGAGGCCATCTCAGCACCAGCAAACTGTTTTTTTCATTATGGAGTGAACCATTTGTGGGAATCGTTTTATTTTGGCGGCTCCTCAGATTGAAGAAGTCCTTTGGATGAAGGACGAAATGTCTCAGCAAAAAAAATAAACCATCTAGATGACCTGACTGAGCATTGTTGGATTTCTACCTGGATTACTGCGCATGAACTTTGGTGTTTTGAACCACTTTGGGATTATTAAAGCTCACTTTCTGATTCCTGCAGAACTCCCGTAGACTTCATGTTTGAACCAGCGAGTGTCAGATTTGGCTAAAAGCCCCAAAACAGACAGAAGCTCCTGACAGACTGTCAGACCCTGCTGCTGGTCCTCCACCATCACACGCACACCTGTTATAACACACTCAGCTCTCAGCAAACGACTCAGATTTTGAGTTTTCTGCTGGAATAAAAACAAATGAAAAAGTTTCTTACCTAAAAGGCCCCCCAGGAAGCACAGGGACGGTTGGACCATGCTGCTTTAAACTGCAGGACAGTGTGCACGTTCACATGCATTCACACCAGTGTCCCCTGAAGCTGGGCAGTGTGTGTGAGGACACACACACACATACACACAGGTCTTCTGTTTTCTGGTCTTTGTGGCTCTGCTGAGCCTCTCAGAGAGACACCTCGCAGCTTCCTGCCTGAAAACACAAAGAAGGACCTGTCAAACAAACAAACAAACAGAGGAGAACATCTGATGATCTTGATCTTCTGCTGCAAGTCTGATTTCAGTCAAACTGAATGAAGCACATCACATAATAAAATAAACATTTAATGTAGAATCAGGACCAGGTAAGTCCACCTGGATTAGTCAGACCTATTGGTTCAGGTGGACCCATCAGATGTGAAAAGTCCTGGGTTTCAAACCTCCCGAAGGTCACAAAGAAAAAGTAAATATGTAAAAATGTGGGAGGATGTTCTCTGGAGCTCCTCCTGAGAAGGACGTTAACCCCCAGCCTGTCCCCCTGGATGAGCTTCTGTCCACATGTAGACAATTATGATGAAGTGATTCATAAATAAATTAACACCAGCTGAAGGTGTCACATCTGAGCAGATCTGAAGACGCAGCAGGTGTTTGAGGTCCACCAGAACCAGACCATCGTCCATCATCTTCTCCACAGCAGCAGCCAGCCTCTGAGACGCTGCAGCAGGTTTCATTAGGTCCAACATGGACCTTTAACTGGATGAGCCTGCTCGACTCAGTCCTGCTTCAGGTTTTAGTTTGACTTCTGTCCTCAGAGACCATTAGGGGGCTGAGAAACAAGATGGAGGTGGAGAGGCCAGACTGAGAGAGTCTGGACATGTGGTGAGGAGATCTATTGGACATTACGGGTCAGGCAGATGGAGCTCTACTGGTGAAACTGAACGCTGAAGATCAATCAGGTTCAAGCGGGAGTTTTGTTGTGTTCATAGTTCTCAGTGGGACCACGCAGGCCCCTGACGTCCCCACAGGTGTCTCTGTAGAATTTGACAGGTTAGAAAATCCGCTGCATGAGACAAACTGTCTGCTGGACCTCAGAGAGAAGAACAGGTCTGAGTGTACGGAGCTTCCCCACTGAAACCAGCATGCAGACTTTTATCCCATCAATTCAAAAGCAACAAGTCCTGATCAGAACCCTGGAGACTGTCCCCCCCCCCCCCCCCCCCCCAGACATGGGCCTTAAATGTTTCTGGAGCTCAGGATCTGGTTTGTTTGGGACCAGATGATGGTCAGTGAAGCCGGAGCAGAGTCGAGGGTTTTTACAAGTCCGTGTCTCTGAGTTCTGTTCGCATCTAACGCATCGACGTCAGAGGAGAAACCAGAACCAGAACAGAGCAATAAAAAGCACGACTGGAAAGACAAATTTTAAAAAATGTTTAAATAAGAAGTTTATGGGAAAAACTCAATAAAACCAGAGTCAAAGTTTTAATTTAAAAGTAGAAATGTGAAGAAAAGAGAAAATGAGAAAGAGAGAGAACGTAGACAAATAGTGAGACAGAAGTTAATATTTTTTCTGAGAATATTCTGAGATAAAACTTTTTTTTTTTTTTTTTTAAAGGAATTGAATTGAACCAAAAGTAGGACTTTGACCCGGTTTTTGTCTTTTTGTGAAACTGAGTTGGACCCCTGAGGTCAAAGGTCAAAAGTCATTTAGAGTTGAAGAACTGTTCTGAGGTCTGAAGAAAACAGGAGGTTCCGTTTGGGACAAAAGATGATCCTAATCCTCGAACATACAAAGCTATAGCTCCATCTTATATTACAGATCTTACTGTGCTATACTTTCCTAACAGAGCGCTTCGCTCTCAGACTGCAGGTTTACTTGTGGTTCCTAGAGTTTCCAAAAGTAGAATGGTAGGCAGATCTTTCAGTTCTCAGGCTCCTCTCTTATGGAACCAACTTCCAGTTTCTGTCCGTGAGGCTGATTCATTGTCCAGATTTAAGACTGGGCTTCAACTCTTTCCTTTATGATGAATTAGGGTCAGCCTGGGTTTCCTGAGCGATTCCTTATTGCTATCGGCTTAGACTGCTGGAGGACAGATTGACCACATTTCCTCACTCTGCTGCTGTCTTTATGTGCTCTACTCTACCTGTTTGTATTTGTAATTACATTAGTCTCTTGCTACTTCACGTTTCAACTTTCACGGGTTTTCAACGATAGTCAACTTTAATATTACTCATGATTGGGGCAGTACGGTATAAAAAGGTAACGATAAAGAAATGCATTGGGCAGGTGCCTCCATTTTGTAACTTTCTTTCAATAAGCCTATAACAGGGCTGTTCAACAAAACTGCTCAGGCAGACAGACATCCAGCGATTAAAATCATAAACCAAAGTTTACAATGATCTGTTACGTTTTAAATGTATTTATTTTATTGCACTGAATCATTAATGCAATAGACAGAACCCAAAACTCAAATCCAGAACTTTTTTTTTTTTTTTTTAATCAAGTGGGCCAGATTGAAGTCACCTGTGGGCCGGAAGTGGCCCGCGGGCTGTCAGTTGAATAGACCTGGCCTATAATATAACACAGGTCAAAAGAACTACACTACCCAGAAGCCAACAGTGCTTCCGGCCGCTGCTTTCTGCCGAAATGGAGGGGAAGTTTTGCAACACAAAGTCATAAGTAACTATCTATGAAGCTCACAGAACTGGCAGGAAAGTCACAAATAATTCTGAAGCTCAATTATCCACGTGCACATCAACCTGGACGGGGCGTTGGGCGTCGTCGCTGCAGGATAGGTCTGCCGAACCAGAAACGAGCCCGACCGGAACCGAACTGCTGGTCTGCAGAGCTGGCGAGTCAAATTTTGCAGTACAGTACATACTATACATATGTTGTTAAAATTATGTAGGTTTAAGAGTTTAGAACATTGCAGGAGTGTGGGAAGCGTTTATAAAGCCTTAAAATATATATAAATAGTAAAATAAATATAGCGTTCCTACTTTGCCATTTTTCACCTATCGCAGTGGTGTTTGGAACGTAACCCCCGTGGTAATCAAGGGACTACTGTATTTCTATCCTCAACATCATATGCATCACAACCATTATGTAATGGGGACGTGTCCCCCCCCATTAAAAATTCTTTAATTTGGACACTCACACTAACTATAAAACATTAGTTCAGTCGGCACCGTTTCTTTCTTCATGAACAAATCCATTCCACTTGATTAATAGGAAAATACTCAAATCACTAAAAATCCACTCCAGGTTTTCCTGGTTACCTCCAACTCTCCACCAGCCTGCAGTGTTTCTGTGCCAAACTCTCACAGGTGGAGGAGGTGGAGACGCCTCTGTGTTGATCGCTCACCAGTTTAACAAGTTTAGTGCGGGCAGATGTTGACCGGGGGGGGTTGATCATAAACATATATACATGGTTAGGAGGAGAGAAGTGGAGCGCTACATCTGTAGCATCTTAGCTTAGCAGTAACTGTGACGCTGTAAGACGCTGCAGGTGTAAGAGACGTGGTGTGTTCAGGTGCATTAAAGTTGAAATGTCTTTAAAACCTCACACCTTATTGTCCTCAAGCTTCGTGAGAAACATCCTTTAGATGAGTAGTGTTGAGCACAAGTAAAAAAGTCCAGTGGTGATGTTTTTTATTTTTCTATAAAAGCACAAATAGTGCCGATCTGAGGCTGTATGTTAAAGTGCACTAAAGTTGAAATGTCTTTAAAACCCACAGCTGAATTTGCACAAACTTAGTGAGAAACATGCTTGAAAAGGAATTAAAGTAAGGAAATCTAGATGAAATGTTGCTCGTTTGTACACTGGTGCACATGCACATGCACACACACACACACACACACACACACACACACACACACACACACATTACAGATGCTTCTGATGCCCATGCTTAACATGCATTTTCTGTCTTTCTTCCAACAGGAGGTACACCTGGACCTGTCATTCAATTCAATTCAAAAATACTTTATTAATCCCAAAGGGAAATTAAGATGTCATAGCTCATGTCCTGGTTTCATTCAAGAGTTGTTAGATGCTGATAGATGTGAGCAAGAAAGATCTCCTGCAGTGAATCCAAATAATCTGGCCACAGATACCGATCCATCCACCTGGATCCAGCTTGCTGTCAGGTCCAGCGGACCTCTTGGTCCTCCTGGGCAGCAAGACTGCCCAAATGCTGGGCAGAATTCATCCTTGAGCAATGGTCACTCCTCCCAGCAGTCTGCCGAGCTCCTCGTCGCAATGGACAGACAGGTGAAGGTGCCGGGGGATGATCCCGGTCCTCCCGTTGTCACGAGCTAAGTTTACCACCAGATCCAGGATCTCGACAATCAGGTACTTGAGCACCGCTGCCAGGTTGACGGGAATTCGTCCACGGCACCTCCTTTTCAACTCATTTGGGATTTGGGGCTGCAGCTGATGTATTTGAGCTTTTGAGATGTTAATCAGCTGCTCCTAGTTGTTAAAAAAAAAAAAAACAACTTGTTGCCATGGTTACGCATCATAACAAATGCCCGATACCAGAGGAAACGATCATCAGAAAAAAGTGATTCATATCCAGAAAAGGAGGAATTAAAGTTTTCAAACGCAATAACTCAGAATGAATGTGACAGAGCTACTCCAACATGCAGCCACCCTGAGCGGCGCAATTCTAGAACAATTCTGTGGTCGTCTGTTTCCACTTCCTGTCCTCTCAAGCCCAGCCGGGTGAAGCAGATGGTCGCTCGTCCCGTGCCTGGTTCTGCTGGAGGTTTCTTCCTGTTCAAATGGAGTTTTTCCTTTCCACTGTCTCCTTTGTGCTTGCTGAGGATGGAAGACTGTGACAAAGGAAGATTCAACACAATCTGCTGCTTCCTTAGACAGAGAACATTAACTAACTGTCTTTTATAATGAATGTGAATGATTTCGTACAGTTCCTTGAGACGACTTCTATTGCGACTTGTTGCTATAGAACTAAACTGAATATTGTTAAAATGTTGTCCCATCTTGTTTTCTTGGACCCAGGATATTGTCTTGTGAGACAAGTGTCCTATGGCAGTCCTCTGAGTGAAACCGTTAAAAGTCCACAGTCTCTTGGAGACCACTTGTTTTAGTCTCCATTTGAAAAGACGCGACTGATCCAGATTCTGTCCCGTCTCTCCGGTCAACAGAACCCGGTTTCACACGAACTCCGCTCTGCTGAAAAACTGACAAGTGAAGAACAAATATGAAACTGTCCTTTGGAACGGAGAAACTCTGAATGTTCTGCGTTCTGCTCAGAGACCCACCAGACGTCCGGTAACCACGGGGGCTCGTTCCGGAGGTTCCGATGGGAACTGTGCAGGCTTGTCAGCAACAGGTGTCAATGATTTGCCCCACTCTGATAGATACGTCCCAATGAAAACGCCAGCTTGTTTATTTCACGAGTTCAGAACTAAATTAACGTTTTAACAGCGTCGCTAATCAGATTCAGCAGCTGAACAATCACTAATCACCTTCAGCTCCTGATTTATAGACGCATTTCTGAAGCCTATAAACAATCGGAGATACGCCTCGTCTCCGTCTGTCCTCGTGTCTCTCAGCCGGCTGATCTTCAGCTGAATTATTCCACAGCTGCACACCAGTCCTCCACCAGCAGCCAGAGGACTATAACTCAGTCAGAGCCCCGCTGAGGAACCGCTTTGCTGTGGAACGGAACCAACACGCTGCTGACACGAAGAGCCCAGACGCTGCTCGCCCAGGACACAACGGGTCCTGCAGCAGGGTCCACAGATCCCCCCAAAACCAGAGAACAGTTGGATCTGAATCTTTGACAGGGATTTTCACAGAAAAGGACCGGAGAAACAACGCAAACTTTGTGCAACTGAAAACGTTCATGTGGTGAAACGTTGACATCAAGCGGTACAACAATGTCCCCGAATGTTTGTAGTTCTTGAGAAGAGTGTTTTTTTTTATATACTGGAGTTAGGTTCAGAGTCCTGAGCAAGAATAAAATAATCTGAAGATTCTAAAATCTGTCAAAGGTTCAAAGCATCTGAAGGAAACAGGAGATGATCAGGCAGCTGAGCTCCACCTTAACCCCTGCAGCATGAAGAAAACCAAACGGGTTTACAGAAAAAACACTAAAGTCTGCCTACATTCAGGTCAGACTGAATCCCAGTGAAGGGAAATCCTAGAGCGTCCCATAATATCTCAGTGATGACATCACAACCCTGAGGTTCAGACATGAATCAGATCCTGATCTCTGGATCTGTGGATGTCTGTAAAAAGTTCACGAGCAGCATCACATAGATTCTAACGCCACAGGAAGGAGCAACTTTCAGTTTATGGTTCTTGCTTCTTCTTGTGACTGATCAGAACCACAAGTTCTTCCTGGAAATCCACACCTGGAACTCCTGGTCCAAAGAACCCAAGCCTCCTAAAAAGGCGCAGAACCTCCAGCACTCAGTCCGATGCGGTCATGTGATTATTATTATGAGCACATGCTTACATCCACATCAGCAGCAGCGCGAGACCAGCTTCAGATTCCTGGAGATCCGCATCCCCAGGACCTCACCTGTACCCCCCCAACTGTTCCACCCTGGATGAGGAGACCCACCAGCACCAGTTTTTAATTCTAGGACTCGGGTAAAAAAAACAAAAAAACACTTCAGACATCATGGTTAACTTCTATTGCTTTTGCTCATTTTAGCTTTTGGCTGCTGTTTTTGACTTTAGCTTCTGTTCTGCTTGTTTGAAGTTTATTATTTCAGTTCTTCAACAAACTTCAGCTTCAGACTGAGCTTCAACCAAAACTGTGGTTCTGTAGTTTGATGAAGAAGGAAGTTCAGCTCAAGCCTCAGTCAGGAGGTCTCTGTTAGGAGGTCTCGGTCAGGAGGTCTCGGTCAGGAGTACTGACTCAGGAAGACACAGTCAGGAGTTCTCTGTCAGGAGGTCTCTGTTAGGAGGACTCACTCAGGAAGACTGACTCAGGAAGACTCAGTCAGGAGGTCTCTGTTAGGAGGTCTCTGTTAAGAGGACTCACTCAGGAAGACTCAGTCAGGAGTTCTCTGTTAGGAGGTCTCGGTCAGAAGGACTCACTCAGGAGGACTCAGTCAGGAGGTCTCAGTCAGGAGGTCTCAGTCAGAAGGATTCAGTCAGGATGACTCAGTCAGGAGGACTCAGTCAGGAGGACTCAGTCAGGAGGTCTCAGTCAGAAGGACTCAGTCAGGAGGTCTCAGTCAGGAGGACTCGGTCAGGAGGTC
>NC_056507.1:8555145-8561057 GCF_014905685.2 Nematolebias whitei
AGGACTCAGTCAGGAGGTCTCAGTCAGGAGGACTCGGTCAGGAGGTCTCGGTCAGGAGGTCTCAGTCAGAAGGACTCAGTCAGGAGGACTCAGTCAGAAGGACTCAGTCAGGATGACTCAGTCAGGAGGACTCAGTCAGGATGACTCAGTCAGGAGGACTCAGTCAGGAGGTCTCAGTCAGGATGACTCGGTCAGGAGGTCTCAGTCAGGAGGACTCGGTCAGGAGGACTCAGTCAGGAGGACTCAGTCAGGAGGTCTCAGTCAGGAGGTCTCAGTCAGGAGGACTCGGTCAGGAGGTCTCAGTCAGGATGACTCGGTCAGGAGGTCTCAGTCAGGAGGACTCGGTCAGGAGGACTCAGTCAGGATGACTCAGTCAGGAGGTCTCAGTCAGGAGGACTCAGTCAGGAGGTCTCAGTCAGGGGAACTCACTCAGGAGGACTGTCAGGTTTTTGAATCAGAAAAGGAAAAAACTTAAATTAGGGTCTCTGCGGCTCTGAAGCTCAGTAAGAACCTGCAGACCAGCTGAGGAGCAACGGCTCCAGAACTAAACACCCTGAGACCAGACCAGAAACCACATCCAGCTGGACCTCTGTAAAACAGGTCTTCTTCCCCACATAGGGTTCTTCTGAAACTCGATCCGGGTCAGCCGAGACACGGCTCCCTCTCCTCCTCCCCTACCACCCCAACCTCAGGACTCCCGCAGCATGAAACCCAGCCGGTCTGAACCTCCTCCCAAGGAGGACCCAAACTTAAAACTGTCAACCAGTTAATCACATTAAGAGGCGTCCTCTGTCCTCTGCTCCACGTTTGGACCTGTGGTCTGTCTGCAGGAGGCACCTCCAGCCCATCAGAACCTGCAGCCACAGGTCACCAGGGGCGGCACTGTGGGACTTATGGAAGAAGATCTGGTTTTGATTAAACCCAAACCCAAAAGGCACGTCAGCAAACATCAAGCGGATTTCTGTTCAGTCTTTTTTTCACGATGTGAAGTCCAACAAACGTTCACTTCCAGGTCCGGTCGGAGTCCAGAACACAGCTGGACGGGTTCCAGGACAGTTCAAACTAATTTAAACATCGAAGAAAACAAACAATTAAAAAGAAATAATTAAAAACTAACGTGAGAAACAACAACATGGGGAACAGGCGACATGAAGGAGGAGTTTGGGTTCATGTATGGTCGTTTACGATGCGTTCACACATCGTGATCCATTTTTCTTCCGTACGTTTTTCAGCACGATTCTCGTGCCGCAGTTTTTAAGCCATTTCAACAAATCATAAACCAAAACGTTCAGCTCTTTTAGGACAAACTTGCTATGACTTCTGGTATTAATGCAACTTTAGCTTTTTGATATATTTAGCCTTTTCTGCCATTTTTAATCACAGGAAATGAATTGAGCTCATTTTACATCCTTCAACTCTTTAGATCGGTTTACAACCTTTTACTGCTCCTTTCATGTTTTGTTCAGGTTCAGCTTCTTTCAGCTTGTTCAAAAATAAAAAAAATCAGCTACTTTCAGCAGTTTTTTCAGCTTTTCTCCTTTAAGCTTCTTTCTGCCAACTACAACATTTTCGTACTTTAACATCTTTCTGTAAGTTTCAGCTTTTTGTACTATTTCAGGTGCTATATAGTAGTTTTATACTAATTTAAGCTTTTTCATCTAATTCCACATTTTTTGCACTCATTTCAACTTTTTTCAGCCTAATTCAGCAAAAATGTGTTCTCTCCACTTCCTTCTGGTAATTTCAGCTTCTTTCTACCTTTTTAGCTACTTTTCAGTTTTGTTTTTTTGGCTCATTTCTGCTTCTTTCAGCCTAATTGGGCAAACATATTCTTTCTGATTTCTTATGCTAACTTAAGCTTGTTCTACCTTTTCAGATAGCTTTTTAGCTAATTTTAGCTGCTTTCAGATAAATTTAAGTTTTTCATGGTAATCTCTGATACTTTCAGGCTTCTAACTTCTTTCTACTAATTTAAACTTTTTCTGCTATTACTTTTAGCTGTTTTTGTGCTAAATTTAGCTTTTTCAGCTAATTCCAAATTTTATGAGCTCATTTAATTTCCTTCCACTTCCTTCTGGCAGATTAAGCTTCCTTCTGCCTTTTCAGCTACTTCAGCTTTTATTTATTTATTTTTAGCTCATTTCGATGCCAATTTCTGCTCATTTAAACCTAATTCAGCAAATTTATTAACCTTTTTATTTAACTAGGCAA
The DNA here is from genome assembly GCF_014905685.2 of Nematolebias whitei. Taxonomy (NCBI): domain Eukaryota; kingdom Metazoa; phylum Chordata; class Actinopteri; order Cyprinodontiformes; family Rivulidae; genus Nematolebias; species Nematolebias whitei. The sequence continues at coordinate 8,557,357 of NC_056507.1, forward strand.
ATCCCACTGAGATCACAGATCTTTTGCACGGGAGGCCTGGGCCTAATGTCTGTGTTCTTTCTGCTTTCTTCTGCTAACTTGGGCTTGTTCTTCCATTTCAGCTACATTTCAGCATGTTTTTAGCTAATTTCAGCTGTTCTTCAGCAATCATTCACACTGTATTTTCACAGGAAATGCAATTTCACTAGTTAGAAATTAGGTTTAGGTCAGAACCAGCCTCCTGGTCCACAATCAGAACTTTTTTTTAATGTTCTGAAGCAGCTGGAGGCAGGTTCTGGTTCTGGTTCTGAACCGGGTCATGAGCTACGAGCTTTGTTCTACAAACTGCACCTGACAGCATCAGGGTCCAGAGACACCAGGATCACCATCCAGGTCCCAGAGCTGCGCTCTGATCCGAACCCCAGCAGCTTCACTCCTGTTCTCTAGAACCAGAACCAGGACCAGAACCAGGACGAGCACGCGCTCTGCGCACCTGACGAAACTGAAAGTGTTGATGGAAAACAGCTGCGCACTTTCAGTTCCACAGAACCACATATAGAACCACACGTGGGTTCAAAACTCAAAGCTGACTTTGAATGAAACGTCCTCACCTGTCCTCAGTGTCCTCACCTGTCCTCAGTGTCCCCACGTCCTGCAAGTCCTGACAAGTAAACAGGTTCTCCCTGTCCCCGCGCGCTCCTGAGACGCGTCAGGTCTCCTCAGGTAAAACCTGGTCTGACAGAATCCCCAGGTCCAGGTCCACACTCCTGACAGGTGACGTCAGAGGTCAAAGTTTAATCCGGCTTCATGAACCAGCGCGAGGTCCGAGTCCAGAATCCTGCAACTCCGTCTGATGCAGACCAGGTCCTGGACAGAACTACTCACTGATTTCACAATAAAAGCACCGCACTGCACCGCCCCCTCACCCCCCTCAGAGACTCAGCCCACTTCCCGTTACTACAATAAAAGCCCCCTTAAGGGGCAGTGTTTGTAAAAAAAAAAAAAAAAAAATCCGTAATTTACACAAATATAAGATATGTATTTGTTTATACAGTTTTTACTATTTTTGAAGCTTTTCTTTCAGTTTTAGTTGATGGGTGGCTGAGTGGTTAGAGCAGTCGTCCAATGCAAGGGTTGGGGGTTCGGTTCCACCAGCAGTCACATGCAAAAGTGTCCCTGGGCAAGACACTGAACCCCTCATTGCCTCCAACGTGTGTCCCCTCGGTGTATGACTGTGATAAAGCTCTGAGTTCTGTGTAAATGAAGCATGTGAAGCACCTGTTTCATGTTGCTGCTGATCTGTTTCATGTTGCTGCTGATCTGTTTCAATGTTGATGTGTTCATGCGTGCACATCTGCTCACAGACTCATGTTCATGTTTGTGCTGATGTTCAATGTTTTATGTTATGAGTGCTTAGTGTATATTTAGTTGATGTTTTTCTTAGTTCATATCTTAGATGTTATTACTGTTTTTCTTATACATTTTATTGTTGGATGTGACTGGGACCTTGTGTACATAATTTCGCTCCACCACATGTACCACATGAGGTGCGAATGACAATAAAGAAACTCTGACTCTGACTCTGACCTTGAGTATCATCAAGACAGAGGTCATCGAGGTCATTTCTTAAAAAACTCAAAGTTTACAAGTTTATGATGCAAATTTCAACCAAAAAATATTTTACTGACAGAAATGTTTATAAAGGTATAAAGTTTTATATTTTTTCTTGTGTGATTGTTAAACTATCAGTGAGGAGTTTTATTTTGACAGGTTTTTGTTGTGAATCAGTTTTCAGTCTAGTTTTTTTATCTTGTTTTTTTATTCTGGAACAAAAACAAAAATCAGCAGAGACATTTTTATTCTTCACGCATTTATAATCTGAGGGATTATTTGAGGAAACGTTCCTGAGTGTCTCCTGAACCGAAGAAGAAGACAGGAAGCAGAACTAATCCCAGGCTGGAACAAAAACTGGACCTGAAGGATCTGGCTTTAAAACCTAAATCTGCCTGAAAAAAGATCAACTGTGGATTAAATCTGAGGAAAGCTTTACATCTGTAACTGTTTGAACATTAAGCTCTTGTTATTAAAACAACTCGTTTCTTGAAAACCTGGACCCCGATGGGTCCAGAAACAGAACCCGCAAACCTCCACCGACTGAAAACTTTTCACGCAGGTTTGAAACTTTCTCATCAGGAAAGATTTATTTTGAAAATCAAGACTGAACCGGAACTGGTGACGTATAATCCCGCGTGTCTTGACGCAAGCGGTTAACGCGCGTGCTGACACACCTGCTTACACAGGTAAGAACCTGAATCCTTCTGCGCATGCGCTCTCCGCCACCGTCTCCTGCAGGTTGTCTGACCCTGTTCAGAACCAGGATCCTTTTTTCCACTGATACAGATTTTTGGGACATTTTAGGTTCAAATTTGATCTAAACCTGATAAAATTATTTATAAAAGATTTAAAAATTAATAAATAATTCAGTTTTCCCGTCATGGTGCATTCAGGAATTGTAGGAATTTCTGACAATATTTTTCACAACGTTTAAACGTTCACCTTCTTACAGTTTAGAAAATTTGAATATTTTTAATATTTAAACCTTTTTATCTTAACATTTGGCACAATTATATTGATAAACAGAATCTGGTTCCAGGTTCTGACCTAACAGAACCTCAGAACTCTTAGTGGTTTTCTATAGAGCAGTCCATCATTGTCCTGTTGGACCCAGTTTGGTCCAAACTTCAGCACATCTTTCAGACAGACATATTTAAACTTCAGAACCCTTTGGAGTTCATATCTGTGAGCACTGCACGGTCTGACCTTCAGGGTGTGAGTGTCTGAAATGTTTTCTACGTGTGAGTAATGCTTCTGTCTGCAGAACAATGGACTCTAAATGACCTTTGACTCTTCTCAGGTTGGTGGACAGCTGCTTCTATGAGGTCAATGCTGATGTCTTTCCATCTTGACATTGTGTTAATTCACCTGGATGCTTCAGATCTGAGGTGTCTCTCATTTTAAAATCCTTTAACTCAAAATTTTGTTCAATAAATTCATATTCTTCTGCACTGCTTTTATTAAATCTTTTCAAAATAAAAGTTTCTGTTTCCATCCTGTGAGCAGTCAATCAGTGGATCTGGACCAGATCGTGTTTCTGCACCAGAGGAGTGTGGTCAGACCAGGTCTCTCATGACCAAACATCCCCCACAACCCACATGCGTGTGCTGAGCTCAGATGGGAAAACCCATGGGGCAAACCCAGGCAGCACATTCCTCTCTGACTCGTTCCATGTTGTCATTCCAGGTCACATTTCAGGTCCGGTCACAACCCAGAGACAAAACATCTACAAATGTTCTCCAAATTAATGTTTGATCAACACCTTCACTCACAGCCGAAGGCCCGCCATCAACAATGAAAATGTTTCTATTCAGAAGACTGAAGGCTGCAAGCGCGTGAGGTTATTTTGGGTCAAAGGTCACGAGAGGTCAGGGACAAAACCACTCCTTCACATCATCATCGTCATTCTCTGCATCTTCATTAACATGACATCATCTCCATCCTCCTTATCATCAAAATCTTCATGATCATCGTCATCACCATGTTCAGCATCTTCATCATCCTTCACATCATCATCGCCATGTTCAGCATCTTCATCAACCTTATCATCATCATTGTCAGCATCTTCATCATCCTTATCATCAGTCATGTTCATCATATTCCTCATC
>NC_056507.1:8561067-8595250 GCF_014905685.2 Nematolebias whitei
GTTCAGCATCTTCCTCATCATCCTTCACATCACCATCATGCCATCATTTTCATCAACCTTTTCATTATCATCGTCAACATCATAACATCATCATCATCCTTATCATCAGTCATGTTCATCATATTCCTCATCATAATCATCATCTTAATTCTCCTTATCATGAAAATCTTCATCATCATGTTCAGCATCTTCCTCGTCAACGTCGTCATCCTTCATATCATCATTATGTTTATCATCAACATAATCATCCTTATCATTGTCAAAATCTTCATCATCATATTCAGCATCTTCATCATCCTTCACATCATCATCGTCATGTTCAGCATACAGTAATCTTCATCCTTATCTTTATCATCATCAAAATCTTCATCATCCTGATTATCATCAAAATTTTCATCGTCATCATCTTCCTCATCCTGATCATCATCATCACCTTGATCTTCACCATCCTGATCATCATGTTTGTCATTGTCAACATCATGTTCATCATTCACATCATCACCTTCCTCATCGTCATCCTTAATGTTGACCACAGAGTTCTGACTGGAACAATGCAGTATCAAAGGTTCTGCTCTGGACTGGTTCAGGTCTAACCCATCTGACAGGAGGTTCTCTGTAAGCCCCAGAGAATCTGTCTCCTCCTCTGCCTCCCTTACATGTGGAGTACACCATGGTTCTATTCTTGGACCCATATTATTTTCCATTTAAACTTTCCCTTTAGGCTCCATTTGTAGAAAACTCAACATTTCTTTTCAGTCAGAGAGTCAGAGATCCTTTATTGTCATTCACACCTCATGTGGTACATGTGGTGGAGCGAAATTGTGTACACAGGGTCCCAGTTACATCCAACAATAAAATGTAAAAGAAAAACAATGATAACATCTAAGATATGAACTAAGAAAAATATCAACTAAATATACACTAAGCACTAATAGCATAAAAACATTACGTTGAACATCAGCACAAACATGAACATGAGTCTGTGAGCAGATGAGCACGCATGAACACATCAACATTGAAACAGATCAGCAGCAACATTGAAACAGATCAGCAGCAACATGATGTGATTTTTTCACAGTGATTATTCTGGTTAGAGATTCATGAGTCTAACAGCCTCAGGGTAGAAGCTGTTCCTCAGTCTAGTGGTTCTACACTTAATGCTCCTCAACCTCCTTCCAGAGGGGAGTGGGGCAAAAAGTGTGTGTGCTGGGTGAGTGGGGTCCTTCATGATGCAGGTGGCTCTTTTCCTGCATCTGGAGGTGTAGATGTCTGTGATGGTGGGGAGGCTGACTCCCAACAGTCTTCTGTGCAGCCTTCACCACTCTCTGCAAGGCTTTTCTTTCTGCAGCTGTGCAGCCTCCATGTCACACGTTGATGCTGGAGCACAGGATGCTCTCCACTGCACACCTGTAGAAGGAGGTGAAGAATGAGCTTCCCACACCAGCTTGTCTCAGCCGTCTGAGGAGGTAGAGTCTCTGATGAGCTTTCTTGATCAGGCTGGCGGTGTTGTTGCTCCAGCTGAGGTTGTTATTCAGGTGCACACCCAAGTACTTGTAACTGGAGAGCACTTCCACCACAGATCCTCTTATGTTCAGGGGGGTGTAGGTGTGTCTGTTCCTTCTGAAGTTCACAATCATCTTTGTCTTCTTCACGTTGATGTGAAGGTTATTCTTTTTGCACCAGCTCTCCAGATGTTCCACCTCTTGCCTGTAGCTGGACTCATCATTGTTTGTGATGCATCCCACCACCACTGTATCATCTGCAAACTTTACAATATGACAGCCTGGATGGGTAGCTGCACAATCATACGTGAGCAGAGTAAACAGGAGGGGACTCAACACAGATCCCTGAGGAGAGCCAGTGCTGAGGGTTATGGTGGAGGAGGAGAGGTTGTGGATCCTCACTAACTGTGGTCTGTTTGTTAAAAAGTCTAGTACCCAGTTGCAAATGGAGGGGCTTAGTCCTAGTGTGGATAGTTTGTCCATCAGGGTTTGGGGGATCATGGTGTTGAAGGCGGATGTGAAGTCCACAAAGAGCATACAGACGTAAGAGTTTTTCTGCTCTAGGTGGTTGAACGCAGTGTGGACCACAGAGGAGATGGCACCCTCTGTTGATCGGTTCTCACGGTATGCATACTGATGAGGGTCCTCATTGATGTTGATGGTTGTTTTGATGTGAGTCATGACCAGTTTTTCGAAGCATTTAGCGATTATCAGTGTGAGGGCCACTGGCCGATAGTCATTCAGACCAGTCAATGTAGAGCTTTTTGGGACTGATGGTGGCAGTCTTCAGGCAGGTGGGAACTGTCTCCAGGGTAAGTGAGGTGTTAAAGATGTCTGCCAGCACCTCACAGAGCTGATCGTCACATTCTTTCAACACTTTTCCAGGGATGCTGTCTGGGCTGGTTGCTTTGTGCAGATTAATCCTCCTGAAAGTACTTCTTACTTCGTCTGAGATCACGCTGAGATACTCTTCATCCAGTGGTGAGGTGAGTCTGGTGCTGGGTGGTCTGTTCGGGTCTTCAAAGCGTGCATAGAACTTGTTGAGGACATCAGGCAGAGATGGGTCTTTGGAGCATTGTTCATTCCTTCCTTTATAATCTGTTATGCACTTAATGCCCCTCCACATGCTCCGAGGGTCTTGCGATGTGAATTGACCCTTGATCCTCTGTGCATATGTGGCCTTGGCCTTCTTAATACCAGCATCCAGCTCTTTCCTTCTCCTACTCAGCTCCTCTGAGCTTCCAGACCTGAAGGCAGTGTTCCTGGCTTCCAGCAGGGTGCGCACCTCTGCATTCAGCCAAGTTTTTTGTTTGGGTAGCTTTTAACATATATGATAGTAGAGACTGTGTCAGTACATGTTCTAATGTAACCCAGAACTGAGGATGCGTATTGGTCCAGATCAAGCAATCCTCCATTTTCAGCAGCTTCTCTGAAAACCTGCCAGTCTGTTCAATCAAAACAATCTCTCAGTATGGGGCCACTGTCCTGGATCCAACATTTAACTTTCTTTTGTACCGGTCTGGAGCATCTCAGCGGGGGCATGTAAGTAGGAGCCAGGAAGATTGAGATGTGGTCTGACAGTCCTAAGTGGGGACGGGGTTCGGCTTTGTATGCATCTTTTATGTTCGTGTACACACGGTCCAGCGTGTTGTCTCCACGTGTTGGTATGCACGCATGCTGATAAAAGCTTGGGAGACAGTCCTTTGGATTCACGTGATTAAAGTCTCCGGCTACCATGTAAAGAGCCTCAGGGTGTTTGTTCTGCAAAGAGCTGATTATATATCATGAAGTTCTTGCAAGGCGTCATTAGCATTAGCATCCGGAGGAATGTAAATAACTGTGATGAAAGTCACTGTGAACTCGCGGGGTAGATAATGTGGCCAACATTTCACTCTTATTTGCTCCAAAGCCTTCGAGCATGAGCTATTTACAACAGTACAGTTCGTGCACCAACTTTTACTCATGTAAATGCACACTCCGCCTCCCCGTGATTTCCCCGTTTTCATTCTTATGCAGATGACACTCAGGTCTACTTTCAGTTGAAGCTAAATCTTTCTATTTCATTGAAACCCCTGCTTGACTGTGTCTCTGAGGTAAAGGCCTGGATGGATTCAAACGTCCTGAACTTTAATGAGGATAAAACTGAAGTCATTGTTTTTGGTCCCAGTGAAAACCGAAATGCTTCTCCTACAGATCTGGTTTGCTTGGACCCATTTTTAAAACCTCATGTAAATAATCTGGGAGTAATATTTGATTCTAATTTTAACTTTTACAAACAGATTAGTTCTGTTGCAAAATATACATTTTTAAACTGAGGCTTTTATCGAAAGTCTAAGTGTTATCTTTAAAGACAGTGAATGTTTGAATCTTACTTTTATTACCTCCCAACTTGACTACTGCAGCTCTCTGTGTGTCACTGTCAGCTGAGCCGGTCTCTTGTCTGCAGCTGGTCCAGAATGCTGCAGCTCATCTTTTAACTCAAACAGATCTCCCAGCTGCTGTGTCCCTTCATCGGCTCCACATTGACCTAGAAGGTCCTGAATGGACAGACTCCTGTAGACCTGTCAGACCTCCTGTAGCCCTATGTGTCCTCTAGATCCCTCAGATCAAAGCTCATAAGCTTTTAGTTGTCCTGAGGTCCAGGCTGGTCTTCAGAGGGGATCAGGTCTTCAGCTGTCATGAGGTCCAGGCTGGTCTTCAGAGGGGATAAGGTCTTCAGCTGTCATGAGGTCCAGGCTGGTCTTCAGAGGGGATAAGGTCTTCAGCTGTAGTTCCTGATCTGTGGAACCAGCTGCCTCTTCCAACTCTTGGTGATTTTAACTCTCATCTTAAAGAACATTTGTATTCACTGGCTTTAAATACAGCATGAGTTATTTATTGCCTCATTTCTTGGCTTATTTGGATGTTTTTATCTCATTTTAAATGTTTTGTTTTTAATTCTTCTATAATTTTATGGTCTCCTGTTTTTGTTTTGTCTCGTCATTATTTGCATTTTGTGCAGCACTTGGGCCAACAACAGTTGTTTTTAAACACGCTTCATAAACAAATTTGATTTAATCATCACCATCCTTATCATCATCGTTCTCATCAACAGATGAACTTTAGTAAAACTCAGCATTAAAGGAATAAAAATGGTTTTTCACTCTCAGAGGTTTTTGTTCAGTTCTTCAGTTTCTAATAATTTTACGTTAATAGGAGGTCGTCCTGCCTTCTGACTGGGCGATGAAGAAATCCAAGCTGTTCAATTAGCTCAGAGTCAGACCACGCAGGAACGTTTTACACAAACAACAAAAAATTTCACCAGATTTTTATTTGGACGTTTACTGTTTTGAAAACTAGCACAAACTGGTTTCTCAGGTTAATTTAATTTAAAGTTTTAATGAAAACAAATGGACATTAGTGAGTGCAGGCGTCAGAAAGCTCCGCCTCCTTCAGTTGTTTTTAACGAGAACAAACGGACGTTAGTGAGTGCAGGCGTCAGAAAGCTCCGCCTCCTTCAGTTGTTTTTAACCATACCATACCATTTTATTTATAGAGCACTTAAAACAGCGACAAGGCCAACCAAAGTGCTGTACAGACAGAACAACAGGTAACACACAAAGCAAAATACAAAAGGTAGTAAATCAGAAATATAGACATAAAAACGATGCAGATAATGACGACTAACCAGTGTGGAGCATACAGGTTCAAACACAGATCATCTGGTGTTGAAAGCTACCGAATAGTAGTGGGTTTTTAAAAGGGACTTGAAAACCGAGAGGGAGGGGGCCTGTCTGACAAGCAGAGGTAACTCGTTCCAAAGTCTTGGTCCTGCTACAGAGAAGGCCCTGTCCTCTCTGCGCTTAAGACGAGTTCCTGGAACTGTGAGGAGCAACTGGTCCGCTGATCTCAGGGAACGTGGTGGGACATACGATTGTAGCAGATCAGAAAGATGGGGGGGTGCAAAACTGTTCAGTGATTTCTAGACATACAGAAGTATTTTGAACTGGATTTGAAAGTGAACCGGTAACCAGTGCAGTGAGGCCAAAAATGGTGTAATGTGCTCTCTTTTGCCTGTACTGGTTCAAAATCGGGCTGCTGCATTCTGGACCAGTTGTAGTCGTGCAATGGAGGTCTGACTGATACCAAACAGGAGCAAATTGCAGTAATCAAGCCTAGATGTAAAGAATGCATGTATTACTGTCTCCAGGTTATTTTTGGACAATATGGGCTTCAGTTTAGACAGCCGCCTCAGTTGGAAGAAACATGATTTAACAATCATGTTTACGTGACTGTTAAGTTTCAGGGAAGGGTCGTTAACGTTAACGAGAACAAACGGACGTTAGTGAGCGCTGGCATCAGAAAGCTCCGCCTCCTTCAGATGTTTTTAACAAGAACAAACGGACGTTAGTGTGTGCAGGCATCAGAAAGCTCCGCCTCCTTCATTGTTTTAACAAGAACAAACGGACGTTATTGAGTGCAGGCATCAGAAAGCTCTGCCTCCTTCAGTCGTTTTTAGTGTTCCAAGTCAAAACCGTGAGACCGTCTCCTCCCTGAACCACCAGCAGTGACTCAGTTCAGCAGAACTGCAGAGTCAGAACCAGGAAAGGTTCTGTGGTTGCGGCAGGTTCTGCTTCTAGGTCATGGTCATACCAGGTCTAATCCTGATCCATCAGGTCTGAGACGGGGCGGGTCGTCAAGACGCAGCAGGTCTGGGATCAGCTCAGATTCTGCAGCTTTGACCCGTTTGCTGTTGGACCCAAAGCTGAACATCCTGTTCGGGTAGGAAAAGATTTTCTGTACAAGTGTCATCTTTACACCCGAGCGGCTGTGGCTGAGTGGTTAAAGCAGTCGTCCTCCAATGCAAGAGTTGGGGGTTTAATTCCACCAGCAGTCACATGTTGAAGTGTTCCTGGTCCTGAACCCCATTGCCTCTGATGTGTGTCCCATCAGTGTATGAATGTGTTAAATCACTGATTATTCTTTATATAGATATAGTAGAGTGCTGTATGAATGGGTAAATGAGGGCACAGATTGTGTTATAAAGAGCTTTGAGTATCTTGATAAGATAAAAAGGTGCTATACAAGTACAGACCATTTACCCACAGGAGACATGGTACTGTCTCCTGGATCCATCAGAACCGCCTTAGATCAGCTGAGAGACAAATCTTCTGTCTCCATATTTTAAAAGTTTCACTGAATCTTCCAGATTTATCTGTAGGTCCAGTCTGATCCAGTCCGTTTCATGGGGACCAAAACCCAGTCCAGATATGGTGGAATGTTGTTGGGTCAAGCGAGGACACGAGGACATCTGTCCTTGCTCTCGTGGTTAAGGGACGACCATATAAGTTCTGTTTGACCCTCTTTCTAAGTTTAGAACTTTGTGAGAACAAACTCGTCGCAGCTGCGACAATGAGAACAAAGTCTGGTGGTTCCTAAAGATGCAACAAACCTGAATCGAGCTGCCACCTTGGTTTTAGAGAGAAGAGGTCATGACCTTTGATCTGTTGACTGAGGCCTAGGGAATCTGCAGAAGCACCAAATGAAACTCCCAAGAAATAAGTTGGATGTTGGATCAAGGACCAGAATGACTGACCTGCAGAGAGGAATAATCTGACCTTTGACCCCGTGTGTTTTTGTTCCTGGATGCTGTGAACATCTGGAGTTCTTTTGGATTTAAACCGGTTTAGTCCGGTTCACCTGAGTGCAGCCATTTGACTCAAAATGTTCCCATTTCCATTTTCAGCTCAGAGGCTGATTCTCAGAAAATAAAAACCTTTCTGGGGATAAATGAGGTGAAACGGGTCGACTGTCCTGCAGCATCAGAGCCTAAACATCACGTTGAAGGTTATGACAACCAAACGAGCAGGAATGAGACTTTTCATTTGAAACAATAAAATGACCAAAGAGCCAATTACACGACTAAAATTAGACACAATACATGAAAACCTGGTGTAAACATGCAACGGTCTGACTCCAACAACTGCAGCTTTTTACAAAGACAAGGCCACAAACGGAACCCAACAAAACCCAAACTGTCTCAGGGGCAGGGACTAAAATGACTGAGGGTCAAGAACAGAACAAACTGAGGGCCAGGGGCTGAATGAACCAAAGGTCAGGGACCAAAAGGATTGAGGGTCAGGAACAAAACGAACCGAGGGTCAGGGGCTGAATGAACCAAAGGTCAGAGACCGAAGGGACCTGGGGTCTGAACCAGAATTAACCAAAGGTCAGGGACCAAAAGGATCGAGGGTCAGGAACAGAACAAACCAAGTGTGAGGGACTGAATGGACTGAGGGTCAGAGAGTGACAAACTGAGGGTCAGGAACAGAACGAACTGAGGGTCAGGGGCTGAACGAACCAAAAGTCAGGGACAGAATGGATCAAAGGTCTGGAACTGGCACAGAGGGTCAAGAATAGAACAGACTGAGAGTCAAGGATCGAGCGGACCAAGGGTCAGGGATCAAAAGGATCGAGGGTCAGAAATAGAACAAACTGAGGGTCAGGAACTGACACACTGAAGGTCAGGAACAGACTGAACCGAGAGTCAAGGATCGAACGGGCCGAGGGTAAGGACTGAATGAACCAAAGATCAGGGACCAAAAGGATTGAGGGTCAGGAACAGAACGAACCGAGAGTCAGGGGCTGAATGGACCGAGGGTCAGGGATTGACACACTGAGTGTCAGTAGTGAAACAAACTGAGGGTCAGGGGCTGAATGAACCAAAGGCCAAGGACTGACACTCCAAGGGTCAGGAACAGAACGGACTGAGGGTCAGGGACTTTTCTGAGTTAGTGTAAGAGAAATGAATACCCTAATCCAAAGGGGAAAAAAAACTGGACAATTACCGTAAATACAGCGCTGTGTGGCTCTGATTCTCCTGAAAAGAGAACGGGTGGCGCAGGTCTACAGGTGATCAGGCAGGAAGAGGGAGAAGAGTGGCTGTCCTGTTTGAGTAAGATGTCCACTAGAATAAAGAGAAGTGCATCCAAGATGACGAAGGTCCATTTGTCATAGTAGATGGAACAATGGGAGGCCTGAAGAGAACCATTTTAAATTTGTACACCCCAAATGAAGTCTGCCCACGTTTATTTAAAAGGAAAAAGGAGGATTTGTTCTGGTGGGGCGAGACTTTAACTACATTTTGAACAACATAGACAAGATAATAAATCTCAATGTAAAATGTGTCCAAGCGTATCTGGTATGATGTCAGAATTGGGTTTCGTAGATGTCTGGAGGCATCTTCACCCTAAAGAGCATGAACTTTGATCTATTGAGAAAGACTTTCCATTCTGGTGTAAAAATGGACTTGGACCAATCTCTGTACAGTATATCTGACCACAGCCCAGCTGTTCTGAAGCATCCGTAAAGAAACAAAACTCAGAGAAAAGATACATTTTCAGGGTTATTCTACTGATAGCCAAGAAAACAACAACGGTGAAGTGGAAGCAAACAGAACTACCAACCATCACTGGGTCCATGTAACAGAACAAATGACGGCAGGTCTGCAACTGAGAAGTGGACAAGTTTGACTGTGAGGGACATGGATGTCTGCAAGTCTGAAAACGACCCGGAACCGAGTCAAACTCCTTCTGCATGTAACTCTGATCTCAGGTCCTATGTCAAAGAATGTTGAGTTCTGTAAACAAATGAAAATAATTAAATCAAAAGTTTTAAATTAATCTCTTTATGTGACAGATTTAAGGGGGGGGGGGGGGGGGGGTCAATGATCTAATCAAAGCTCAACCTTCTTGAAATTTCTTCTTAATCTGATAAAACAAACAGGAATAAACAACTGAATCCTCGCAGTTCTTTATCTTATGGAGGCAAAGTGAGATGTTTGAAGCCAGTTAGGATTTAACTCCTTTAAACTTTAAAAACATGAAGCAACCAGCTTAAGGCAACAGAACCCCAAGACTTCACCGTATGACTCTGGCAACCCCAACTGGCTGCTCCAACGGGCCAGAAGCTTGTTGCATCAAAACCTGGAGAAGAAACAAACACCAGGCGTGTCGGTGAGCTCTGCTGAACTCGGTGAAAAACAAACAAATGACGTGAAACTAAACAGCCGAACAAATCCACCAATCAGCCGAGGCCTCAGAACCAGCAGCCGTCACGACCCGGGGAAGGGGGTATTTAAAATAAATGTGAGAGGAATGCAGCGTTGTAAACATTCTCAGAAATGCTGGCAGGATAAATTTATCTGGTTCTGTTGGGCTTGACAGAGCTGCTTGTGGTCGTGTTTCTGAGCCCGGTCCATTGTTCTGATCCAGAGAGTTTAGTCTGAGAGCTTCTGTTTCCCTCCCTGACAGACAGATCCATCTGAGTGTTAAAAAAAAAACTCAATACAGATGCAGAGACCGAGAACTGATCCCTGAGGGACGACCAGAGACTGAGAACTGATCCCCAAGTAATGTCCAGAGACTGAGAACTGATGCCCAATAATGTCCAGAGACTGAGAACTGATCCCAGAGGGATGCCCAGAGACCAAGAACTGATCCCGAAGTGACGTCCATAGACCGAGAACTGATCCCAGAGAGATGCCCAGAGACCAAGAACTGATCCGGAAGTGACATCCATAGACCAAGAACTGATCCCAGAGAGATGTCCAGAGACAGAGAACTGATCTCAGAGGGATGTCCAGAAATGGAGAACTGATCCATGAGGGAAGTCCAGAGACCAAGAACTGATCCCGGAGGGATGACCAGAGATCGAGAACTGATTCCAGAGGGACAGACTGTGGACGTTTGGTTGGAGGACGTCCAGCTGCAGGAACCAGCAGCGTCGTGTTCCAGACTGGACTTTGTTGAATGTTTGTTGGAAAAGGAACCAAAATCTGAAAAATAAAACGACGAGAGCTGATCTGACCTCTGAGGCGTAAAGCTGCTTTGTAAAATTGTAAAAACTTCTGCACATATTTAATGATGACGCCTGTTAATCATTTAGGATTAAAGCATCTTTTAATTAAAATATTTAATTTTTAGTCCCGGACCTTTGACATAAATTAGATTTTACACCCGAACATGCGGCTCCAGCAGGGAGCATGCGCCGACGCTTAGTAGCTGAAACGGAGAAAAAAAAACCAGAAAAAAAAACAATGGAGCTCAACAGGACTACGGTGAAACCCGGGCCCGTTTGGATCTCCAGCTCCAACTTTGCAGCAGAATCATTCAGTTTAAACAGGTCAGTTTCTACACCTTTAACCCCTTGAAAACAATCACAGCTGAACATGGAGTTTACCTGACAGGTGATGACATCACTGTTTGGAGCCGTCAGAACCTCTCACTGCTGTTTGGGACATAACGTCTCCGTCCAATCTAAGATATTTCTGTCTTCTTCCACCCAGCACCTCTGCTGTAGGACTGACGGTTCCATCTCAGAGGTCAGAGTTCACAGCCAGACTTCAGCTCAGTTTTCTCCTCCAAACAGAAAGCGAGGTTCTGTTTGAACTCATAGCTCCTCTATAAAACCCATATGCGAGACCATCAGAACCTTCTGATGGTTCCGGCTTGTAGCTTTCATGCAGCGGCTGCTTGTCTGAGGCTTACTTTTCAGTCTGCCTCTCATTAACTAGGGTGTCAGGGAGTGACGGACGACGTATGTGGTTACCGTGGTGACCACGATGGCAGCAGGTTTAACATCATTTCAGATCTTTATTCTTCTACAGTTCAAACATCAACGTGTCAGGGTTTTTCCAGAGATTAGGTTTTTCTAAGTTCTGTTGGTGTTTCGGGTCACATCAGAACCAAAAACTTCTTTGCAGATTTTAGTCTCAAGTTTCATATCCTGTGAGTATGCAGCTGAAAACGGACCGAACGGTGAGAATCGGGCCTTCAGGCAGAACCTTGATTAAAACCAGACCCGGTTCTGAGGTGGAACTCTTGAGCAGGAAGAAAACAGCTTTCTGATCAGCTTCACGAAAACGTCAACATCCTGGAGGCCTGCAGCGCCGCTCCAACACATCGACCAGGGTCCTGCACTAATCAGACCCTGAAAACCCAGAACCTGAGCAGCAGAACCGTTCTGCTCCTCTGTCACGGTGTGGAACGTTCTCAGAGTTCCTGCAGCTTTCAGGGTCGAGATCCAAACTGTTCCGGACAAAGATTCAAAAACTGATGAAAACGCCTGAAGTTCCTGGAAATTTATTTTTGTAAATTCACAGTAAAAATATGAAACAACTTTTAGTTTTAACTAATTAATTAGTTTTTAGTGACGTGTGCAGAAGTTGGTGTAAACCGTACGGAACCATTAAAACGAGCGACTCAGCGGTCACAGGGTCCGGATCGACCCGTCAGCACCACAGACCTGAAGACACCTCGTCTTTAAAAGTCCAGCAGTTTGTCCCACAGCTTCGAGGAATGCTCCTTTGGATCAGAACATGTCACAATAAACCCAAAAACCTGCTGAACCGCTGTGTTCTGACCCAGGTTCTGACCCAAAAAAAGCCTAATGAGTGGATGTTAATGAGAAGCTGGAAGGAGGACGTAAACACTTGGTTTTATAAAAACAACTTTATTTACAGGAGCAGACCACCGGCCCGG
The DNA here is from genome assembly GCF_014905685.2 of Nematolebias whitei. Classification (NCBI taxonomy): domain Eukaryota; kingdom Metazoa; phylum Chordata; class Actinopteri; order Cyprinodontiformes; family Rivulidae; genus Nematolebias; species Nematolebias whitei. Next base: position 8,573,090 of record NC_056507.1, read on the forward strand.
CCCACAAACCCCAGAGTCCAGTGGGTTCTGAGGAATGCCGTCTGTGGTCGAGTCGGGACTTTTACAGCGGACCTTCTGGACCTTTCCAGACATTTATTTAGTCTGACTTTCCCGCCGTTTAACGAGCTTCTGTTTGCTCAGAGCGACAGGTGGAGGGGGCGTCGGCCTGAGTCCGATTCGTACAAAACAATCACAACAAACAAAAACTGGACCCGGTTCTGCTTGGCCCGCCTTCACCTCCTGCCGGACTGAACCTGCACAGGGGTCCAGACGGGAGGACCGGGCTGCTCGGACACGACAGATGAACAGAAAAGTGGGAGTTCTGTCCACAGCTGTTTGCACAGCTGGATGTGTGAAGATCCGATGAGCAGCAGCTTTACGGGTCGGCGCCGCCGGGTTCTAATAGAGTTCGAGCTGCTGCTCGTGGGGTTTGTGCTGACAGACGGCCTGCGAGGTGTCAAACCTGACGATAAATTCTGAGGGAAGGTCTGAGGACGTGTGTGTGTGAGGAGGAGCTCGGTACTTCTTCTGTTTTCTGGTGACCCGTTTCTAATCAGTTCCTTTCAACGCCTGAAGAGGACGCATGTCTCCTCAGAGGACAGTCTCCGTGGGGACTAGAAGGCGTAGCGAGTGCGAATGTCCTCCAGCTTCTTGGAGACTTCTGGTGGGGTCCGGTCCAGTTCCTCCGCCACACTTTTCTGTTTGTGTGGATCCATGCTGTTGAACTGCTCACAGAGGTCTCCGTCGATCACGTTCTGCAGGAAAACACAACACACGCAGGTTTACAGTCCTGATCCAGAACCCCTGATCCAGTCCTCTGGTCTTTCTGTTAGTCTTCCAAGGATCCAGAGTCCCTGGAAGCCTTAAAGTGGTCTGGATCAACAGATCTCCAGACAACAGGAACTGAAGCTGAGAAAAATTGAACGAGCTTCTGAAAGTCTGGAGAACTGTGGGTCCAGAACCACCAACACCTCACAGGAAGTCTGGATCTGGATGAGTTCTGAAGCACCCTGCCCCTTCACCAGAACCACCAACCTTCACTGGGAAGTAGTAGGACCTGAAGCTGAGATGATCTCGGCCACACAGCGGAGGGAACTCTGAGCGCATGTGCATCTCCAGATGTTGGAAGAAGTCATGATCCTGGAGGAAACAGAGGAGATGAAAACCCAGAACACGTCCATCGGGTTCAGGATCATCCAACTGGAAACACTCTGAACTGTTTTACCTCGTGGGACGTGAAGGGGACCAGGATCCCAATTCCCCCGGACAGGGTGGTGTAGACCAGAGACTCGGAGCCCCCGGGGATCAGAGTGGTCTTCTGGAGAGACAAGACCGTCTCCCCTACATGGTAGTTCATGATAACTTCAGCCTGAAACACAAAGGGGACAGGGACGGGGACAGGGGACAGGGGACACCTCTGTGTTACTGAGCCCCGCAGCAGGAAGACAAACTGGGCTGAACGGAAACACGAGCCGGTGAAACCTGAACAATTACAGGAGTCCCTCGCTACGTCGCGGTTTGACTTTTGTGGAGTCGCTCTTTCACGAATTTTTAAAGTAAGCTTGTGCACGAGAAAAAATAAATAAAATTGTGCACGACACGATGGTCAACTTTAATATTAATCACGATTGGGACAGTACGGGATACAGTAAAAGTTAACGGAAAAAACAAACTTCGGACAGGCGCCGCCATTTTGTAGTTTTCTCTCAATAAGCCTGCACTGCATCGTGTCTGTGCCCGGGCCGGGTCGGTGTCGGGCTTTTGATGCCGTTTTACGAATCATACAGCACAAATAAAACTAAATAAGAATGCACAATATAAATTGAGTTAATCTACTTGTTGAGGAGGAGGCAGGTCCGACCGTCCGGTTGAAAGAGGTAATAAATGTTCTGTTAAGCTCAGATGGATCAGCTGATCACCGGCCACACGCGTCTCCGCACCGTGCCGTCATCTGCAGCGAACAAAGTATCTGAAGCTACAAAAGCCGAAGCGAGCAGCGCGTTCAATTAAAATAACCTTGTTCTATATTTTTCCAAATGATTTTGCTCTAAAAATATTTTGTTCATCTGTGTAATAACTATGTTTACAGTTGATTTTTAGGCTATTTGTTTTGTTAAGGTCCATTTGGTGAAACGAAATCTTGTGTCTTCCTTTCTTTGAAATATGTTTTTAAAACTATCATGTCAAACTGATTTGCTTACAGTAGCAGTACTTTAGCAGTAAAAGCTTAATAAAAAAAATAAAAAAAAATTTTTTGGGGGGGGGGGGGGGGGGTCTGGCCTGTAATTACAGTTAAATGATCGGGTTGAGTTCAGAAAAAAATGGCTACGGGCTGGGGACGGATTTTTTAGGCCCAAATGCAACTCTACTGTAACGCCACTCAAAAGGACTACCTTACCCAGAAGCCAACAGTGCTTCCAGCCATTGCCTTCTTCTATAATAAAGGCAAAAGTTTTGATCCGATCCGAAAAATGTGGTCCTTATTCATACAGTGACCTGGGCGCCCAGTGGATCCAGAGAGCTGCACGGAACCGGACTTCCAGATATATCGGTCAATCTGAGTGCCGCCCACCATCCCACGAGGCCTCCTGAGTGGGGAGGCGCTGCCTGGAGGCCCGGCATTCTCTCCGGAGCCCACCGTGTGGACCCGTGTTGGCTATCTGAAGGTCCGGCTCCCCCCAAAAGCATTTTGGTGCTCAAAGGAGAGCCGACCAGAACCGGCAGGGTAGGTCTGCCGAACTGGAACCGAGCTGGACCGGAACCGAGCTGCTGTGTTCTGCAGAGCTGGTGGTAAAATTTTGCGGTACAGTACATGTTTCATACATGTTGTTCAAATGATGTCGGTTTAAGAGTTTAGAACATTGCAAGAGTGTGGGAAGGATTTATTTATAAAGCCTTAAAATATTTATAAATACTAAAATAAATATAGCGTTCCTACTTTGCAGATTTTCACTTATTGTGCGGCGGGGGGGGTCTGGACCGTAACTGTATAAAAAAAAAAAAAAAAAAAAAAAAAAGAGTTCATGTGTTTATTTGTACAAAACCTGAATCCAAATGCTGAAGCGGTCCATTTTAGGTCCAGCTTTGCTGCTGCCGCAGGACCTCAGAGGTTCTGATGAAGTGGTCCTCATCGGGACCACCTCTGGAAAAGCAGCAGGTTCTGGAGGAGGTGTGGAGCAGACAGGTGAAGTCCAGACCTCAACCTGATTAAAATCCAGTAGCTAAAAGTAGCTCAAGACAAAACCAGGTCCAGCAGCTGAAGCAGGTTTTACAGAGGACAAGGTTTGAGGGAATTATTTGCGATCGATTAATTTATTTTTATAGTTTTTGTTGTAAGCACGAGTTAGTCCGGGCACACTTGATGAAGCTTCCAGATGAAGCTGAAACATTTTGATCTAGGAACGGTTAAACAGAACAAAGATGTTTGGTTAGGGGAATGATGACTCAGCATCTTGACTGTTGAATAAAATAAAATGTCAAAACAAAAGAGGAACGCTTCGGTTTTAATCCAGGACGGTTCCGAGCCGTCAGGATGATCAGAGCTCCTTGGCTGGATGGGACCGACCACACTCCAGTGGGGCGTTCACAGGAAAGTTCTCCAAACGAATCGAAGTGTTTGGAGGTAAAAATAGCCGAGGAACGCCGTGTCACTAAGAATCCAGGACTTTCCCGGTGTGTGTGCCACCTCAGCAGTTTGTAACGCCGAGCGCCCGGCTGCATCTGCTGGAGGTTAAAGCTGTGGTTGATGAAGATGAGGCAGAGGAGGTCAGAACATTAGGTCTGACTCCTGGACTCCTCTCGTACTTCAGCCCAGGCTCAGACCCAAACCGAACACACGTCTCTCTCAGGTCCTGGTTGGACCTCGTTAGTCCCTTCTAACACCCCGGGGTGAGACGTGACACGCGTGTGTGTGTTCACTCTGAGAAACATGCACACTCCACAGAATAAATAAACATCTTTAACGGGTCAGGAAAGCTTTCTGGAAGAAGGCTGAATGATGTTTTACCTTCTGTGAGGCTCCGTTGAGAAGACCTCTGTCCCACAAGGCTTTGTTCCCTGTGGGGTCTTCATCCACATCATCACTGGTGTTGGGAGGAAGACGCACCTGAGAAAACAGTTAAAACCCATTTATCTAATCCCTCAATCCCCCAAAGCTCTCCAGACGGTTCAGAAGTCCTCCAAGAGAGGCACCTATAACTCTTTACAGAACCATAAATATGCTGGGAGGCTCGTGCAGCTCAGAGAGGAACGACTCGTTTCAAGCCCGGAGCATCAACCTACGATGCTGATGTTGCCGAACTTGTCAGCAGAAGCCATGGTGTCGTAGTCGAGCAGGCAGGCCGTCGTCACCCAGCGGGGGTACGTATCGTCCGCGAAGATGATGAGCTGGTTCTCGTTCCGGCGGTACCGAACCCAGAAGAGACTCTCCTGGACGTCGGAGATGATGACCCGCTGACCGATGGTGTAGATCCCCGTCACCAGGTTGGGAATGTGCTGCAGAGGGAGGGGAGAGTCGGGCACCAAACTTTTAAAAACATTCACCGAGTTGAAAAGCACAAAACATGAATTAGTTCAGAGTATGTGGCCACTAGGGGTTGAATCGACTGGTCCACTAGTCGATTCTAGGACATCTTGCGAGTTAAAGTGCACGTCGACTAGTCGCAGTCGCCACCAGAGCGGAGCGGGCGGTGTTTAGATTTGTCATTTCTAACCCAGGCCCGCGCACGGCCCAAGCCGAGCCAAAATAATGTGCTGGATGGGCGGGCCGGGCTTTTGATTGCGTTAGTGGACGCGCGCGGTTGACAAACCAATTTGGATCACCAGCTGCGCGGTGCCGGTTGAAGGAGGTACAGAAAAGTCCAGGTGGATCACTGCCAGTGACCCACCTGCAGCTCAAACAGACCCAGCTGCTGTGTCAGCAGATGCACGCGGCCGATGACCGTTCATAACTATAAGAACTATAGTATAATAAGGTGGATTCCACCACCGCCCGCCCCGCTGTTTTAAATTTTCTTGTAAATTTAATCCATGGTGGTGGAATTAATAATAATATTTTTTTAAAAGACTAAAAACAGCGGGGAGACCGCTGCTTTGTTTTTCATGTGCCGCACGTTTCTTTCACTTTTGCAGCTTAATAATAATTTTGGTTTTCCTGTGACTTATTTGCAGTATGATAAATGGTAGAATAAATATACGCTCCCGATGTTTTGTTGCTCTTTATTTTGTAAATAATAAATGACTTTTTGTTTTGAGTGAATATGATATAGCGTCTTGAGTTCCTATGACCGAACAGCGACTAATCGACGTGGACTCGACTTTTTTCATGTTGAAGTCAACTTTTAAAAATATTCATTCAACCCCTAGTGGCCACAGGCTAGCAGGAAGTCTCAGTCTGGTTGTTGAAGGTGGAAGATTGAACAATTAAAAACATTAAAACCAGAGGAAAAGGCAGCACTTCGGACATAAAGCAGTGTGCGCCACCTCTCTGGGAGATGAACCCTGAACACGGTAAAAAGCGGGTCGTCTGTTCCACTTCCTGCTCTCACCTTGTTTTCACATTTACGCAGCAGCTTCTTTTTGCCGAGGTCGTAGATCCTCAGCAGCTTCCCGACTCCGACCAGGATGCGTCCCTGGAACGGGGCGATGGCCAGTGGGACGTCCTCCACGGGGGTCTGGAGACAAACGATCCAGAGAAAACTGATGTCAGAAGAACTTCAACAAAACCAGCGTATCTTTGTTATTTACACACAAAGTCCAGATCTGTTCAAACGTTTGTAGTTTTGTAAATGGACTGTACTTATATAGCACCTTTCTATCTTATTTCAAGACACTCAAAGCGCTTTACAACAATCTGTGCCTCATTTACCCATTCATACAGCTCTATACTAGACCTCTACAAAGCTAATTGAACAAATCATTCTAAAAGAGACTCATCAGTGCTTTAGATCACATTCATGCACTGATGGGACACACATCAGAGGCGATGAGGGGTTCAGTGTCTTGCCCAGGGACACTTCGACATGCGACTGCTGGTGGAATCAAACCACCAACTCTCCCATTGAAGGACGACTGCTCCAACCACTCAGCCACAGCCGCACCTTTTGTAGAGGAGTGTTTTTCTGGACTGGACTTGGGAACAGAGAATGAAGTAAACCTAAATGTTTTTGATGAAAGATGTTCAAGCGGAGGAGTTACACTGTGGAGAAGAACAGCCGGATGATGTTTTCTGTAAAGCTCCTGGAGAGGAGGGAGCAGTTTCATCACCACCAGATGCAGTGGAGGAGCCAGGGGGGGCCCCAATGGTGGCCTTGACCCCCAATAGATTAATCTTTAGCCACCCAGCTCATTTGAGGAAACTATACTTTTAAGCAACATTAAAACTAGAAGGCTGTTTCCTCAAATGATAGGGACGTTAGTTTACATATATGTATGGTGGCAGCCATCTTGGATTTTGACGTGGTGACTCACTTTTCGATCGCGACCTTTCTTAAGCCTAGATGCAGCTGCACACCAAACGGGTCAGTGCCTCGCTTCTTTCTGAAGGAATCATGCTCATAACATGGATGGAAGGTATTTCCAATTCTCCCTCTTCGCTCCGTGACGGGGGACAATAATTAATTTTTTAATATTTAAACAAGTTAGATCCATTGAAAGTCAGGACCGATTGACCGACCTCACTGATCAATGTTTGAATCAACAGGGAGTTCATTTAAAATTAAACGGTTTGTTTGAAGAAGGACCGGGCTCACTTCAGTCTTCATGTTTGACAACAAAACCCAGATGTGATTAAAATTTTCAGAACAAACAAACATTCAAGTGTTTCCCTCCTGGTCTGAAGTTTTGATCTGAATCAACTCATTATTTTACAGAATCTGTTCTCAATGAGTGTAAAACTTTAAACTGATTTTTTGGTCTTTTATCTCAGACAACTATAAAACGTTTAAAAATCTTTAATAATGTTTTACAAATGTTGTCCTGGCACCAGACGGCCTGTTCACGTCCGAAAACAAACCGGTTTGGGAACTCCTTCAAGTTTTTTCAGTGCTTCTACAAATAAATCAAAGTTTGTTTTGAATGAAGAAAATAAAACGGGACAATGAGCCTCAAAGCTGCAGATTCCAGATGTGGACTTCTGCAAAACAAAAAGATGCAGCTGACGACCGAGAATGATGGATCAGAACCAAGAACCTGTCTTCACTGGAACTGGATTAATCACACGACGCTTAACACACTGTGCTGCAGAAGAATGAGAAGAATCCTTTGAACATTTGTCCTCGAAGTTCATCTGCAGATGGTAAAGAACCCTCCACAGATCTTAAGAACGTGAGCAGCACGGGGGGGTCAGAGGTCATCGTGGTGTGAATACTGATTTCCAACTGAGCTGTGCGGAATCAAAACTTCCTGTTTGTATAACAAAGTGCACTGTGTGTGTGAACACATGGACCCAAACATCTGATCTGGTGAGGTTGTGGGGAAATTCCTCCAGCTGGGTGTGAAATACGGTGATTCATCATAAATCCCGCTGCTCTCCCACATCACGTAACAAAGAGCTGATCCAAGCTGCTCGTCTGTCATTCCCCTCAACACCTCCGACACCACCAGCCGGTCTTATGGGAGTGTTTGTCTCGAAGATGTCAGGGGGGTTTCTGAAGCACCGCTCCCTGTCTGCGTTACTCACACAGCTCACTGAACAAACACAAACAACCGGACGGACCGTTGTGGACGAAGAGGCTGAGAAACGGACACGCTGGAGCCCGTTTGTTAGGACGAACAGAAACGACAGACGAGAAACAATACATTTTGTTGCCAGACCCACCTTATGAACAAACTCCAGCTTCTCTCCTTCAGCGTTGAGACGATACGTGTAGATGAAGCCCCCGCCCACCGACCTCGGGTTCAGAATCATGTCTCGGGCAACTCCAACCAGGACGTACCAATCATCTCCCGTGTTGGCGAAACGACACACGGTAACGCTAAAAATCATTCAGAACAGGAAACATTTAAGTTAGATACCAGTTCTGAAATTACAGAAACCCTAAGAGAGAAAAAAAAACTTTTTGAAAGGGGGGTGTCTCATTTTTAAAGTCCAATCAAAACTATTTGTTTCTGACGTAGACTTCCTGTTTCCCTTCGATCACGTCTAAACGAATAAATCTGCCTCCTCTCATCCCAAACAGAACAAAGTCCAACTCCGTGTTCTGGATCCGGCTCACCTGAACGCAGCTTCGTTCTGCTCCAGCTGCACCTGGTCCAGAGTCGAGCCCTGGATGGGGTTGACCAGTCGCACCAGCGAGGCCCACTGACCCGCTCCGGCTTTGGGCGAACCAAAAATGGCCTCGGGGAGATTCTCATTGAGGAACGCCGCGGCCATCTCTGCAGCCAGCTCCCGCTCGTCCTCGCCAGCAGCCTCCACCATCTCCTGCAGGAGACGCCAGGAGCAGATTAGATTAATTTATTTCAACTGTTTTTTATTATAGATAAACTGTTTCAAGGCTTCAACTGTAACTGAACAACAACTGAGACACAGAGGAGCCGTTCATTTACATAACTAACATCCGGGAGTCGAACTCGGTTCAAACGAACTCGACTGTTTTATCTAAGTTTGAGCTTGAATACGATCGACAGACGCCCTCGGCTCTTTCTCTTAGATGCTTTGCGATTAATTAATCACTAATGTTTGGCTGAGTGGTTACACTGAATACTTTTGAAAATCAGAGCGTCAACATCCTCAGCTTTGTGGTTCAGACACGTTGCCCCTCTGTTCACAGTGACGTACCTAAAACCATTCAACCAAGCCACTAATCGGACCGGCAGAACGCAGTCAGCTCCGGGTTTTCCCGTTTCATGACTCAGAATGACAGCTCAGATGATCAACTTTAAAGGAAACTTTTTATGAATGTACTTGTAAAAAAATAAACGTGTTTTCAGCTCTGGTTCTGACCAGCTCACCCATAGTCGGGTTTACTTAAACAGTTTACGCCATCCTTGATGGCAACAGTCAACAGAACTTTTAACACGGCTTCTGATTTTAAAGTTTCTTTAAAAACAAACCGCCAGTAAACAAATAATGAAAACCTGGAGTGACAGTGATTACAGTTTGTAACGATAATCTGATGAGACAGATTAAATCAATCGATTCTCCGGTTCTAAACTCAAACCTCGGCCATCTGCTGCTTCCTCTGAGCCTTGGTGGTCTCGGTGTAGGAGTTGTGGTCGGTCTCGATCAAGACGAGGTTGTTGGTCTCTGGGTGGATCACAAACCTCCTGGGAGTGTACTGCAGAGGGAAGGCCACCTGGTTGAAGACGGCTCCCAGCTTCTCCAAAGCCAAAATCCTGTCAATGAATTCAAATTATCTGAATCGTTTTAACCGGAGAGTTTCAGCAGAGCTCGACGGATATGTTCTGTCTGCCAGGTGACCACCACCAGGACAAATCTGTGTTGGACCAACGCTGACCAAATGTGGAGCTAAGAGCGCCCGTACCTCAGAGTGTTGGTGGAGATGGCCACGATGCCTTCGGGGCACTGCTCCGAGGCGAATCCTGAGGCGTACTCCAGAGTCTCGTAGGAGAGCGGGGTCAGATGGAAGCGGGACTGATACGAGTAGCTGAGCCACGATCGGCTGGACATGGCCAGCACCTGTCAGCAGGAGCAGAGACAAACGGTCACGGCTGCAACAAACGTGTTAACACAAAAACACACTAAACCCTGCACAGGGCAGACCAGGGGGAGGGGCTTCACAGGGGGTCGATGCTGCAGGTTCTCCAAGTATAAACCATTAACGTCCCGCAACTCCGTCAGACCTCAGTATGAATCCAGTCGGTGGAGGTGAATCAGAACAAGCCGTCCACTGAGCCCCTCCCTCACAGCCGTTTACTCATCAAGTGAATAAAAACAGTTTCACTCTAATCTCCTGAGAGTTTACGTGATTCTGTAGTTTTATTTTGTAGTTAGTGTGTCTGGATTTATTTCATCCAGATTATCTTGTTTTCAGCTGTAATTTAAAGAAGAAATGTTTGAATTCAAACCGAGGGTTTTAATGACTGGTGGTAAAAATGTTTTCATTACAAATCTATAAAAACAGGAGATTTTAAAAAGGACGTAAAAATGAAGGAGTCTTTAATTTTGGATAAAATAAATCCTGTAAACTGTTATGACACATAAATAAGATTAAAGTTAGAGAATTTCATTTCATTTATCTGTATAAATACTGACGAGAAAAAAATCTGGGGGGAAAAAGAAACCAACATATTTATAATTTCAAGAAAATATTGGAAAATATTGGATTAGCTTTTAATTAGAACTCCAGCAGGACGTTCAGTTTGTGGCAAGTTTTTTTTTAATTTATTAAAATATAGGTCCATCTCTTCCTTTTGGACACAGAGTCTTATCCCATCCCACCCTAACAGTGAATAAACACAACGTACGGCTTCCTGTCCCTGCATCCGAACTCTGAAGAGTTTGACCGGTCTGGAGCCCAGGTAGCGGGTTCTGGTGTCAGACAGGTCACCGGTCACAGGGTCCAGGACAGTCCTCAGCAGCACACCGTTCTACAAAACACACAGATTTCGCATTAAATCCTCACAATCACATTAAAAAAATAAGAACCGTTAGAACAACAAAAAGCTTTTATAATGAAAAGACAAATTATGTTTTTGACCTTTAACTCAAAAATGTCTGAAGTTTAAAAGAACAAAAATGATTTGAAGCCGTGAACAGAAGGTTCAAAGTTTTAGTTTTTAATCAGGAGGAAACCAAACTAATTGATGAGGGTTGTTAGTATTTGACAGCTGAGCAGTGGGAACCAATGTTAAACAGACGTGTTTCAGGGGTAGCTCAGACTGTGGCACACTCTAGATGTGGAGCTGAAAGTTAGATCTTAAAATCTTTTAAGTCTGTGTGGGCTGATTTGTGAGCAGAGATTCTGTCTTTGAATGATCTGTGGAGTCATCCTCTTTGTCAATTTCTGGTATCGTGGACGTGATTGTTTACATTTCTGAATGAATAGAAATCTAAAGCATATCAATAAAAACCACCCTAAGGGGTTGATGGGAGAGTACCTGCAGGCCGATGTTGAGGTAGAGGAAGCCGATGGTGCCTTTGTCTCCGAGTTCATCCTGTTTCTCCACCCCTCCCATCTCTACGATGCACAGACTCTCAGGCTGCGCAGGGAGAGCCTGCATGCTCAGAGGCTGCAGGCAGTCCTGTGGGGATGAAGGGTCCAACATAAATCAGACAAAATACCTTTTTCTATTTACTGAAGGACAGTTCTGAGAAACATCTGAGTAAATTCTAACATTTACACCGTCGTTAAAAAGTCTGTAAATCGTCAGCCTGCCGACATGTGGAAAACCCAGAGTTTAACAGAAGGCAGCTGGATTTCTTATCCTGAGAGAGGACGTGCTGCTTCTCACCTGGGAGGATTCTTTCTTTCAGACTAGAATGTGCGCAGAGGCATAACGGCATGACACGCCACATTTACAGGCGCTGAATTTACAAAAAACTGCAGCCCTGCACAGGAAAATAAATCCAGTTGCTTGACACATTTTTCATTTGAGGTTATCGAGATGAATTTTACAGCTTTTCATCTTTCAGCACGACACGGTGCAGCGTTTGCTCCAGCATCATCACCCCCCACGAAGGTCGCAACGTGTCATGAATTAACTAACGTCTGTGTCCCCACGTTACCAAATAACAGCCCACAGCAGATACACCCCCGACCTAAGGGATGTTAGAGAAGCCCCGAAGAATATACGCTGAAGGGAAGAGTTTGTGTCTGTGTTAGTACCAGAGGGTCCAGGGAGATGATCCGGACTGTGTTGTCCACCAGACCGACAGCCAGGAAGCGAGAGCGCTGCTCGCCAGGCGGGACGTTGGCCAGACTCATACAGACCACGTCTGCAGACATCTCCTTTCTCTCCGTGTACTCGTTCAGCTGTCCCGACTGGAGACGGAGCAAACCGCAGAGTTATAGCACATCGTCTTTTGCATGTTTTACATTCACCACGGTACCTGTGACCGGGTTTGATCTGAATTACAGAACCTGTCAGCAACTTTCTACAGACCTTCCAGTTTAAATCTCAACTTCTCCAACCTTCATATGTTCAGTCCATTTACAGTCCAAGTATGGACATTTACTGTAAATTAGAGATAATATTTATTGCAAATGTACTCAGACTGTAAATGGGCTTCAACTGTTGGTGAGGGTTTTAAATAAAAACGTGAAGCTCTGCAGTAAAGTCTACGGCCAGCGGCCCACAGCATCAGTCTGCTCACGTCGCCTCAGATGAATGAAAACAAACAGCAGGGAGTGTAAGATGTCCACAAAAACTCATAACATCTGCAGAGCTGCTGACTCATTAAACTGACTGAGGTGCAGGAAACGTGGAGAATGTGAGGAAACATTTTAACGCCAGATTTAAACACACGTAATTTCAGATGTCTACTTCATTCAGGACACGCAATAAGGCTGAAATTTTTTTTTTATATATATATATAAGTATAATGTGGGCGTTTTCTCACCGGGTCCATCTCAAAGTAGACCAGCTCTCCTCCTGTCAGGGCGATGACCACCTGCCGCTGGTTCACGGCGCAGCGGACGATCGTTTTCTTTCCGGGAGTTTTCCACTCGTTCACACGCTTGTCTGCTCGGATGTGCCGGATACCGTCTGGATAAACCTGGAACCAGAGGGGAAAAGATGAAAATTAAAAAAAAAGAAGCAGTCTGTTTCACGGCGTAAACACAGGCTGCAGACTTCCCCCACCTGAACGAGAGCGTCTTCACCCAGCAGAGAGCAGGAGAGGGTGGGCGTGGTTCCCAGGAATCCGGAGTCTGTCACTTCCTCTACGGTCTCTCCGATGGACAGAACCAGGGTGGCGTTGACGAAAGACACGATGATGTAGGCGTCAAACTCATCTGGAGGGACAAGAACAGACCAGGAGTGTCACCTCCTCTTTCTGAGCGTTCAAACGTCTGTCCTCACATTCAAAGTGCACGTTTATTTAAGACACTTCGCCTTCTTTGTTCCTGCTCCATTAAACGGGGAAGTTGAAAGGGTTTCTGTGAAAAGTTCAGAAGCAGTTAGCATCTTACCTGTTGGAGATAGCTCTTTGGACAACTTTATTTTGAAGCGTTTAAAAGTGACAGGACTGATGAGCTAAGAGCTCGTCTGAACGTTTGAAATCAGCTCGGGTTTCATCTCGACTCAAACTTTTACACCGACGTCAGTTTCACATCACACGGTTATTTTGGCAGAAATGTTGAGATGTTCCTGCAGGATGTGCTACTGCTGGCTGCTGCTGTTAAATTTTGCTTTTGAAAGGACAAAAAAAGATTTGTGTTCACAAGAACCGCTATAAAACTTTGGACGGTGAAGTGGTTTTAAGAAAACCCTGATCCAGGTCCTGGCTCTTTAGCTCATCAGTCCAGTCAGAATAAAACGTTTCTCCAAACAGAGCCATCAACAACAGGTAAGATATTAACGGCTTGTAACCTCTCCACAACGCCTCACTTCAAACTGTCTGAACTGTCCCTTTAAGTTGTGTCTTGCTTCGAGTCAAAAACAAAATGAAATTATAAATGAAACTGATATTATCAGGACGGGGCCGATCGAACCTTCGATGTGTCTCCGTACGGTCCAGACAGCGTTGGGGTTACCGGGCAGCTCGGAGACGGCCATCTCCGACACCTGAGGGGACGAGAGAAGAAGAGAAACTTCGGTTCAGGTTTCTTACGGAATCTAAATCACATCAACTTTGATCAAGACAATTCTAAAATTGTTGAAAATAAAAAATGGCGGTTCCCCCTCCTCGACTGAAAATAAAATACTGCTTTACAGATTTATTTTAAAATGTGAAAAATACTGTTCATATGAAATGGTTTTTGTGGGTTAAAAAATTACCAGAACGTCGCCAAGTTATTTTTTTAGTTCCTGATAATTCTTGGGAATGTTGTTTAAAAAACACTTTTTTTAAATAGTTCAGATTTACCCGTAATTTTCTGTTTTAAACTCAGACAAGACAGAGGTTGTGTTTTTTGGACCTGAGCATCTTAGGAATAAACTTTTCAGTCTTTCACTTCCTCTGGATGACAGACGTTTGGCCTCCAGTTCTAAAGTTAAGAATCTTCGTGTTTTTTCATCAGAATACGTCTTTGAACCCCCACATTAAAAAAGTTACCAGAATCGCTTACTTGATCTAATTTACCTGTTTGTAATTATTTCTATCTTTACGCGTTTTTAGTCTTTCCTCCTAGAGAAAGTAAACCTGGACCCGTCATTCTGTGTTCGTTTCTCCTTCCTGTCCTCTCAAACCCAGCCAGTCGACGCAGAAGGCCGCTCGTCCTGATTCTGCTGGAGGTTTCTTCTTGTTATAAGGGAGTTTTTCCTTTCCACTGTCTCCTTTGTGCTTGCTCAGGATGGGAGACTGTGACAAAGTGAACGTCAAAATCTTACTTCTAACCTACAAAAGCTCTCAAAAACCTAGCTCCATCTTATATTACAGATCTTGTTGTCCCAAACTTTCATAACAGAGCACTTTGCTCTCAGACTGCAGGTTTAACTTGTGGTTCCTAGAGTTTCCAAAAGTAGAATGGGAGGCAGAGCTTTCAGTTCACTTTTCAGCCCCCCCCCCCCCCCCCCCCCCGCAACAATGATGTAGCGCTAAGCTAGCAGTGTACAATACAGGCGCACTATGAAACGAGCTACAGAGGGCGCTCAGTTTCCCATCTCTCCTCCCCGTCCCACACGAAAACTGTCAGTACAAAAATATGTAAAATAAACCCTACACTTTGCTTTCAGGCTGACATCAGAATGTTTGACAGACTCTTCAGGCTTTAGTCAGAGAAGAGACATGAAAACCTCATCAGTTTCTCAGCCAGCAATGTGTGTGTGTGTGTGTCTTATGTAGGATGAAATCGTGTGTGTACCTCCAGTCCGTGTCGAAGGACCCTCAGAGTGGACCTCGATCCTCGTCCACAGGCTACGTACAGCTGAGGTGTGTCTTCGTTGGCCAAGTCAGCGATCTGATGAGGTTTTAAAAACATTTAAAATCAGACCTAAATTCAGTTTTTCTTTGTTTTTTTTTCAAACTTTGAG
This sequence comes from Nematolebias whitei, assembly GCF_014905685.2. Classification (NCBI taxonomy): domain Eukaryota; kingdom Metazoa; phylum Chordata; class Actinopteri; order Cyprinodontiformes; family Rivulidae; genus Nematolebias; species Nematolebias whitei. Next base: position 8,588,183 of record NC_056507.1, read on the forward strand.
TCCTAACGAGACACACCTGGCAGGACATGATTGGTGACAAGTTCTCTTGTTCGTCCACCAGAACCAAGTTCTTCAAGGGCCGAGGCTGAAAGAAGAAGGTGTCGCCCTCCTCCAGCGGCATGGCAGAGGAGAACTCCGGCTCCTCGTCATCATCACCCAAATGAGCAATTTGGTAAAGGTAACTGAGGAGGAAAAAAACACCGGCTGTCAAGACCCGACAGGAAACGATAAAACCTGCAGGAGCAGCTTTGACACTCACTGATTTCCAAACTCTGAGGCCACAAACAGGAAGCCGGTCTTCAGGACACACATGGCTGCTGCCACAGGGATGGTGTCGAAGTATTTCAGCCGGATTTCTGTCACCTGAAACACAAGCAGCACTCATGACAGGTTCTTCCAACAGGATCAGTACCGGTAACATCCAGGAGGAGGAGCCTTGCTCACCATTTCTTCATCAGTCTCCAGAGTGACCTTAAAGATGTCCCCCTGCTCCGTCTGAGCCAGGAAGAAGAACATGGACTTGGTTTTGTGGGTGGCAGAGCAGACGAAGATCATGCCCCGCTCTGGGTCATCCAGGTCATTCTGAGGAACAACATCGTGACACAAACAGAATTTTAGTAGTCGTGGAATAAAATCCTCACCGGTCGGTGTGTCGCTCGTCAGAACAAACTAAAAGATTAACTTCACCCTGCGGCGGGGGATAGGACAGCGAATGTCAGGCTGGTCTCCAAAGTTCTTGTAGGTGATGTAGTTTTCAGAGCAGATCAGAACTCCACTGGGCCCATCAGAACCACCAGGAACTGGACAGACACACAAAGGTTCCAGAAGCGAACATTCAGTTTAATTTCCTGGTGATGAAAACGGTCTTTAAAACAACAACAAACTCCAGTTTGATAAAAAATATAACACTGAAAGTGTCTGAAGTAAAGATTTGCATCTAGGATCAAAGCAAACAGTGATGAACAGATTCTCCTGCAGCTACGTTCTGAGAGGAAGAGTCTCTGTGGATTGTTTAATTAAAAACAAAACAGAGCGGCGCTCACACTGTGATTTGTTGACCCGAAAAAATTTTAAAAGATGACCTTTTAAAACCTAACCTTGGTGTAAAAACATGCAAACAGTTTTAGCGAGAAGGTCAAAGGTCATGAGTCGCTGAAGAACTGTTTTAAAGTCAGAGACTGGAGAAGCAGCAGGCTGAGTGGAAAAACCTCTTCTTCTTAGAAATATTGTTAAAATCTCATCTCGTTCTTGAGGACCCAGGAGTAGATGATGAGATTAAATATAAACGCCGGACGAGACAATCATGTCATTTAGATAGTTCTGATGGCTCAACAGCTTCAGAACAGATCCACACACGCCAACACGTGTAGCATCCATGTTTCCTTTGGGCAGCGACGGCTCAGTGGTCAGCGCTGTTGCCTCACAGCTGGAGGGTCCTGGGTTCAATCCCCGGTTTGGACCTGAAGTCTTTCTGTGTGTAGTTTACATGTTCTCTTCATGTTTGTGTGGGTTTTCCCCAGATGTTCTGGTTTCCTATCACGATCCAAAAACCTGCATGTCAGGCTGCCGTCAGGCCCAGGCCTCCCTTACAAGGAGATCTGATCTCAGTGAGATTTGCCTGGTTAAATAATGGTTAAATAATGGTTAATAAATAATAATAAATAATAAACAGCACTTCTTCAGAACCGTGGACTGTTCACTGTGGAGTCTGATGGAAGTCCAACAATGTTCAGTCAAGTCATCTGGACTTTTTTTTTTTGAGAGAGAGACAAAACAATGATGGAAGTCATATTTAAATTAGATTCTGAACGACAACAGAAACATCAGAGCTGAGGTGAACGTAGTGCAAGATCTGAGGAGAAACACATTATTTACCATGTGGAAACATAAACTTTACATTTAAAGAGGATGAAGATGATTTTTGTTCTCCATCTGTCTAGCTGTGTGTCCATCAAGTGTTTGGGTTCCACCCAGACTAAATATGATCAGACTGCAGCAGGTACCTCAGCCTGATCCTCAATTTATAAAACATAAGTTCTGGAACATCCGTGTCTGAATTCCTACCAGTGATGAGGAAATTTCCATGTTCCTCCAAAGCTTCGCTGTACTTTCGGACCACGTGGTTCAGGCCCAGATCCAGCTCGTAAAAGGTGAGAGTTTGTTGTGTGTTTGCAGCAGCTTCTCCTGTTGGGTCGTTGTCCGCTTCCTGGAAACCACAGCAACCTTTTTATGAGTGATCAGAGGCGATTAAAGTGCGCTGAACACGTTCAGGATGATTCGTGAAGATTAAGATCAGAGGTGTTGAATCTTTCTCCAGAGGCAGTCAGAGAAGAGACATGATGAACTCATCACTTCATATAAAAACTCTTCTGCAGTTTAACTTGTCCTACACGTCCAACCTCAGTTTTTCATGAACTCACCTCGTAATCCATTTCCAAGCAGGCAAACATTGGATTTTCAAAGCCGACATCGACTCCCACCACGTGATAGACGAGCGTGTTTGCTTTGTGAGCTTCCAGAGGAGAGGAGATGGTCAGCCTGGCAGCAGCATCTCTGTTCAGAATATAAACCAGCTTCTGCTTCTCTATCGCTCCTAGAGGAGAGGAGAGCACATTTCTTTAACTCGTCTCGGTGTTTTATGAAACTTCCCTTCGGCGATCGGGAGCAGGAGATGGAGTTTGACAAACGTTTCCTATAAACGCTCACCGATCATAACGGCTCGGCCTTTAGGGTCGACAGCCAGGAACTGCCCGGGAACGATGCGCCGGCAGCCGCTCTTCCCAAACGTTTCCTGGTGGATCTTCTCAAACTGGTTTTTAGACGGATGATACTCCAAAATGACGATCCGACCACTGTCACTTCCCACAACGATGTAATCTAGAAACAAGAAGAAACAGCTTTAATCTCTGTGTGCAGGTTTACAGACAAACACCAAGTAGACTAACGGACCTTTGGTTCCTCCCGTGAGTCTGAACGCCATCAGGGACCTGATGATGCCGAACACTTCCATCGTGAGAAGAGTGTGCACCTTGCCCGTGTTGGCATCTGGACGCAGCAACTCTAGGATCTTTCCCCTGGAAACAGCAATCTCCTGCATCTTGGTTCCTACCCAAACACAAACATGATATTAGATGGTTCTGGTAAAACATAAAGGATGAGCTTCTGAGATAAATTAGATTTATACAGATTATAAAAAGGGTTTTCTACAACATGCACAAAAACCACCAGTGAGGTTTAATAACAGTCTGTTAGTCTGAGTTTAGTTTCTGTGTGTGCTGCTCTGAGCTGACAGCTCATACAGTTAGTTCACCTTTTTTTTTCTCTCTCGCTCTCGAAGAAGACAGACTCTCTCTTTCCCTCTCCTGCCTCCCCTCCTGCTTTTGCTCTTTGTTTTTGTGAAGCTTTTTGCATACCTTCCGAATTGCAAACTATGGATTTGTTCAGCTGGTCTCTCAACGCAACTGATCAAATGTTCTCACAAGAAGACAGGGTGAAGGAGAGCCCTCTTCTGGGAAACATAACTGGATTTACGATATCTGGATTCTGCTTTTAGGAGTTGGTGGAAATCTGGATTGTCGACAAATTTGAAAATGGCAGCAGCCGTTTGAGCTGTCTGGAATGTGTGTGCCGGGCTTGGCAACACTCACACTGTGTGCGAACGATCTGTGGACCTGTATCAGAGCTGAGCAGGCAGGGCTGTGGAACTTTGTGGCAGTGTTCACAGACAGTTGGAAGGAAGAGATCTTGGAGAAGTTGTAAGCCCGACTTCGGTAATCACGATTCAGCTGTTTGGGAGTTGCCATGACATGTACTAGCGAGACTGTAAAAGGCAAACGTGGAAATTAAGAGCTTGACCTGACCCAAACAATGTTGGAATCTGAAACTGGCCTTGGAAGGCTGACTATCTCAATTTCTCCTTGGATGTTATGGAAAAAAGACACTCTGACCCCATCCTACAACCCCCCCACCTGAGAACATCTGTGGACCCTTATCAGACCCTAACATCTTTATCAGGACTATGGAACCTATCTGGAAGAGTTCATTGACAATTTGACCGTCTTGTCGCTATAAATGGCTAAATTACGTCATCTGGACCTGTTCAGAAACGGGTCCAGATGACATGATTTAGCCATTTCTGTTAATTCAACATTGTTTCTCTGTATCAGATCGGTATCGGCCGATACTAAGGCGCAGGTATCGGTATCGGATCGGAAGTGTAAAAAGTGGATCAGTGCATCCCTATGCAAAAGATCTTTTTTTTAAAACCTTGTCTCATGTTTTATTGTCTTACGGTACACTTCCGTCTATCCTTCAGACGGATGTACGGAATGAAGTTTCACTGTACTCAACTGTACAATGACAATAAAGTTGATTCTGATTTGTCACATGAAATGGGTCAGCTGTGTTTGCCTGGTGGCCCAGAACCTGTACATCCAACCCGATCGACCCACATCCGAAACATAAACGCACACTTTTTAATAAGAGCTCTGAAAATAAAACTGAAACCCAAATTAACAGAAAGTAAAAGGAGGGTGGCAGGAGGTTCACCTGAGAAGTTTCCATGGATGGCATGGCTGATGCCAGTGGCCCGCTGTAGGGTGATGTTGTAGAGAAACATGGTTCTGGTTCCGGGTGGTTCTGGGCAGCAAACTGAGTGCTCAGCCCGACTCAGAGCTGCAAACAAACAAGAGGATATAATCCAATTTTAAAGTCCACTGCTGATGACGAGACAGAACCGCGGGACAAATATCTACTTCTGCAAGACGTAAACATCCCACCAAGAGATAAACGGTGTGACACGAAAAGGCGACATCTGGCTTCAAATCAGCCGGTTAAAGTATTTAATTCAAAAATCTGCACCAAACTGTCCTTCACACAAGACCAGTTTTATATTTAGTTCATTAAATCAGACTGGTTTATTGCACACATGCATCTATAAAATGCTTTTAAGTTCCTACTTAAAAAGAAAAACAAGCTGAAGTGGTCAAACTCCTAAAAATGTTCACAAATTCAGTTTTATAAATCTTTATCTGGACAATAAAATGCTTTTCTGATTAGTTTTTACATGTGTCCAGAACTCCCAGGTTTTTAATGGACCTGTTGATTATTTAGTTTTTTTATCTGGACATGGTCTAAGAGTTTCTGATCATATAAATAAAGTGAAATTAACCATTTTATTCTGTTATAAAATAAAGGCTTAAGATGTATTTAATTGATTATATATGTGGGTTAATCTAATCCGGAACGGAGTAGTTTTTATGATGGACCTGCTTGTTGTTGGTTCATATTTTTCACATTTATCGTCTCATCGCAGCAATTCTAAGATGTTACATCTTTAACTTTCTACGTTTTACACAGCTCATAAGAAACGAGTTTTCACTACAAACGAGCACTTTCTCATTAAACTCTGTGGGTTTAATGAGAATTGTTCGGCTTTATAAAGTATTTAAACATGAACACGGCCTTTTACTGGATGTTCATACGAAGCGCCACTTTTCGTCTGACGCCTTTATCTGTCGTTTCCTGCTTTAACTCAAAACAGTTTAACATTTTACTACAATATCATGTTCATTCAGTTGCATAGAGGTTGAAAGATTGTAAAACAAAATATTTACCGGTGCGTTTATTGAGATGACTGTGATTTCAGACGGATTTAGAGTTCGATCCATTCAAAGAAAACGAACAGGAAGCTACACAGAGCAGACGTTTGGGTCCTTCTGCATTGCAAAAGACGTTTTTTTAGGTGGCCCAAAGAGCGCCTGACTAAAAAAAAAAAAAAAAAAAAACCCACACGTGGCAGTAGCGCACTGTGTCCATTAGATGGCGGCAAAAGCGTTAAAAAGGGTCATGTAAGAAATACTGTACTGTACTAAACACCAAGAACAAGACTCAGTTCAAGTCAAACTAGCCATAATTTATTCATCCATCCAACCAAAATGATCCATCCATTCAACCATAATCCATTCATCCACCCATCCATTCATTCAACCATCATCCATCCAACCAACCATCATCTAACCATCATCCAACCATCAACCATCCATCCTCCAACCATCATCCATCCAACCAACCATAATCCATCCAACATCCATTCATCCAACATCATCCATCATCCAACCAACATCCAGCCATCATCCAACATCATACATTTATCATTCAACCAACCAACCATCATCCGTCCATCCTCCAACAATCATCTGTCCAACCAACCATAATTCATCCATCTTATCCATCCATCAGTCCATCTATCCATCCATCATCCAACCATTATCCCACATAACCATCCATCCAACCATCATCCAGCCATCATCCAGCCATCATCCAACATCATACATTTATCATCCAACCATCATCCATCCAACCATCCATCCATCCATCCATTATCTTTTACCCGCTTCTTCCATTTTGGGTCACGGGGGTCACTGGTACCCATGTCCAACAGTCACTGTGCGAGGGGCGGGGTACACCCTGGACAGGTCTCCAGTCCATCACAGGGACACATAGAGACAAATGAGACAAACAACCATTCACTCTCACTCACACCTAGAGACAATTTAGAGTTACCAATCAGCCTAACATGCATGTTTTGGGTCTGTGGGAGGAAACCGGAGTATGCGGAGAAAACCCATGCATGTACGGAGAGAACATGCAAACTCCACCAAGAAAGGCCCCCAGACCGGCATTTGGACCGGCAACCTTCTCGCTGAGAGGCAGCTGCTCTACCGGTTGCGCCACCTTGCTGCCCCACTCAACCAACCATAATCAATCCATTTTATCCACCATAAATCCATCTATCCATCCATCATCCAGCCATTATCCCACATCACCATCCATCCAACCATAATCCACCCAACCATCATCTAATTGTCATCCAACATCATCCATCTAACCAATCATCATGTAACTATCATCCATGCAGCCTCTGTCATCATCCATCCATCATCCATCCATCCAACATCATATAACAATCCATCATCCATCCTTCATCCATTCATCAATCCAACCATCAATCCATCATCCACCATCCATCCATCCATCCATCCATCCATCCATCCATCCATCCATCCA
>NC_056507.1:8595260-8600039 GCF_014905685.2 Nematolebias whitei
CCATCCATCCATCCATCCATCCATCCATCCATCCATCCATCCATCCACACACATACCACAGGAATGCTTATCACCCACTGAGTTTTGACTGAAATCTTCTTAATGGATCACAAGATAACTCCATAGGTGCTGCAGATGACTCTCAGCTACTACCACATCAAATTTTATCTGTAAACCCGATGGAGAGGAACTGTCTTTGTGTTTTCTAATGTAGATTAACTGCTGGGGCCATCTAAATTTGGGTTAATTTGTAGATTTTCATCACGTGAACATTTTTCTAAAAATGTAATTATAATCTGTCATTGGTTCATTTTGCTAACATTCACAGTCAAAACTCAAAACATGATAAATACCTTTACTGAAATAAAATAAATAAATCCATAAATTTTAATATTAAATTTAAATAAGTGAAAATACATTTTTATTCAAATTTTAAATAAAATAAAATACTTTATTTTACATTTTGGAGATGTCTAGGTGTATTGTGAAAGGGTAAAACCGGAAACAGTGGGTTCCGTCTCTTTCCTCCTGGTACTGAGGAGTACTTCATGGTCCTGCTCTTGTGTCGGACATCTGACAGCTCAGAACACGGGTTTTATTCTCCTCCTTTATTCAGAGCCGCGCGTGAATCTGTGCGCGTGCGCTCAGAAACACGCTCGCATTTGTATTCAGACAACGTGAGGGCTGCACGAGCTCCGAGCCTGGACCCTCCGCGGCTCTGACGGGGAGGATCGGATCCACCGAACCGGTACCGAGAGGTGAGAATCAAAGCGTTTCTGTTCCGGTCCGGTCCGGATTGTTGGGCCGAGATGAAGCTAGTACTGATGAAGAGGCGCATCCTCCTCCTCCTCCTCAGCATCAGCTGCTGGAGGCCCTGAGGTTCGGTTCGGTTCGGGAGGATCTGGGTTCAGGTGTTTGCCTTGCAGTGATTCAGCTCAGTGGGTTCGGTTCCGTCAGAGCAGGACTTTCAGTGGCAAAGGTTTCATAAAAGGCAGAATTTAGCACATTTCAGGGTAAACTGTGTAGATATCCTGTCTTTGTCCCTGTCCTCAGGATTTATTGGACACGTTGCTCCTCCCCCTGTCTTCCCCTCCTGTCTCTGTTCCTGTCTCGGTCTGTCCTATGGACTTGTCCGGTGTGTTGCTAAGGGACAGCAGCAGGATGCGGGGGCTAGGAGGTGGACCAGGATGTGTCCATATCTGTCCCTGGACCTGCATGAAGAGCAGGTCCACCTGAACTCATCTCAACACGTCTCATGAAAGGTTTTTAATTTGCATCCTCTTCCAGTGTGGGACATTTGACCCATCTGTGTCTGTCCAACGCGAGACATTTGATCCATGTGTGTCTGTCCAGCAATTGATATTTGACCCACACTTGTCTGTCTATCCAGCGCAGGACATTTGACAGATATTTATTTCCAACAAGGGACATTTGACCCAAATGTGTAAGTCCAGCAAAGGACATTCGACCCACACATCTGTCCAGTGTGGGACATTTAATCCATGTGTGTCAGTCCAGTGTGGGACATTTGACCCATCTTTGTCTGTCCAACGAGGGACATTTGACCCACACGTGTCTGTCTATCCAGCGCGGGACGTTTGATAGATGTGTATTTCCAGCAAGGGGTATTTGACCCACATGTGCCTGCCCAGCAAGGGACATTTGACCCATGTGTCTGTCCAGCAAGGGAATTTTGACCCACATGTCTGTACAGCGTGGGACATTTGACTCATGTATATCTGTCTAGCATGGGACATTTTACTCACACGTGTCTGTCCAGCGAGGGACATGTGGCCCGTTTGTGTTCAGTCTGAAAATATCATCGTTTTATTTTTGAGTCAGATTTCTTTCCTTCCATCCAGATACAGTTCACAGGTGCTGGTCTTAAAATTAGAATATTGTGAAAAAGTTTATTTATTTCAGTAATTCCATTTAAAAAGTGAAACTTGTATATTTTATTCATTCATTACACACAGACTGATATATTTCAAATGTTTTTTTTTTTTTTTTACTGTTGATGATTATAACTGAAAGCTAATTAAAACCCCAAATTCAGTTTTTCAGAAAATTAGAATATTGTGAATTGAAGAGACCTGGTGCCACACTCTAATCAGCTAATTAACTCAAAACACCTGCAAAGGCCTTTAAATGGTCTCAGTCTAGTTCTGAATACACAATCATGGGGAGGACTGCTGACTTGACAGTTGTCCAAAAGACGAACATTGACACCTTGCACAAGGAGGTCAAGACACAAAAGGTCATTGCTAAAGAGGCTGGCTGTTCACAGAGCTCTGTGTCCAACTAAGCACACTAATAGAGAGGCAAAGGGAAGGAAACAATGTGGTAGAAAAAGTGTACAAGCAACAATAGGGATAACCGCACCCTGGAGAAGATTGTGAAACAAAACCATTTCCAAAATGTGGGGGAGACTCACAAAAAGTGGACTGAAGCTGGAGTCAGTGCTTCAAGAACCACCACGCTCAGACATATGCAAGACATGGGTTTCAGCTGTCGCATTCCACTCTTGAACAAGAGACCGTGTCAGAAGCATCTTGCTTGGGACTGCTGCTGAGTGGTCCAAAGTTATGTTCTCTGATGAAAGTAAATTTTGCACTTCCTTTGGAAATCAAGGTCCCAGAGTCTGGAGGAAGAGAGGAGAGGCACATAATCCATGTTGCTTGAGGTCCAGTGTCAATTTTCCACAGTCAGTGATGGTTTGGGGTTTCTTGTCATCTGCTGGTGTTGGTCCACTGTGTTTTCTGAGGTCCAAGGTCAACGCAGCCGTCTACCAGGAAGTTTTAGAGAACGTCATGCTTCCTGCTGCTGACCAACTTTATGGAGATGCAGATTTCATTTTTACAACAGGACTTGGCACCTGCACACAGTGCCAAAGCTACCAGTACCTGGTTTAAGGACCATGGTATCCCTGTTCTTAATTGGCAGCAAACTCGCCTGACCTTAACCTCGTAGAAAAATCTATGGGGAATTGTGAAGAGGAAGATGTGATCCACCAGACCCAACAATTCAGAAGAGCTGAAGGCCACTATCAGAGCAACCTGGGCTCTCATAACACCTGAGCAGAGACACAGACTGATCGACTCCATGTCACACCACACGGCTGCAGTAATCCAGGTAAAAGGAGCCCCAACTAAGTTTTGAGTGCTGTACATGCTCATACTTTTCATGCTCATACTTTTCAGTTGACCAACATTTCTAAAAATCATTTTTGTTATTAGTCTTAATTAATATTCTAATTTTATGAGATACTGAATTTGAAGTTTTCATTAGTTGTCAGTTATAATCAACGTTAATAGAAAAAAACATTTGAAATAGATCAGTCTGTGTGTAATGAATTAATATAATAAACAAGTTTCACATTTTGAACGGAATTACTGAAATCAACTTTTTCATGATATTCTAATTTTATGACCAGCACCTGTATTAAAGCTAGAGACAAAACCAGAAGCAGGAAGTTGAAGCTGCAGCAGCATTTCCCCCTGGTGGCTGCTTCCAGTATAGTGTTTAAAGCCCACCCCTTCATGTGAACCAGCAGGATATAAAAATTAACACAACAAATCATTTAATCCTTTTTTTTAACCTTCTTGCCATTTGGTTAAACATTTTTTTAAATATATTTTGTTTTATTGAGTTCTTTGAGGCTTAAAGAAAAGTGTCATCTTACACATTGATTGACAGCTTGTTGGTGGGGGATATACAGGCAATATTTAGATTCACTACTACTTTACAAAGACTAGTTTCATGAAAATGTGTGAAAAACATCTGTGAGAAAATTTATCAGCTTGTTACCTTGATAGCTTGTTATCTTGTTACCTCGTTACCTCGTTAGCTTGTTAGCTTTTTACCTTGTTACCTCGTTAGCTTGTTAGCTGCTTCTCATCAAAACTTCAAGCCATATAAAGATTTTTATTTTCTTTAAAAATATATATTTTTTACACATTTGAAACAACTTTTAAAAACCCACCCTGCTCTGTAATCCTCTGCATTTGTGTTTCTGACATCCTTGGTCTTCATGATGTCACTTATTTGCAGTAGCTCCTCCTCCTCAGAGGAGTTCTGGTTTAGGTTCTGTTCAAAGCAGAGGGGGGTGAATACATACACAGACACCATTCAGTTTTGCGTTTCTGAATTATTTAAGACTAGTTTTTATTCCTTATTACGTCAATCTGAATAATAATAATATTTTAGTTTTGTTATAATTTAATGAAAAAATAATTTAAGTGGGAAAAAAAGCCAACAACAAAGAATGTGATGTGAAAAGATTGTCATGACACAGAGCCAAAAAAATCTACAGAATAATTACAAATATTACACGTTTATTATGGATCTTTCTACTTTTCTAGATCAGGTGTGTACATGCGTTTTACAAATATATACAGGTGTGCACTGGTATTTTACAAACCTTTATGGTTGTGCACACCAGTTTTACAAATATTTACGGGTGTGTACAGGCGTTTTACTAACATTTAGGTGTGTACAGGTGATTTACAAACATATACATGTGTGTACAGGTGTTTTAACAACATTTACATGTGTGTACAGGTGTTTTAACAACATATACAGGCGTGTACAGGTGTTTTAACGACATATACAGGCGTGTACAGGTGTTTTAACAACATATACAGGCGTGTACAGTGGTTTAACATTTTTTACAGGTGTGTACAGGCATGTTACAAACATATGTGTGTACAGATATTTTACAAACATTTATAGGTGCGTACAGGTGTTTTAAAAACATTTGTAGGTGCGTACAGGTGTTTT
>NC_056507.1:8600049-8611308 GCF_014905685.2 Nematolebias whitei
ACAAACATTTATAGGTGCGTACAGGTGTTTTACAAACATTTATAGGTACGTACAGGTGTTTTACAAACATTTATAGGTACGTACAGGTGTTTTACTAACATTTATAGGTGTGTACAGGCATTTTACAGGGTTGACTGTTGTTTTTTCCAACGAGTGTCTGTGTTTTTGGTTGATCAGAGCAACTGTTTTTTTTTCCTCTAAAACCAAACGTAAATCAATCCATCCATCATCTTTACCCACTTTATCCTTTCTGGGTTGCGGGGGTCACTGGTGCCCATATCCAGCAGTCACTGCGAGAGGCGGGGGACACCCTAAACCGATTGCAAGTTCGTCACAGACAGACACACATAGAGACAAACGACCATTCATTTTCTCACTCACAACTAGGGACAATTTAGAGTTACCAATCAGCCTAACATGCATGTTTTTGGTCTGTGGGAGGAAACCGGAGTACCCAGAGAAAACCCACGCATGCACGGAGAGAACATGCAAACTCCACCCAGAAAGGCCCCTGGCTGGGACTTGATCCGGCGACCTTCTCGCTGAGAGGCAGCAGCTATACTAAACGCGCCACCGTGCTGCCCACAAATAGAAATATAAAGTTTAATTCTGAAGTGTACTAGAAACTGAAGTGCAAAGTCTTTTAATTTGTAGATTTAGTTGCGGTGAAGTTCCCGCGAGGCTCAACAAGAAGGATAAAAGATTTAATCCCAGCTACAGATCTTAAACTTTGACATGAAAGCCTTCCGTGTTAGAAAAATGTTGGCAAAGGTTTAAACATGTTTAATGAGCAGAAAACAGTCAGTGACGTGTGCTCAGATCATCACCTGGACGTTAACAGCCTCCAGAGATCTGCTGTGAAATCTCAACCAGACACCTGACAAACTGTGCTGAGGGCAAACACGCCCACGTAATCCCATCAGTTTAATTTAAACTATTTACAGACAATGTATTTTATTTTATCACACACACACCTGTGTAAAACTGACTCCTTATATTTATACCGTGGAGCATCTGTAAATATTTGTTGTTTACTTTTTCAAACTGTTAGGTTTGAAATGAAAACATCAGCTGTTATCAATGGGAGGTTGTTCATCAAATTATAATGAAATGATTAAAAGTTTCGCACACAAAAACAAAACTCTTCTGCACTTTTTCTCACATTCAATATGCTTTTTTTTTTTTTTTGAATAATTTTTAGAAATGTTCAAAAACAAAACTTAGTGAGAGAAACTACCTTAGTGAGAGAAACTACACGTTAAAACAGTCCTGGACCCAACAGAACCTCCTTCAGAACCAGAACCCTCACTGGTTCTCTGTAGGACTTCACCAGTCTCTCTCCTGGTTCTGGAGGAGTTCTGACCACTCTTCTTTCCATCACTGAGGGTTCTGCTCAGCTTTCTGAAGGTCCACCACAGCTTTTCAGTCAGGTTGAGGCTCTGGACTCTGACTGGACCTTGGTTCTGTTCTTACTGACCCGTTCTTTTGTAGATCAGCTGCTGTGTTTGGGATCATGTTCCTGTTAGACCCAGTTTGGTCCAAGCACCAGCTGTTGGACAGATGGACTCATATCTGACTCCAGAACCCTTTGTTCTGCAGAGGAGTTCCTGGTCTACTCAGCTGTTTGCTGCAGTGCATTCTGGGTAAACATCTGTTCTTTGGTTGGTTCTGGTGCAGAAGTCTTGTGGTTCCTTTAGGTGAAAGTCGTGCTGCTAGGTTGTTTTTAGAGAAAAGAGGTCATGACCTTTGACCTGTTAACTGAGGCCGGGAGTCACTGCACGGTCTGACCTTCAGGGTGAATTAGCTGTCCGAAACGTTCTCTTGTGAAGAATCTTTCTCTAAATGACCTTTGACCCTTCTCTGATTGACGGACAGCTTCTCTGAGGTCATTGCTGATGTCTTTCCATCCGCACATTGTGCTAATTTATAAAACGCCTGTTTTGTTTGTGTTTTGGTTTGGGTCCAACAGAAGCTGCTCGTTCTGTTGGACTTAAAACAGAACGTCAGCAAAAATGTACGTTTTCATCTTTTAAAGACAAACCGTTTGAGTCAACTTAACAAATTTTCCGTAACTTCCTGTTTGATCAAATCATTTTTCAGAAACCAGTAAACCTTCCAGGAAGAGTCTTTGCTTTGCAGAACCAGATCCTATAATTATAGCCGGTTCTGCTCGCCCCAAAGCCGAGCGTGAACCTTTAGCTGATTATCTTCATTAAATCATTAGAAGTCTGCACCTTCTTCAAGCTCCACTCGTTAACTCGTTACTCGTTAACTCGTTACGCAGAGCTTCAGGATGGGTAAACAGTCCCAGACGAGCAGACGGAACTGGATTCTCTTCTTCCTGACCGGGTTAGAAGAACCTGCTGGTTTTACCCTCAGGAAGGTCCGATTGGGTTTTACTCAATGGTTTGTCTCAAAGGGACATTCAGAGGACAGGACAGCTGCTCTGAAGGTTCGGTTCCAGACTCCAGGACAACAAACCTGATGGACGTTGAGGCCTGATTTCAGGTCCAGTCAGGATGGAACCGTGTTGGATCAGAACATCTGACATGTTGGATACCTGAAGAGTGAAATATTAAATCTGATTATTTGTTGTGTTCATCTTCACGCTGCGGAGATAAACCTAATGTTGGACCCACTTCCTGCATGAAGTTCTGCAGAACATTCTGGATTGTTCTGAGAAGAACTTTCAGTTAAAACTGCAGCGTGAATAATCTTCATAAATCGGGTTCATCAGTTTGCTGTTGAACTTCAGATTAAGAGACGTTTCTTTTCTGCTTTCAGTATAAAAGCGTGAAAACGGAGGTCGGACCTCGAGTGTCTCTGAGACACAAACTGGTCTCATGGAGGTTTAAAACCTTGCAGGCTAAGACTGAAAATAGTCCAGTGCATCATGGGAAGTGAGGCAGGCAGTTCGACCCAGTTAGGAGGAGCCGGTGTGTCCTGCTCCATCACTTCCTGTCTTCGGCTGCAGCATGACGCCGGTGGTTCTACTGGAAGTAAGAACCAGGTCCAGAGGACAATGTTGGTGCCGGCACTGGTTCTGATGCTTGTCTGTCCCTGTCCTCCTCCCCCCTCCCAGATGGTCTCAGTTCTCGTCCTCTGAAGGTCACCGCAGTCTTGAAGTGAGCGGCAGCTCCGCAACTTATTGGATCTTTTGTTTGTTCTCGTTTGATCTGATCGAGATGAGCTCACTTGAATCCACCGAACTGAAAAACGCTCCTCAGTTTTACTTCGTTAAATCAAAGAGCTTTAGGAGGCTGCAGCTGTGGTCACTTCGTACCCGACTGGGTACAAAAAGGAGCGGTCTGTCCTTTGAGACGCCTCCTGATGATCACTGAAGGATGATTTATACATTTAGATCATTTCTGTGAATAAACACCCGGTGGTGTTGCGTTTACTCAGAACATCAAAGTGAAAAACAGAAATACTCATTCATAAACTCAACATGGCTTCAGTTACATGAATAATCACAGATTTATAGATTTTTATTCCTCACTGAGCGTGCACGTCACGGTGACTCAAAAACATAATCCCAGTCAGATGACCAGCAGTTAGCACGATGCTAACGGGCTCTCAGTTTAGCTTTCAGCAGAATGATTTGGTTCACGTGAAGACGATGCTCCAGCTCGAACAGTTTTACTCTTGGATGTAACTTCTGAGGAGCGAGGTGCGTGGAGGAGAATTTACCGTACGGTTGTTGGAATACATCTGCGTGGCTAAGACACTAAGACCCCGTTAATCCTCTCAAGCCTCAGATATGCACTAAAACGACGAAGATCCCAACCCAAGATGTCCTTCCTGCATCTGTCTGAGCCACAAACAATATGTGCATGTGGTGTATATACTCGTGCACGTGGGGACTGTATGAGTTAGGAGTTGAAGTGTATGAGTTCATCCCAGTGTCAGGGTCATGATTCAGCTTTTGTCAGCCCAGCTGCACTCACTCTCTAATCACCTGCGTCACCTCATGTCTCCGTGTCCTCATCGCCTGCTGTGAGTCCGTCCTGTTTGTCCTCTGCACTCTGGTCCCACCGGCTGACTTGTCCTCAGTTTTTTCTTCGTATTTCGCTTCTAAAATCAGCTTTCTGAGACATGTCCTGGTCTGAGCAGAGCGTCTCGGAGACGTGAGGACTAAAAACTCAGCGGCACCATGACAAGGTTTTCCTGCCATCCGGTCTGGTTCTGATGGGTCGTGCAGGCCATCATCAGTTCACATGGTTTTATTTGTCTCCGGATTTCAACTTTTCCACAGATTTCTCCAAGACGTTTCTCTGAATTCCTCAAAGTGGACAGGATCCGGACCAGCAGGTTTAAAGGCTTCTTCGTTCAGACACAATCATTTCAGTGGATCTTCTCTTCAGTCGATCCGACGTGAAATCCTCTGAATGTGACGCGACCAGGAGCAGAAACCGTTGGGAACAAACTGAACGTGTGCTCGAGGACGTCTCTGGCTGAACTTAAGCCCCGACTTTTATGAAGCCGGCAGCAGAGAGCCTCCCGTCTCAGCTGTCGTCATGGAAACGCCTCATCTTTCTCTCCTGCCTTCAGTTAATTGTGTCGCACGCAACAAACAAAACAACTAAAAATACAGACATCAGCATCGATGTCTGTTTGTGTGACACTGGTTTCAGCTTGATAAGTTGGTTCTGTCAGGACGAGCAACAATATTTACTCAGCCTGGGAGGAGGTTTCTGAAATCCTCCTCTTTCTGATTTTTATCCTAAATATTCACGCTGACAGGTTTTGGTTTCCAGACCTGATTTTAGAGGATTTGTTAGAAGTGGTCCTGATCCTCCGGTTTCTGGGAGTGGGTCACTGTGTGAGTGAACGCCTTCTGGTTTCTGAGAGTCCGACGGGAGGCGAGGCCGGTGGTTTGTGTCGTTGCAGAACCTCGGCATCGTTTCAAGCCCTGGATGAGCTGAAAGCTGCAGCTGAAGACGGTCAGAGCTCAGAACGATGACAGTTTGTGTTTATTCTTCTTTTCCAGGGTAAAAGTATTTTTAGGGTGTTTCACGCTGCCTTCTCTCCCCAGGTCCTTCCGTTTTGGGATGACTGTGTTCAGGTCCGTTCTTAAACGTTAACTTACGTTACATTTAATTTTACTAGATGTTCTTGTCTCTTGAGTAATTATTCGAGGTCGGTGGTAGTCCTGGAAGTCCTGCTCAATAAAAGATTTTTGTCCTGACCGTGGGCTCTGAACTTGGACTCATTCCTTGTGTCCTTGAGAAAACAACAGATGTTGACAGACAACGGAGGGAGAGAGGAGGGGAGAAGAAAGACAGAAAGAACTGAGAAGTGACCGAACGAGAAGCTGAGACATGAACAAACGTTCAGATGAAGACAGAAGGATTTAATGGAAAGCAGAACAACTTTAGTTTCTAAAACAATAAAAACTAGAAGAGGGGAATCCAGAGGACGTGTTTGTGTTTTATGATAAAATCCTGAAGCAGCTCAGAGCCAGGTGTGTCCGTCCTCTGGTCTCAGGTGAGGACGGACACCGTGAAGCTTGGACAGGAAACTGAAGAAGGTGGAAACTAAACATGTTTTAGTGAGATCTCCTGCAGGACTTGTGTCGAGCCTCCTGCTGCCCTGGGCTCAAAATCACCCACGAGGGTGTACTCCTCTTTATGATTTTATTCTCCATCCATCCATCCATTTTCTTTACCCGCTTATTCCATTTTGGGTCACGGGGGTTGCTGGTGCCCATGTCCAGCAATCACTGTGCGAGGGGCGGGGTACACCCTGGACGGGTCGCAAGTCCATCACAGGGACACATAGAGACAAACGAGACAAACAACCATTCACTCTCTCACTCACACCTAGGGACAATTTAGAGTTACCAATCAGCCTAACATGCATGTTTTTGGTCTGTGGGAGGAAACCGGAGTACCCGGAGAAAACCCACGCATGCACGGAGAGAACATGCAAACTCCACCCAGAAAGGCCCCTGGACCGGGGTTTGAACCAGGGACCTGCTCGCTGAGAGGCAGCAGCTCTACCAGTTGCGCCACCGTGCTGCCCATGATTTTATTCTAGTTTTTTTTATTTTATTGAGTCAATGGAGCTGTCAGTAAATGAGCTGCATGTAAAAAATCACTCTGACCTTTGACCTCTGACTCTAATCAGTCCCACTCATATCACGGCTCGTTTTGACAAAGTATAATCATTAAACAGGAGGCCTTCTAATGACTCTCAGCTACTACCACACTATAGTAACGCTTGAGACATTTCCATATTATGTCGACTTCAAAAGGTAATTGGTGTATGATTGTATTAGTTTCTGAGAGTTTGATTAAAATCTGTCCACTAGTGCATGGAATATTTTGCTAACAGACAAAAGACTAGCACGCACAGACAGGCAGTTACATTATCACCCACCTTTCATGGTGATATTAACACTTTAACCAATGAGAGGAGACACTTCCTGTTGTGGAAGAAGCTGCTTGACATCCAGGTGGACAATAAGTGGTCCTGTCGTTTTGTCTCCACAGATGTCCTGCTGAATGAGAAGTTGGACGTTGAGGACTGAAGGACGTCTCATCAGCTGATCCACTTACCTGGAAGTCTTGGTTTCAGGCAGGACAGACTGCAGAGGTTTGCCTTTACCTGTGCAGGTGAACGAGCCAGGTGATACCTGGGTGGGCAGCTGGCAGGAAGTGGACGGTTCTACTCCCAGATCGTCTTCAGCTCACCGACCCACACTGATGTGAGGCACAGCTGGAGCTCACAGTTCAATTAACGGAGCTTAAATCTCTCTCTCACACACACACACACACACAGACACACACACACACACACGGAGGGCTGAAGGACAGATGCTGCCCCCGCCCTTCCTCTCATCATCCTCTCAAATCCAGCTGGACAGAAGATGAAATCTGAAGCGGGCCGGTTTAGTCTTTTGTTCCTCGCTGCGGCCCGACCCGGATCGACGCTCCTCTTCCTCCCAAGACTTTCTGTTGGAGAAGAGAGAAACACCGAGGAGAGCTGGAGCTGCAGCAGACGATAGAGGAGAAATAAAAGGAGTAAAATGAGCAGGAAACACAGGGAGCGTCATTAAAACATCAAACAACAACAATCAAGCTTCATGGCCACGAGGACAGACCTCCTCCTCTGATCTGCTCTCATCAGCTTCTTTGCTTCAGGAAGCTGAGCAGCTGAGCTCAGCTCTCAGCCGGATGGCAGAGAAGCTGGAAACGCACTGATAGCTGAAGCTGCTGGACGAAGCTGAAGCTGCTGGACGAAGCTGAAGCTGCTGGACGAAGCTGAAGCTGCTGGACGAAGCTGAAGCTGCTGAAGCTGAACACTGCCAGCCCACAGAGAGAGAGAGACAAGAAGACAAGAGGAACGTTTTAAATCAGAGAAACAAGGGATGAAGGACTTTGGACTCTGGCAGGTCACAGCTGGTTCTGTGGGACAGTTGGACACCAGAGGGACGGAGAGAATCCTGGACAGAGACCAGCAAAGAGACGGTGAGGGACACTGAGAATCCTGCAGAGGGACACAGACTGTTCTGGTCCGTTTCTGGTGTCCAGGGTGGTCCGGTGTGACCGTGGGGTCGTCCCGATCACCGCACCTCGGTGGTTGTTGGACCGGGGACAGTGGCAGGCTCAGGGGTGGGTGCATGGCCATGGGGGGGCCGGATCCCGTCGTCCATGCTCCACCGCGACAGGGGCTTTGGCTGGGGGTCCTGGAGCTGGGGTCCGCCCAGGGGGACTCCTAGACTGTCGGAGCTCAGGCCCTGGATGAGCGGGGGGTTGGTGGCGGTGGGTGGGGGTGGTGTCGGAGGTGCCGGAGCGGAGAAAGGAGGCAAGGTGAGATGTTCCCGCAGATTCTGGCTTCTCTTCGGGACTCTGGTCCTGGTCTTCCTCACCTCGCTCTTCCTGTCCGTCTCACTCCGGGGAGGCGTCAGCTTCAACTACCTGGAGCCGCCCGGGTGGGAGGAGTCAAGGCGGGTGAAGTTAGTGCCCAGCTACGTGGGGGCGCACCACCCGGCGGCGCCCGAAACACCACAGCAGAAGACATGTGCCTGTCCTCGCTGCGTCGGGGACCCCGGAGTCTCTGATTGGTTTGACGACAACTACGACCCGGATGTGTCTCCGGTTTGGACCCGGGACAACATCCAGCTGCCCCCTGACGTGTACTACTGGTGGGTGGTGAGTACCAACATCCTCTAGCTACTGATGCTGCATCTCTGTTTGTTTGTTTGTTCGTCTGTTGACCTCACAGGAAGCACAGAGCGTGAAACTTAACATCTTCAGGTTCTGAACCGTCAACATAAAAACTAAACTACAAATCTGCTCCTCACGTTAGAGAACTGCAGGGAAATATTTTATACAACTCTTTGATTTATTTACAAAAGAACATTTTTGCTAAAAGATAAAGTCGTAGTTTAACGTTTGGAGGAACCTCAGCTTCAGGAGGAACAATGCTGGACCAGCTCTTTACCCTCACTAGAGTCGTTAAGGGCTCATGGGAGTTTGCCCATCTGGTCTACATGAGAAGGCGCTGGACCATGTTCCTCGAGGTACCCTGTGTGTGGGGGGGGGGGGGGGGGTGTCTGTCAGTATGGGGTTGGGGACCCGTTAAAGTGGGTCATTCAGTCCCCGGTAGTAAATCCGAGTCCAAGATCTGGACTGGATGGTGTCACGTTGGAGCCAGACAAACAAATAATAAACAAAATGCTACAAAACGGAAGGACTTCATGGACAGGGCCTGATGAGTGGAGCGGAGACAACTGGGCAGGATAACAGGGAACAGGTGAGAGTGGGCGGGGCCACAGCTGAGGAAGGATAGCCTGATGGAAACAGAGGACACTGGGAGAAACAGAACCAAAAGACTCCAGCGCCGTCAGTCAGCGGTAGAGGTTTTAGTTTGGAGGCAGAAAGAGCTGATCAGTGATGAAGGACGATGTTCCATCAGATTAGAGATGATTTAGGATTATTAAACAGATGAAATTTCAGAACTGACAAGTGCTGGAGGAGCTTCACTTGTTTTCTTGATGAAAACGTGTCACACAAACAGGATAAAAGCTTCACGCTCAGATCTGGACTTTAAAGTTGCACCGCCTGTTGAAGCCTCTCAGAACCAGGAAGGAGCACGGCGCGCACGTCACGTGTTCACCAACGATCTCTGGAACCGTTGAACGTCAGGCCTCAGCGTGTCGTCAGAAACGACAGATCCTGACCCAAGGTTCTGCTGTAAACGTGTCGCCACGGAGCGGCTGTGAGAAAGTAAAACATTTTACCTCCCGTTTTTTATTCCATCGCTCTGAACTTAAAAACACGACGATAATAATAATTTTTGTTCTAATTTAAACCGACGGCAGACGCACCAGATGCATATTTCTCCTGACGCTGAAGATTAACAGAATGACCTGAAGATTTACTGTACGTTGTTGTTTTGTGTGTAATCAGATGTTTGATAAATGAGTTTTCAGAGTGTGAATGAGGCGAGGCCACTGATATCCAAACGCCACGTATCATCCGGTACAAACCCTGCAAGCGTGAGTCTGAAGGGAGCAGAATCTCCTGAGCGTCTCGGCCAAAGCTCGCTGATTAACAGCTTTCTGCTCGTTTGTTTGTGGGCCTCCAGCTGAGCTGCTCATAATCCCAAATAAAACTCTTAACAGCTGAAGCCGCACGACTCCTGAAGTCCCAACAGCACGGCGTTCTGCGAAGAGACGCTCATCGGCTCCTAGATGTACCTGCTTCACACGCAGACCGGCTGCAGGGCATTCTGGGTAAGTCCTGTGGTCGGGTTCTGACGCAGGTCCTTCAGAAGATAGCTGTCTGACCTGTCTGAGATGGAGCTCATGCACTGCACGGTCTGGCCTTCGGGGTGAATTAGCTGGATGCGACTTTTGACCCTTCCTGAAACGAGTCACTCGGGAGTCTCGGAGCCTCGCTGTCACGTCGCACGAGTTTTAAACGGGTCTCCGAGTGGTCTCGAGCAGGGCTTCATTTGTAAATCGACGCCTCAGTAGCGGGCAACATTTTGGTGTATTTTAACAGGTCGTTAAACATCTATGCTTACTTACATTTGTAAGCACTCGTATCCCCGTCCTCCTCACTTGACGGTTCTGAGCCGACCCTTTTCTACTAAATTCACTGTCCGACTCCACATGTGAAACCTCCGGGCACTCACCCCCACCACTCTTTTAGGGGCAGATTTTTTTAAGGGTAGAGGCAGAAATGCTTCACTTGATGGGGCAGTTGATCGTATGTGATATTAAGAAGTCGTGTTGTGTTTAAAACGAGTGTTTATATAATTATTTTCAGTTGACATAAACAATACAAGGCTTATTCGTTCAAGGCAGTCATGGTTGTTCAGAACGTTTTTATTAGTAAGCCTGAGCGGATCCAAGCAGTTTCCGGATAAAATAAGAGAGTTCCCTGATCCGGTTCCGGCAGGATCCAGCTCAAATTAAGTCCTGGTCTTGAGTCTTCGTGGTGGTCCAAGTCCGTCTCAGACGAGGGTTTGTAACTCCAGAGCTGTGGACTCACAGAAAACAACGGATCAGGTTCCTGTAAATGTGGGAACATTTTGTCTCCATCTGATCCTCTGTAGGTCGTTGCTGATGTCTTTCCGACTTGGCGTTGTGTTAACACTCGCCTGTATGCTCCAGAGCAGCAGAACCTCCTGATGAGGATCAGTTCTGAGATCTTGTGGGAGCAGCAGGACCAGTTTTCTCTAGCTCTGACGACACAGTGGACCTGAGTTCAGTACCTGAGTAGAGCTGGAGGGGTGCACCTGTTTTCTGACGTGCACGTCAGCATCGTGGCGCCTTCAGCTGTAGTTTCTTTTGTTTTTCCACTGTAATTTTTATTAACATTTTCAATAGTAAATAACATTCTAAGGATAAATCTCATACATTTTCCAGATTATGGTAACCTAAGCAGGCCTCTCTTTACAATAATAATTCCCAAAAATAACAATAAAGGGGTACACACATTTATACAACATCCATCCATCCATCCATTTTCTTTACCCGTTTATTCCATTTTGGGTCACGGGGGTCGCTGGTGCCCATGTCCAGCAATCACTGTGCGAGGGGCGGGGTACACCCTGGACGGGTCGCAAGTCCATCACAGGGCCACATAGAGACAAACGAGACAAACAACCATTCACTCTCTCACTCACACCTAAGGACAATTTAGAGTTACCAATCAGCCTAACATGCATGTTTTTGGACTGTGGGAGGAAACCGGAGTACCCGGAGAAAACCCACGCATGCACGGAGAGAACATGCAAACTCCT
>NC_056507.1:8611708-8613829 GCF_014905685.2 Nematolebias whitei
GGCCCACTTCTAGTGTATATTTGAATGATGGTAATAGTATGGGTATCAGGTCTTTAAAGATCCTGTACCACTCTGCTGGAAACCCGTCGCTTCCAGGGGATTTTTTAGTCCCAAGTCTTGAAATGGCTCTAGATCATCATGTGTTATACTGTAGGTGCTGTGAGTCTCCTGTTTTGCTCAATTCCAATTGTAGGTAAATCCAAAGAATTAAGAAATGTTGTTTTTTTCCAATACTGCTTGAAGAGGGAGGTTGTTTATATAGATTTTCACAATACTTTCTAAAAGTTTCTTCTATTGCTTCTTGGCTAGACTGTAGATGCTGTAGTTTCACCAGAACCTGCGTGGCCCATGGGTGGGCGGGAAGCGACGTGAAAGATGGGACTTTGAAACATCCTGATCACCTCCTCATCCCCACTTACAGCTGAGCCAATCCCGTCTTAGCTCTACAAGCTGCTCGTCCTGCTGCCAGACGTGGCTTTACTGCACAACTGGAGCAAACTGGGTCGGCTCGGCGTTGATTCTGTTGTGATATTTGTCTTCCCTTGCCTGCAGTTCTGCTCCTTTGGCCCCGCCCACTCTCACCTGTCATGCCAGGTGTTTCCACTCCGTCCATCAGTCCAAAGAATCAGTTTTCATTCCTTCCTCAGTCGAGCGTCGCTGTGCCTCGTTGGCCTTTTAGTCTCATCCATTAAATAAATGTTCAATTTGAGTTTGAGTCTGCATTCCTGGGCTCAGTCCTCCGTAATCTGGGACAGTTCTGGAGGACGTTGGAGACGGACAGGAAGTCTTCCCAAGGACATCGTCTCTGTGGTTGTGTTTGCATGACTTGTAGTTGGAGTCAAATGTGAAGAACTGGGTCCAACAGCTTCTGGTTTAGTATTTGATTAGATCGCAGGTTCTTTCAGATGATCCAGTCAACGTCTGGGACAAGACCAGCACTGAGACTGGATCAGCACCGTAACGCTTCTCTGATCCAATTGTTGAAGAATTTCAACGATAATTTAGGACTACTTCAAATAAAAATAACTTGCCTTCATTTCCACAACGTTCATGTGGTTTTTACCAGAACTTTGTTAGCAGAGATTAGTTCTTGTTCTGATCCATAAATCCAGATGAAAGTGAAGCTCGTGGCCGGAGACGGAACAAGAAGAACCATGATCTCACCTAGAACCAAAGACACGAAGAACCCAGAGTCGAACCGAAGAGGAACAAAGAGCCGAACGTCTGTAAACTGAAATACCGTCCGGTTCATTTCTCCTTCTTCTCCCCGAGAGAAACCCTTCAGTCCAGAAGATCAACCAGGACCTGGTCTTCATCAGAGCCCAGAACTTGTCACCACTCACCGATGCTTCACATCAGAACAGAACCAGCTCCTGTTGGTCAGGTCGGGTCAAGTCTAGCTAATGGAACATCAAATCAGGTCTGGGGAGGATGAAATTAAAATATTAAAGTTAAAATCAAAGGAAATTATGTTATGGAAATATATCGGATATGAAAACAAGTTTTTTTTTATGTTTAAATTAAAAATAGCTCATATTTTTACAGATATTACACAATATATATAAAAAAAATTAAGAGTCAATTTGCCATTTAAACTCAAGTAAAGTTTGGTTTTGGTTGTTTTTTTGTGTTCAGTTTAAATTTGAAGCCTCCTGCATTGACGGCGGCTCCTCATTACTCCCTTTATTTATTTATTTTGTTTTCCTGCAGATGCTGCAGCCGCAGTTCAAACCTCACAACATCCAGCAGGTTCTGCTCAGACTTTTCCAGGTACTGAACCCAGATCACTCCGAGCTTTCTGCTGTTACAGTAGTCAGCTCTGAGCTGCAGGTTCTTCCTCTTCCTCCTCTTCCTCCTGTGAAGACCCCAGTCCGCTCCACCTGATCTCATCCTGATCTCGTCTCAGGTGATCCCTGGACGGTCCCCGTATGGTTCCTGGGATCCAGGACGCTGCCTGCGGTGCGCCGTGGTGGGAAACTCTGGAAACCTGCGCGAGGCCGGATATGGAGCCACCATCGATGGACACGACTTCATCATGAGGTGAGGAAGAGGAGGGACGTGGCTCATCATCCTCTGTGTGTGTGTGTGTGTGTGTGTGTGTGTGTGTGTGTGTGTGTGTGT
>NC_056507.1:8613839-8641872 GCF_014905685.2 Nematolebias whitei
GTGTGTGTGTGTGTGTGTGTGTGTGTGTGTGTGTGTGTGTGTGTGTGGTGGGCGGCAGGGGGCGTGTCTGAAGCTAAATTGAATTGAATCTGTTTAATGCAGTCCTGCTGTCTGCTCTCTGATTGGCTGACAGAGGTCACCTGACCCCTGTGGTCACCACAAAGAGCTTTTTGTCCCGAGAGCTGTAACGTACCCTGTTCATTGTCTCTGATGTGCACACGCTCGTGCACAGAGGCGCCTCAGCTCAGATCTGAGTGATCCTGAACACTGATCCATGTTGTTTCCCGTGTTTACGTTCAGGACACAGATTAAAAACATGTTTTATTTAGTAAAGAAACATCAGATTTATTAACTGAAGATGGTGAAATAAAACACTAATAATAATAATTATTATTATTATAAGCAGAAACTGATGTTATGAGGGTTTAATTTGTGTTTGTGTATCAGATGCTGCAGCAGCTACACGCCTTAAACTGTCGAAGCAGCAACATGTTGGTTTTTACTCTTTACTGTCCCGAGGTGTGAATGTTTGTCTCTGTGTCCCTTTGATGGACTGAAAACATGTCCAGGTGTCTCCTGCCTTTGTAGCAGCTGAGATAGACACCAGCTCCCAGCAACCCAGAAAGAAGAGTAGGTTAAAGAAATTGGTGGAAGAAATGGATCTCCTCAGAGTTTCACATCAATCAAATTTATTTATAAATCACTTTTAAGAACAAAATGCTGTGTGCCAAATTGAGTGAAGGTACGATGTGGGTGGAGGTGGGTACTGTGTGGGTGGAGGTGGGTACTGTGTGGGAAGAGGTGGGTAAAGTGTGGGCAGAGGTGGGTATGGTGTGGGCGGAGGTGGGTAAAGTGTGGGCAGAGGTGGGTACTGTGTGGGCGGAGGTGGGTACAGTGTGGGCAGAGGTGGGTACGGTGTGGGCGGAGGTGGGTATGGTGTGGGCGGAGGTGGGTACAGTGTGGGCGGAGGTGGGTACTGTGTGGGCGGAGCTGGGTACTGTGTGGGCAGTCGTGGGTACTGTGTGGGCGGTCGTGGGTACTGTGTGGGCAGAGGTAGGTACAGAGTGTGTGGGCGTGGGTACGGTGTGGGTGGAGGTGGACAATATAATGTGCTCAGCCTTGAACACTGGTGTTTGATCTAAATGTGTCCACATTTAACGCGGCTGTGTTCAGGTCACAAACAGAACCGAGTTAGCCTGAAGCTGAACCTCCAGAGACGTGACGGAGCTGATGGTTCTGAACCGGCAGGGTTGGGTTCTCTGCAGGTCTCACAGTGTTCCACTGTCCCTCAGGATAAATCTGGCTCCCACGGTGGGCTACGAGGACGACGCCGGCAGCCGGACCACGCATCACTTCATGTACCCGGAAAGCGCCAAAAACCTGGCCCCCAACGTCAGCTTCGTCCTGGTTCCCTTCAAAACTCTGGACCTGGTCTGGATCACCAGCGCACTGTCCACAGGCCAGATTCGATTGTAAGACACACAGATGTTATTGTTCATGTCACTCAGTACGTTTACCATTAATGATTACCGGAGAATTACCGGAGAGAGGCCGAGAGATCAGAGCAATCTGTCCATCATCCTGCAGTCAGAAGGCTGATTGACAGGGTCTCATATGGTTCTGTCTTTCAGCACCTACGCTCCGGTGAAGCAGTTCCTCCGAGTAGACAAAGAGAAGGTGAGACTCAGTTGTCTCTCTCGCTCTCGCTCTCTCTCTCTCTCACACACACACACACACACGCACACACACGCACACACACACACACACACACACACACACACACACACACTGAGGGATTATAAACTCTCTTTGTTGTCTCTAATCTGCTGCTCGCTCTTAATCTATGATTAGGAAATAGACTAATCCTCTTGAAGATGGTCTGAACATCTTCACCTGCTCAGAGATCTAGTCTTTGGTTCTGATCCATAATTATAGACAGAGACAGTTTTAGTCCTGGATCGTCTCAGCGGTCATGGACATGTCTTCGGACAGATGAGACAGTTCAAGACAAACAAGATGTAACAGATGTGTTAAATGTTTTCAACAAAGACTCTGAGAACCTTTCAAGACAAATCTCAAATGTGTTTCCAACTATTCTCCAGTTTGTCTCCAACTAGTCTCTAGATTGTCTCAAGTTTGTTTCTGGTCTAAAGTTTGTCTCCAACTGTTTTCCAGTTTGTCTCCAACTTGTCTCCAGATGTTCACCAGTTTGTCTCCAATTGGTCTCAAGTTTATCTCCAACTGGTCTCAAGTTTGTCTCCATCTAGTCTCCAGTTTGTCTCCAACTAGTCTCCAGCTATTCACTTTGTCTCCAACTTGTCTGTTTTGTCTCCAAATGGTCTCCAGTTCGTTTCTGACAATCCCAGCCCATTGAGAGACCAGTTAGAACCTGTTGTGACTGAGGGTCACCAGGCAACAGAGGACATTTGACTTTTTGTTTTATTTCGAATGCCTTGGGTTTTAATTTTTAGATCCAAACTGTGAGAAGCATCAAACTGTTTCTTTTACTTTTTTAATTTGAATTCCTTGAATTGTTCTAATAAAACTGAATTAAGATCAATTTTAAAACTTTTATTAAAGCAGAAACCCAGAGGGACGTCTTTTCATTCTTCAGTTCTGTGAAAACTTGATGGAGAATAATGGATCTCATGAGTCCTGCTTCTGGTCTGTGGTGGACTTGTTTTGGTTTTCTGAAGACTTTTGGATCCAGAGTTTTTTGGTTTCCTCAGGTGTTCAGAGATGCATCAGGTCCAGTTTTCAGTTCTTTGGGAATCTATAATGTTGTTTTCTGTCAAACTGTGGAGAGAAACCAGCCAAAGTCCACACAAATACTGGAGTCTGTAGAACTGTTGACCTGGACCTCTTTAACTGAGTCCATGACCGTCTGAATGATTAGGAGGAGAAACTAAAGGGATTAAAACTTTCACCCAGATTACTGATGACCTGGTCTTCCTCTGTCCTCCGTTCAGGTCCAGATCTTCAATCCTGCCTTCTTCAAATACATCCACGACCGTTGGACCAAACACCACGGGCGGTACCCCTCCACTGGCATGTTGGTTCTGTTCTTCGCTCTGCACATCTGCGACGAGGTCGGTCCTTCTGGAACAAAGTTTTTGTTTGCGTTTTTGGACAGAGTTTCGGTCTGATCCTTCCGTCTCCGCTCCCGCAGGTCAACGTGTTTGGTTTTGGGGCTGACAGCCGAGGAAACTGGCACCACTACTGGGAGCAGAACCGCTACTCTGGAGAATTCAGGAAGACCGGGGTCCACGACGCTGACTACGAAGCCCAGATCATCCAGCAGCTGGCCAAGGCCGCAAAGATCACAGTGTTCCCTGGAAAATGATCCAGATCCAGAGGGGTCTGAAGTGTGAGGAGCGGAGCAGAAATAGACTCTTAGATGTTCTTCAGTTTTTCTGTTTCAGGTTGAATCAGAGCTTCAGTGAGAGACAAAACCTCCACAGCCAGGACTCATCATGGTGTAAAGTCCATCTGTGAGCTGGACCCCCACCCAGCCCCTCCACCAGCTCTGGACTCTGTCCAGTAGAAACATTTGAGGATGATTTCAAAAACACAAAATACCGGAAAGTTCACGTCTGCATCTCAGCTGCTGTTTGAAGGAGATCCAGGCTCTGGTCTGTGTGGGAACATTTCTTTATCCAGTTCGTTTAGAACACCTCTGATCCACGTGAGAACATCTCTGATCCACATGAGAACACCTCTGATCCACGTGAGAACATCTCTGATCCACGTGAGAACATCTCTGAACTACGTGAGAACATCTCTGAACCACGTGAGAACATCTCTTATCCACATGAGAACATCTCTGAACCACGTGAGAACATTCTGATCCACGTGAGATCATCACTGAACTACGTGAGAACATCACTGAACCACATGAGAACATCTTTGAACTATATGAGAAAATCTCTGATCCACGTGAGAACATCTCTGATCCATGTGAGAACATCTTTGAACCATGGGAGAACATCTTTGAACTATGTGAGAACATCTTTGAACTATGTGAGAACATCTCTGATCCACGTGGAACATCACTGAACCATGGGAGAACATCTCTGATCCACTTGAGAACATCTCTGGTCCACGTCAGAACATCACCAAACCACGTGAGAAGAGCATTACTGAACCACGTGGGAACATTGCAGAACCCAGGTCCTGGGTCCCGTCTTCAGTTTGCTCCACAGACATCTTCTTCTGTTCGGTCTTCAGTTGACTGACTGCTCAGATGAGACCTGTGGGTTTATCAGACCTGTCACGTGGAGTCCCGCCTCCAGGGTCCATTCAGTCAGCAGCAGATCCACAGAATGAGAACTACTGACTCACCTCAGCTTTTAATCGCCATGACAACCGTCAGCCTGCTGCTGTCCTCATCCACATCCATAAATGGATGATGAAGAGGATGAGGATGGAGGCTGCGTGCTGGCTGGGTTCTAAAAGGTTCTGACCCAGATTAAAGCCCCATGACATGGTGGAATATGTAAAATCGCCTTCATTAACCGCTCGCCCTGTTCCTGCTCGGCCAATCAAAACCTCAGCTCAGCCTGGAGGCGGAGCCACGCAGCTTAGCCCCACCCCTTCAGTGTGTACAGCCTGGCTTTGGGTTCTGGTGCTGTTCTGGTTCCTGTCATCGGACAGGAAACCTGAAGGAAAACGTTTGGTTTGAGCCGCAGCTAAAACTAATTAAAATAATCGTTACTTCAGACACAAACCTTTAGTTCCTGGTTTTAATTATTTATGATAAAAACTTTCTCAAAGGTCAGACAGAAGTTGTGAGTTTATTTTTTAAATAAAATCCTGCAGCACTAAAATGGATCAGCTTTTATATTTAACGTTGGTAAAAGATGACCCACCTCGTCAGTTTAGCAGAGTGAGCTGTAGCAGCTGAGATCGTCCCAGCATGCTCTCTGAGGGCTGACGGGTCAGGTGAGGCAGCGGGTGATACGTTAACCTTTGAGAACTCAGGTGGGTTTAATGACAGAACCGGACTCGGCGGGGTTCTGGTGGGGAACCTGGATGTTTCAGTTTGTGGCTTCAAACCAAACACCTGAAGTGATGTGATACGTTTCCTGCAGCACCAGAACAACTAGAACCAGCCGAGGGTGTGAGGATTAACACACACACACACGTGCGCACACACGTGCACACACACAGTGATGGTCGGGCTGTTTCCTGAGGTCTGAACGTTCGATGCAGCTGAATGTGAACGGACCGTTTGTGTTTTCTGTCTCCTGCTTCTGTGCCTTGTCCTGCTGCTGGACGCCTCCTGCTACATCAGCAACACACACACACACACACACACACCTGCCTCCTCTGCCGTTTCCCATCACACACTCGTGGCTGAGAGCTGTGCCTTCTGCTCGCTCCTCTCAGTCCAAAAAGAGAGACGATGTAAACTCACGATGCTGTGCAGAAGTCCTGATCCAGAGCTTCATGTGGTCTGTGGTTCTGGATCCAGTTCTGCAGACTCTCTGAAGATCTTTCAGATTTCCTCTTGGTTTTGGTCCCTCCCAAGGATCGTCATAAAACTCAACCAGGTTCAGGTCTGAATAATATTTTTCCATCAGAGGACCAGAACCTGAAGGTTCTGTCTTTCAGGACCTGATGAGATCCATTTCCAGCTCAGCTGCAGTTCTGTCCTCTGCTGGTCATCAGAGGTCAAAGGTCAACACATTCCTATGAAAATGCACACTGTAGAACTGCTGATCCAGAACCTCTGCACAGGAAGGTCCGGGTCAGAGGACGTAGAACTGAGGACAGGATCAGGACTTGCCTCAGGTCATCAGTGAGGTGTGGGCCGGTTTGTTTCATTTCTCTGTAGACGTTTTAAAAACATCTGCTTGGACTGAAAGCTTTTAATCGTTTTGTTCTGGAGCCAAGCGTCTTCATGCAGACGGTGAGAACCAGAGCAAATGGTTCTGATTATTCTAGACCAGAACACAGACCGGATCCTCCAGCGGGTCGTGGACCTCCTGAAGATGTGCAGATCCCTGCTGAGTTTATTTCATCAGATCTTTCAGCGACGCGTCGGTTCCTTTAGTCATTTTAGGGCCGCGTGTCGACGTCGCCTGGAGGAGCCTGGGGCTTTAAACCAACAGGAAGTGCCAGATTAAGAGTTTTAATCCGAGCTCGTTATAAAAAGAGGAAGACTTCACGTTTTGTTTTCCATCAAATCTGGAGCAAACTTAGCAAGTTTAGGTTCTTTGTTTCTGCAGGAGACGCAGAAGAGAATCCTTCAACAAAAACAAGTTTTGATCTGAACGTTCAGCCCAAACTGAGCCTTTCTGACAGGAAGTACATTCAGTTCTTTCATAATAAAGTATTAAGTGAGGAAAAAAAATACTTTGAATCATGAGAAACTCCCCACATCGGGTCAGAACCGAGCCGTTTAGTGATGTAACAGCTGACAGGTAGTTTATTAGAGCTGTAGTGAGTTTTTAACGTCTGGTTCTGGGGGGAGCAGAACTTCTGTGTTTGACGCTGCTGTTCAAATTAAAGCTCATCAAACTCCTTTTGGACCTGATGTGTTTTATTGTATTAACAGGACGTTTTCAGAAGAACCTGAGCTTATTCAGAACAAAACGGATCTTCAGGTGAGCTTCACGGCTGGAGTTCATCTGCAATGATTTTTAAATTTTCAGGTCTTTCCTTCAGTTTTGTTCATTAAATGAGAACAAGTCAGTAAAATCCTTCAGCTCAGAAATGAGCTCTCCTGCAGCTGCAGACGAGTTCAGATCAATTTTCATCTTTCACATTCATCCGAACACTTCTGGTTCCACAACATTTTAAACATGAAGATCCAAACGTCCACCTGAAACTGATTCAGATGTTCAGGAACTGAACTGGAACACCACTGTCCCTGTCCACAGTGGAGACGGTTCACGGACTGACAGAAGGTCCAAAACCTTCAAGTTGGACCAAAACCAAAAGTCTGATGGTCAGACGAGACAAAGGTTGAGACAAGGAGGACAGTTGGACGAGTCGAGGTGAGACTTTCTGATCTGAGAACACTTAACCAATTGTCAGGCATGGAGGTGGGAGCATCATGCTGTGGTCCAAAAAGAGAACTTCCTCCAAACTCCCCAGTTCAGCACAGAACTGGTTTCTGATGGGACAAATCAGGCTAACGTTTAGCTTCTGAAAAGGTCATCCTGAACTCGACTGGTAATTTGTGGACTCAGATTAAAGCCGGGTCAGAACAGGAAACCAACCAATTTAACTGAACTGGACCAACTCCGTCAGAAAGACGAGCGGCCTGATACCATCCAGAACCTTGTTGATGGAGACAAACAGGAGACACCTGCTGAGGGACACTTACCTGGACGTTAGTGGGGTGTATGTATATATGTGACCCCGAGTGAACGAGAGGAAGAAGAAGCGGTGAATCACTGTTCTGATGAATGAACGTGACGAGCGGTGGACACGTGTGGATGAACAAACGTCAGATTAAACAGAGTGTCGTTGATCAGGTTTATTCGTGGAGTTTAACGTCTTGCAGCTACGACCATCACAACTGTTTAAAATCAACGTCAGAACAGGAAGAGACGCACGTTCCTTATCATTTTACACCGTCTCAGCTCCGCTACAAACCGGTGTCCATCACACAGGAAACAGATTAGGCTGGAGCCTTAAAGTGCCTCGGGGGTGGGGGGTGAACTGGGCCACAGGCCGGGGGCCATGTTTGTTTGTGAGGATGAATTGGAGGCGTTATTTACAGAGAGGCTGAAGCAAACGTCCTTTTCTCTGGTCATGCAGGGACGCATCTATTGTCCTCTCAGGTCAAAGTGCATGAAACTCAAGCTCCGCCCTGACTGATGACAGGAAGTCAGGTGACTCAGGTCTAAAATAAATACGAGTGGCTCATTTCCTGCTGCCTGCTGCTCGTCGGACCTTCGGGACGAAGAAAAGACGATTTGTTTTTCTCGTCTCCTCTCAGTTTTCTCCCAGTTTGAGCCGAGCGAACTCGTTGGCCATCTGCAGCGCCTCCTGCAGGCACAGCGTGTTCCTGCCCGTGGCCTGGGCAGACATGTCCTTACCGCCTCCTTTCCCGTCCAGCAGGGGACACAGCTCCTGGACCCACTCGCTGGCCTTCAGGCCGCGGCTCGCC
The DNA here is from genome assembly GCF_014905685.2 of Nematolebias whitei. Taxonomy (NCBI): domain Eukaryota; kingdom Metazoa; phylum Chordata; class Actinopteri; order Cyprinodontiformes; family Rivulidae; genus Nematolebias; species Nematolebias whitei. The sequence goes on from NC_056507.1 coordinate 8,621,962, forward strand.
ACTTCCTGCAGAGAAGAAGAAGAAGAGTTGACATTGGCTCTGTGGAGGATGTGGTGCTCTCACATCAGTCCTGATTAAAGACCCTCAGCTCCACAGCTTTTCCTTCCAGTGATCCAGACTTCCTGTGATCCTTCAGTGGTCTGGATCAGCAGTTCTCCAGGTGTCCTCAAGAACTGTTTTGGACTTTGGCAGCTTCTTTAGTCCTTTCAGTAGAATGTTTGTTTATTCAGCATCTGAAGTGAGGAATTATCCTTAAACTCAAGAGACCAAAGACCTTCAGAACGTCTGGATCACTAGAAGGACATTCTAAAGGGACGAGGACCGGATCAAGAGCTTCAGAGAAGGTTTAGTGTCTGAGGTCTCACCTGTGGGACTTGGCACAGGCAGGTGATCTTTCCGGCCTCGGGGTCGATGGTGAACAGCATGGTGGCGGTCTGAGGGGACTGGGACTTCAGCAGCTTCAGGGACTCGTTCAGAGCCTGAGGGACAGGAACAGGAAACGGTGAAGTGTTTGAAATCAGATGTCTCGAGGACACGAACTACAGAACTGATCTGGTCTCAAGTGTTCAACACTGCAGAGAGACAGGCTGGTCAGAAGCTGAACAGAACTTCTGATAAAATACAAGTTTTAATTTGAATCATGTATCGACAGAAGTCATCCAAAGGGACGTATAATCTGCCCGTACAGGCTCGCAGATTATAATCTGGGAGTCCATGTATTTTATTATTTTGTCACAGAATGTTCAGCTAAGCTCACCCACAACCCTAGTTTCTACTGTATAATACTTTCACAATAAGAGACCAAGGCAGACACAGAAGCTGGGGATGCTCCGAGCCGTTTGTTATTAAAGGAGAGGGGGGGGGATTTCTACAACCAGGTGAAAAACAACAAGAGACAGATGTGTTGGTCCGTTAACTCCAGATGTGTCCATTTAACTTTAGAAATTTTATAGTCAACAGTGCACCATGAAAAATTGAATGAAATTTTGTTTCATTTCTCCACAGCAGAGTAGGAATACATAATTTACATTAATTTTATAGACTTTGATGTTTAGCGCAGAAGATGCAATTCTGGTGCAGATACAAGGAATGTGCGAATGTTCCTATATATACACACCTAGACATGATACATTTATACAAGCATGTACACATATTTACATATATATTTACACACACACACACACACACACACACACACACATATTTGGGTATGGTGTTTACTGAGGTACATTTATGGCTGTGAACACTTGATTCAATAATATTTTAGCGAGCACGACACAAAAAGAAGCTAATATTAAGCTAATATTAATACCATACATGCAGCCGTATGCATTGCTTTGCCGTATAAGTCGCATCTATTATGCTTCACCGCTGACCACCCGGAAAAATCGACCAAAAATCGATCGACTGCCAAATGGCGGCCGCAGGAGCGTGCGCGGGACGACTTAAACAAGAATTTAACAAGATTAACACTTAAAAGAATTGTTTGCTCAACAGTAAAGGTGTCTCATTTGAACTTTTCCTTAATAAATGCACTTGAATAGTCAAATCAGCTGCATTTCTCCTGGGCAGTGCAGTGAAATGCAGCTGATTTGACGTTTGCTCCACGAGTTCCAGAGCGAGACGAAGGTGGCTCTTCGTATGGCAAGCCAAGTGTCTCATTAATAGCCACTTTTCCCTGTTAATGAGACACTTGGCTTGCCATATTAGTCGAGGGCTCTCTAGTGGCTGAACATGGTAGTGTTCAATATTTTCCATGTCAGAATGAATGAAATTGTCAGATCTCAGCCAAAAATTGGTTTATAAATACGGGAAATAAATACGTCGCTTCGCTGTAAAAGTTGCAGGCATGCTAATTTATGCAAAAAACTTAGACTTATACAGCGAAAATTGCGATACCTGTGAAATACTTATTTATACTAATACGTCCTACTTGCACATTTATATTCTACCATGTTGTTGCTTACTATATTTCTTTTGGTCCTTGTAAATAGTATCTGAAAAACTGTCCACTTTGATTTCTTTAAAGGGATTTTAAACATTTGATAAGGTCAATAGACAAATCAAAGCAAATGTGTTCTTGTTTTGTAGTATTTGACCTTGTTTTATAAGGCACCTTGATTTTATTGTTTTATAACACTACGTTTTATTATTTTAATTGCATTTTATTGTTCGTTATTTACTTTAGTTTTTTTTATTTTTTTTTTATTGACTGAATTGTTGTACTTTATATGTTGTCTGACTAAAACAGGTCTCTTGTAAAGAAGTCCTCATGACTCAGTGAGACTAACTTGAATAAACAAAGGTTGAATGAATGATGGCTCGTGGGATGAAACTGCTGCAGAACCTGGTGGTTCTGGTCCTCAGGCTGCGGTACCTCCTGCCAGAGGTCAACAGAGTAAACAAACACATTTGAGCTCTTAACTCCAGCTAATGTTGAACTCCGGCGAGTCTGGTGCAGCACAGCTAGTTTTGATTAAAGACTCGCTCCTGGTGGCGGGACAGTTAGAACCTGAGAGGTTCTGGATGTTTGTGAGAATAAGTTCAAAACAAACCAGGAGCATTTGTGCCGTTGAGACTCTGACCTTTGCTGAGGCTCCGGTCTCCATCGCCATGACGAGCAGCGGCTGGTTGGGGTTGTTCTCGATCACCTCTTTCGTCTTCTCCAAAACCCTCTTCTGAATGTCGGCCTTGTAGCTGCGGTCCAGGTCGTCCATGGTCTTCTTCAGACCCTTCAGGGTGTCCCTCATCTCGTCCTTCTGCCACTGAGAGATCACGGCGGTGCCCAGCGACTGCAGAGAACAGAAACGGGTTCAGATCTGGGCTCGGAGCGGCTCTGGAAGTCCTGCAGCTGTGGGACGGCGTTTACCTCGGTCAGGTCTGCGATCTCCTTCTGCAGGTCTTTGTTCGGAACCGTCTGCTGCTTCACCTTGTCTCCCAGAGCGGACAGAGCCTGGAGCAGGGCGTCGGCTTTCCTCTGGGCCTGGAGTTCAAACACAGGAGGACGATGAGGATCCAACAGAAGCTTTTAACTTCAGGCCAGTCATGTGTTCAACTCATGGCAACATTTGAACCCAACATCCTGCAGTTATCGACTGACAAGAATCCGTCCCGTGTGTTTTCTGACCTTCTGGGCTTCTGCTCCCGTCACGGCCACGATGCGGCGGATGCCCTTAGCGATGGCCTCCTCCGAGACGATGACGAACGGCGCGGCGTGACTCGAGTTCTGCAGATGGCTGCAGATAAAGGACAGCAGCACGTTAGTAACAACCGGAGGAGATGAACCCGGAGCAGAGAGGAGGAACCAGAACCGTTTAAAGCAGCTGCTGCAGGTTTCAGTGATCACTTCAGACACAAAATCACCAACATTTCTGAAGAGAAGCTTCGTACAAAAAGTTACAAACATTCTGTTTTAAACAGTTCTGAATGAGACGGGTCGACTGGGCCAGAGCTCAAGGTAAACGCGTGTTTTTTTTAATAAACTGCAGCGTTGTGGGTTCAGAAAAGTTGGACAGATTTTAAATTTCTGGGATAAAAACAAACAAAACTGTTCAATCACCAACTTTCCCTCCGTGCAGCTAAAGACAAGCAGATAATTTAACTCAACTAACTTAACTTTAATTTAACTCTGCAACAAAACAAAACAAGCAGAAATAATGAATGAGTAAAAAATAAACTTGTGGTTAAATCATAAAAACACGAAGAGCGCCCCCTGCTGGTCATAAATTGATTCTTTCTCAGATGAAGGTGAATAAAGAGTTTTGTGGACCTTTGAGTCTGTACTCACGTTCCACCACAGAACTCGATGGAGGTCTGGGACCCTGCAGGACTATTGGGGTCGTCCAGCAGCTCCTGGACCGGGATCCCGATGGAAACCACCCGGACCGGGTCGGGGTAGGTCTCGTCGAACACGGCTCGCAGACCCTGGATGGCCTTGGCCTCTGCTAGAGGAGCATCCATGGCGTACACCGGCTGGAAGGTTGGGGATCATCACATGAAAATGTCAAAACAACTAATTAATTTGTTCATTTCAAAGGTTCCTGAAGTTCTACTGAAGGAGATCAAAGATTTAATAACCGCTCAGGCGTAAAAGTTCTGATCCAGTCCTCAGTTCTTAAGATGTAGTGCAATTTCTAAAACACAGACTTCCTTATAAAACCAAACAAATATTAAAACAGAGAAAATAAACTCAAGTAAAAAGGAGCTTCAGAAAGTTTGCTGACCCGGATCCCTGAAGGAGAACTTAAAGAACGGTGGAGGTTCTAATCAGAACATGGTGGTTCTAAGAGTAAGAAGGTATCTCTTCTGGTTCCGTCTCTGACCTTTGCGTCTCTGATCAGGGCGCCGGCGATCTCCTCGGTCCGACGGACCTCGCCCGTGCTCAGAGCACCTTTAGCTGTGAAGTCGAAGCGCAGACGATCGGGGGCGACCAGGGACCCTCTCTGATCCGCCTCCCCCAGAACCCCCCGCAGGGCGAAGTTCAGGATGTGCGTGGCCGTGTGGTTGCTCATGATGGGCCGCCGGCGCGCCTGGAGGAACATTTGAGGATTTTAGAGACGGTAAAGAGTGTGAGCATGTCTAAAGGACGTGGGAGGAGGGCTCTGACCTCGTCTACTTGCAGAGTCACTCGGTCTCCAACCCTCAGAGCTCCATAAACGGTCCCGATGTGGAGAACGTAACCGCCACGGACCTGCGTGTTCTTCACCGTGAACTCCATCCGCTGAGAAAAGAGCAAAAACCACCGAACGGCAGAAACTCGTTTGTTAAACAGATTCAAGGCTGGAGATCTGAGAACAAACCGTGATGAAATGAAAGAGTTCAACAGTGAAACTGAAAGTTTCAGAGCAGTCCGGCTGTTACGGTTTGGTTCAGAGTTCAATCCTTCAGCTCCTTCAGGATCAATCTACCTCCTTTACTTTTTAAAACTTAATTAAAAATAAAACCCCACAGAAAAAGTCAGATCTCTTCAAAAACATTTTTCTCGTTCAGTTCTGCTTTAGCTACTGGCTCTGGATCTGTCTTTTAGTTCTACTTGCTGTTCTGCTCATTTTGGCTCCTGCTCTGCTCCTTTTAGCTGCTGTTCTGATTGTTTCGGCTCCTGTCTTGCTTGTTTTGGCTACTGTCCTGCTCCTTTAAGCTCCTGTCCTGGTTGTTTCAACTCCTCTTGGCTCCTGCTGTGCTAGTTTTGGCTCCTGTCCTGCTTCTTTTAGCTGTTTATCTGTTTGTCTTTGCTCCTTTTAGCTGCTTCTCTGCTTCTTTTGGCTCCTGTCCTTCTCGTTTCAGCTCCTGTCCTGCTTCTTTTAGCTGCTTCTCTGCTTGTTTCAGCTCCTGTCCTTCTCATTTCAGCTCCTGTCCTGCTCCTTTTAGCTGCTTCTCTGCTTGTTTCAGCTCCTCTTCTGCCTCTTTTGGCTCCTGTCCTGCTCGTTTCTGCTCCTTTTAGCTGCTTCTCTTGGTTCCTGTCCTGCTCCTTTTATCTTCTGCTGTTAGTTTTAAGTTTATCAGCTCTGTTTTGTCCCTAAAACCTTTTAGCTGGTTTTATTAATTTGCCGGTCAGAGTTGAGACGTTCGTCCTCTCAGCTCAAACAGTCCGTTCTCACTTCATGTTGCTTTATTTTGAATTAAATCAGTTTTTTCTGGATCTGCGTCCTGTGGTCTTTTGGTCCCGGTGGTGGATTTTGTCCTTACGTCCTCCGTGTTGTCGTCCTCGCGCAGAATGTAGCCCTCGTCAAACGTCTGTCCTCCCTGCTCGGCGTAGAACGACGTCTGGTCAAGCAGCACGCCGCACTCCTGACCCGTGGTGACCTCGTCGCAGAAGGCGCGGTCGCGGCGCAGAGCCAGGACCGTGGCCGAGGTCTGCTGGAACTCTGAACAGAGAGGGTGAACGTGTAAACGCCGCGGAAGGAACCAGAGCTGGTAGGCGGCCGTCAAAGACACCCACCGTAGTTCCCGTTCTCGTCCGACGAGTATCTGTATTTGGGAGAGTCGTCTGTGGCAGGAACCTGCTTGTTCCTCAGCTCCTCGATGGCGTAGATGTCCAGCATGATGTGGTCGGCGTCTCCGGCACCTTTACCCTGAGACTTCAGCTAAAACACAAACAAACTCCGTCACTTTACTTTGAATTCAATTTTAGTCAAAGAATCGGACTGAAAGTGTAGTTTAAAATTCAAAACAGCCGACTCGTTCAAGTTCAGGTGTTAAAGTCCTCTGCAGCAGAAGATGCAACGTCTGTCAGCATCGTGATATAAACGACATCAGAGGAAAGACGTTTTGAGCCCACAGCCTCCTGCTGGGACCTGAGACAATAAAACGAGCCGAAAGGACGGAGGCAGAAGCTGCAAGAAGTCCAGGTGGTTTGAGTCTCACCTGCGCAGCTTTCTTCTCCTCCTCGAAGGCGGCCACGTCCACCCCCAGGCCCTTCTCCTCAGCGATGAGCGAGGTCAGGTCCAGAGGGAAGCCGTACGTGTCGTACAGCAGCCAGGCCGTGTCGCCTGGAAAACAGCCCCAACAAACAAACAAGCTCAGACAGGAGGACGAAAACATCTGGACTGCACGGACAAACCAGATTTATTTACGTCAGGAGGATAAAGACACCAGAGACTTCGTACAACGGAAAACAAACGTCTTGAAACATCGCCAACATCAGCAGCTTTAAGGACGGACGATTAAGATTTTATTTCATTTATTATCATGAGTTAAAACAAAAACATAAGTAATATCTGAATGAGTGAGCAGCGTGACCCGATCCAGACAAGTAGTTCATCTCTGAGAGACGTCACCGACACTGAAAACAGAAAACCTGCAGTGTTCTTTTGTTCCAGTTTAAACTACAGTTAAACTACTGGTTTGGTGTAGTTTGACAGCCAAGAACAGAATAATCTGAACTTAATCCCAACGATTAAAGGCTCCTCTGCTTTCTTTTGAGGTATTTTGAATTAAAACTGGACATAAATTCATCCTGCAGAGCCGAGTGTTGTTAAAACATCATTCTGCAGGAGCAACGAGCTTCACACAGAAACAAACTCCCAGTGACGCAGGAGGTTCTGGTTCCGTGTCTCACCTGGGATGGTCCTGCAGTCTCCCAGGCTCACGATCTTCCTGTCGAGGATGCGGCGCCCCCTGCTGAGGGTCTTGAGGAACTGCGCCTCCTCGTCGTTGATGATGTCCTTCACCATGTCGGGGTCCTTCTTTAACTCGGGGAAGGCCTCGCCCTGCAGAACCAGATCCAAACTGTCAGACATCACTCACAAACAAAGGAGGAAGAGGAAGGTTAAAGACCGAGGACTCAGAGCTAAAGGTTTCTACAGAAAAGTTTTTAATCTCCTGAATGCAACAGCTACCAAACCCGCCTGTGAGTCCTGGAGAAGCTGTTTGTTTTTGATTTTGGGTGTTGCTCTAATGAAAAGGCCACAGAAGCTCTCACCAGTGAATCGACCACGACGTCCACAAGAGACGCGAAGAAACCGCGCTTAGCTCCAAGTTTCTCATGTGAATAACGGACCGCACGACGAAGAATCCTCCTCAACACGTAGCTGAAAGCAGAAACCATCACAGCTAAAACCCACAGACTCGTGAACAGCGGAGGTCGGTGGAGCATCATTTACGGAGCCACTCCCACCCTCTTCCTGTGTTGTCGGGCCGGCCGCCATCTGACAGGGCGATGGTGATGGTGCGGGCGTGGTCAGCGAGGACACGGTACGCCATGTCGATCCCGTCTACATCATCGGCCCCGACTTTACCAGTGTAAGACCGAGCCCCCGTACCCTGAAACAAACATGATTAAACCGCACATGAAAGCTGCGACACGGTTTACTGGTCCACTCCTGATCCAGATGGTTCTGGTGTTTTCATCAGAAGTTCTCCGGACTCCGTGATAAAACGAACCACCAGCCTCAGTGAGCTCTTTTAATACAAAACATCTGGAACTATGCGTCTCCTCGTACGTTCACGGTTCTCCTAACATCAATCGGGGTTCAGTACCTTCTGAATGGCCTCAAAATAAGGCTGGAAGAGGTCGGTGTCATAGTTGGACATCTTGTTCTGGAGGATGGACACCAGGCGCTCCAGACCCATCCCCGTGTCGATGCTCTTCTTGGGCAGCGGCTTCAGCTCCGTCTCGGACTCTCTGAGCAGGAAGTTAGCACATTTAGAAACTGCTGGATAAAGTGATGAGCGGGCCTTCCTGTCCTTGGGTTACCTGTTGAACTGGATGAAGACCAGGTTCCAGATCTCCAGCACGTTGGGGTCGTCCATGTTTACCAGGTGAGAGGCGTCTCTCCCTCCGATCCGGTCGTAATGGATCTCACTGCAGGGACCGCAGGGGCCAGTGTCGCCCATCTCCCAGAAGTTATCCTTCATGCTCCCCGGCAGGACCCGGACCTCCTCCACCCTGAGCAGAACACAGACAGGACTTTATCTACAGGTGATGCGTCCAAGGTGCACATGGGAGAAAAATAAAACATTCTTTAATGTTTGTTTTCCTTTAAACGGTTCTGAGTTTCAGGAGCTGCTGCTGCTCTGGAGCTCTCAGGTGTGTGTTAACACAACACCACGACGGAAATACATCAGCAATGACCTCAGAGAAGCAGCTGTTATTGCCCATGAACCTGGGAAGGGTCAACGGTCATAAAAACTTGTTTTTATTTTGATTGTGAATGCATGCTGTGCACGTCGGCAGAAAACAAACAGGAAGTAGAACAAAGAATGAATCAACGTGGAGCCGAACGAAACCCTGAAACAACAAAAACACGTTTCTCATTCAGACGGCAGAACTCAAAAAAGATGGCGTCCACCCATCCATCATCTTCCGCTCGTTCCAAAGTCGGGTCGTGGGGGCAGCAGCTTGAGAAAGGAGGCCCAGACATCTCTTTCCACAAAGATGGCGTGATGAATTAAATCTCTGAGCTGACACACCGCTGAGTCCATACTTAGTCCCAAAGAAGTGCCGAAAGCTGCAGGTAAGCAGCAAATTTTAGTTTGTGGACATTTACAAACTACCCTGGACTTTAAACACACCGCCTCTGAAAGCAGACAAGTCGGTTCAAGTTCTGCTCAGGATCCAGTTTTACGAGTCAAAGAATTCGTCTGTGTCTTCAAAAGAAGGATACGTGTGTCATCGGCAGCTGTAAAGACGGTGGAGTTCTTTGTGGAGGAGTTTTCCCCAGTGAAGCTGCTTCAAGACACACTCCGGTTCAGGTGAGGAGGGGGGGCAGAGATGAGCTCCTTAACAGGTGTAAAAGGTAACCAGAACTGTAAAACAACCTTCAGTCTGACAGGCTGACTCCTGAGTTCGTTCCAAGCCTTCGTGTACACTCTCGTGCACAATAACTTGAATTCAATTGTCTGTTTTTAATACATTTCACGCTCTGCTTCAACGGCACAGCGTGTGATTGTGACGTCCCGCTGCGATGAGTCCAACACAGACGAGTTTTGACACATTGACATTATTTAAGACAGCTGCTGATCTTGTCGGGAGTGGACGTCCTCACAGGTTCAACCCGAAGGTCATAAAAAAACAAAAACATCAAGGTCAAAGAAGTGAAGCAATGTTGGAAAGAAGAATGGCTAAAATTGCTCCTTTTGTTTCTGGTGAATGTAAAATGCATGAGTAAAGTTTGCAGCGTTCAAGGTGAGAAATGATGAAGCTCAACAGAAAACAGACAGCTGTAGCCAAACTGACCCAAGGTCCACCCAGATCTGTTTGCACTCCAGGTCCGGCTCCAGACCCGCTTCAGCGTTTCCTCCAAAGTAGGTGACATACAGTCGATCAATGGAAATACCAAACTCCTGCGTCAGCAGCTCCAGAGCCATCTTACAGGCCAGATGCTGCAGAGGAGAACAAACACAAATGCACTGTGACTACTGCAGATACAGTTTCAAACCTTTTCATAAAGTTCTACATTTTTCTCAACATCTCCACTGCAGTTCCTCAGACAGAGTAAGTAGCTATAACATAATAATTATTATCTCATACAATCCTTTATTGCGGTTCTAACGTGACACAAAGAAAAAGGACAAATAAAAACCTTAAAGTAGTCCCCAAAGGACCAGGAGCCGAGCATCTCGAAGAAGGTGTGATGGTAAACGTCTTTCCCCACGTCGTCCAGGTCGTTGTGTTTACCTCCTGCGCGGATGCATTTCTGCGTGTTGGCTGCACGCCTCAGCTTGGCCATGGGGTGGGACGGGTCGATGGTGTTCAGAAAGATGGGCTTGAACTAAGAGGAGGAAGAGGAACAGACGTTCCTGAGACCTTGGAAGCTGGATGACGCAGATCAGAGTGTGGAGGGAAACCGCATACCTGGTTCATGCCAGCGTTGGCGAACAGCAGCGTGGGGTCATCCAGTGGGACGGTGGATGAGGAGTGGACATACTGGTGCTCGTTGCGGATGAAAAAGTCGACGAACTTCTGACGGATCTGAGCTGCGCTCAAAGACGAGTCCATCCTGAATCAGCCGACTGCACAAAAACAGACTCAATCCAGCAGCTTTAAACAGGAAGCTGCAGTTGATTTTAAAACGCTTCTTCTCTGCTGCAACGCTGTTGGTTTCTATCAAATTGGATATTTAGAGTCAACGGGACATCAGAGACAGGTTAAAGGTCAGTGAATGAAGTGAAAAATGCTGAATCCACTCCTCTCTTATTGTTTGTCTGATCGTGTCTTTACAAAGAGTTTTTTTTTTTTACATCAACTAACAGCGGCTCAGTATCATGAAAGATGGTAAAAATCTAGAAGTGCAGGTAACAGCACCCTTCGCTGGGTCTGAAAACTACACCCAGAAGAACCCTCTCAGTCCAGGAAGACGTCGTGTCTGTCCTACCACCAACAAACTGAGTCTTTGGTGACAAAATTATATATATAGATTCAGTTTTTCCTCCTAAAAAGGTCCAGTCTTAAAGACAATGCTTTAATTAAACGCATTTAATGAAGGATGTTTAAGGTGAATTTTCCAGAGTGTGACCCCATTAAAAGCAGGAAAGCTCACAGGAAGTCATCTCAGGTCTACAGACCGGTCCAGGTCCTAGGTTAGTGATGGGAGGAAGTTTCAGCCCCCTTGTGGTCTTTAAAGAACAAAAACCTGCAGCTTTAGGGTGTTACATTAATAAACCTGATGATGTGATGTCCCGACTCTCCTCCAAAGCTCACATTCATTTCTCAACACGTTGGAGGACATGAGCTTCGCACCAACTTCAGGTTTATTCATTTATAACCACAAAAGACAGGGTTAGTGTTAGGCGGCCTTAACATGCACAAATAAAACACATCCAGTACGATCACATACTGTAATAAATACCGGACACGTTCATTCAGATCCAACGTGGTGTCAAAGACTTAAAATTACAAAAACAGTCTTCTGCTGCTGAAAACTGATGACACATAAAAGGGTGAGTTAACATAGGTGGAAAGCTGTTAACCCGCCTTCGGGGCACTTTCTGGATTCTTGTCACCACGTTAACCTGCTTTAAAGAAGCCGGCGGGCAGACGCAAGCTTGAACGTGACGTTAGCAGGCTAACAAGTTAGCCGGTTATGCTAACTCTATTTCAGGCTAGCTGGATGAATTCAAGGCACAGCGGACAGATAAGCCGGACAGATAAACGGATCGTTGCGTATGTTCGTTCCGGCAGCTTGTTGGCAGACGATAATACTCACTGAAGTCGTTGTTACCACAGAATGAATCAGCTTCAGCTCCTCGTTTCGCCGCTTCGATCTACGCTGATCCGCCGAAAGGAAGGAAAGACACGCCCATGAAAGCTTCTCATTGGTCCAAACACACCAATGCGTCAAAAACGTACGTTCCCATTGGACAACACTACTGACAATCTTGGCCGAACCCACCGCAGCCTTTCACAGCCTCGGCTGATGCAACGACACAAGCAGCAGGTGTCCATTTTTATTCTTGTTTTTCTGATGTGCCATAATTGTTTGTTTCACTAACAGCATTGAAAACTTAAAAACGATGTTCACAAATGTATTCATGACTCAAAAAGTCCCGGTTAAACAGAATAATAAAGCTGCTGTGCGCATTGTATGGAACTTTGAAGGTGCCATTGTTTAGATTTTTATTACTGTTGCTACTGTACTGATTTATACACAAGAATACAAACATCAGAACTTTAGAGGCTATTTAACCCGCTTATAAACTTTTTTCCCTACATTAATACGAACATAATCATTTACACGTTATAATTATTTCTACACATTTACAGCAAACAATGATGGAAGCCTATTTGTATAAAAGTTTATTTTTGGTTGTTTGTGAGAAAACTGAAAGGCAAATGTCTTAATATTTTTTATTCATTTTCACTATTTAAAGACCTTGTGTTGCACATCTGTATGCTGATGTGATTTAATTTTTTTAAAATGCACCATGAGGTGTTTTATTTATCTGGAAAAAGAAGCATGTTGTGGCAAAACAACAAAGTTTCCCCGGTCCTTCTGCTGACCTAGTAGTGTTAATCATCTTTACTGTTAATAAATTACTAACTGTATAATCTATATGAGCTACTGAGCGTGTTTAAATTAACCTCTTACAAACTGTGTTTTATTATAGGTTTGAATAAAGTTGTCTTTATAGCTCTTCCTTCTTCCCGATGCTTTATCACAGGCTCCATTATACTTTACTACAGTTTATGGCACTTTACTATTTTATGGACCAGAGTGGAAGGAGAAACAAGTAGCTAAAAATAAATAGTTTGTTTGTATATAATATTTTATTTCCCACTGAGTTCATGGTTTATTAGCAGGACTAAAGTGAGGAACAGCGAAAAGAAGAAAACAGGAAACATTCAGGATAATCACAAGTTGGGTGCAGGATAGCATGAAATTAACAAAGTTTAAAATAACTTGATGAAAGCAAAACAGAACTCAGATCACACTAATGTTTCATTTAATTTAATAAAAACTATTTGTTTTTGTAAATCACTGCTGTTGTAGCTTCATTTTACACTTAAATCACAATAGAAATGGTTTGATTAGGATCAACAGACTTTTGGACGTGGCCTCCATCAGATGCAGATGTTTCTGTATCCTTAAAGCTCCCATGAGCTTGATTTTAAAAATAGCATTTATTTTAGTTTATTTATTTACAGTATAAGTATTGTAACAAAAATATATTTATAATAATCACTCAGGAAGTGAAGTTTGAACAGATTTTACAGCTGAATCTCAAGAAATTTAAAAATCCTGAAAAAGTTTTATATTTTCTGTCATTCATTTCGTAAAGTAAAACTCATAAATTATATAGATTCATTACACAGAGTGAAATATTTCAGCCTTTATTTCTTATTATTTGGACGAGTATAACTTACAGATAATGATAAACAAAAGAAAATTAGAATATTGTGAAGAGGTTCAATATTGTAAACTCGTGGGGTCACAGCCTAATCAGCTAATTAACTTCTAGACATGAGCTACAAATATCTCAGACATCAAGTCAAGCCACTCCTGAACCAGAGACAGTAAGAAGTGTCTTACCTGCTGAGGAGACAAAGAGCTGGACTGTTGCTCAGTGGTCCAATGTCCTCTTTTCACACAAAAGTAAATTTTCATGTCATTTGTAAATCAAGGTCCGAGGGTCTGGAAGAAGAGTGGAGAGGCCCAGAATCCACGTGACGGTTTGGGTCCATGTCCTCTTCTGGTGCTGGTCCAGTGGGTTTTCTAAAGTCAGCCAGTCTACCAGGAGATTTTAGAGAACTTCATGCTTCCTTTTGCTGATGAGCTTTATGAAGATGTTGATTTCATTTTACAGCTGGACTTGGCACTGGCCCGCACTGCCAAAGGTTTCAGAAGCTGGCTGTGGAATATTCTCATTTTCTGAGACACTGAGTTTTGGTTTTTCATTATTGGTAACCCATATTCATTAAAATGACAAGAAATAAAGTCTTGAAATATTCCACTCTGAGCGTAATGAATCTGTAAAGTATGAGGTTCACTTTCTGAAGTGAGTGATAAATTTTATTTTGACTTTTTCACAATATTTACATTTTTTGAGAATCTTCTGTAGATTCCACTTGCAAGGAGTGAAGCTCACTTTTTACATCCTTATTATATGGCACACCAGTGGCAATTTTAGCCTCTTTTTGGGAGTGCTAAAGCACCCCTAAAATTTAATTCAGCACCCTAAAAAAATTAAGAAACCAACATTAAGATTTTGTAAGGAAACTCAGTTCTCAAAACCTTAGATTCACCAAAATATTGAATAAATTTGGAATAAATGTGGAATGTGCCAGGCACACTAACAGATAGGAACATTATTTATCTTAGAAAGCCAGCAGATTGTGTTTAATCTAAGTCAAATGAAAAGTTACTAGTAAGGTACAGAGCCGACAAACCTTGTCTTTTGATTGGTTCAATTTCTTACTTAGAAAAATTGTGTACAAAACAAAAAAAAAGTCACTTGGAAGGCTCCACACAGTTTGATCTAATTAAATAATTATATATCCTGTCTTCTAACTATTAATTATTTCTTTATTTGTTTCTGTTGTTCTCTTTATATTTTATATTTGAAGGCGTTTAAACAAAGACATGATGATGCAATATTACAGAACACCATAACGTTCTGGGTGTAAAGACAGGCGGAACTCTCTTTCCTTGTTGTAGTTCTGTGGGGACCTGTTTCTGGGACGGATCCCTTCAGCGAATCATCATGCCGACTGATACGAAGCGTGTTCGCGGTCCTGAAACTTCTCAGAGCCCGGTTCTGTTCGGATGCAAACCCGCAGCAGATCTGCCCTCGCACGGCCCGCGAGTGGATGGGCGGCAGCGGGACCAGGTGGACATCCGGCCGGTGTTTGTGCGCTGCGGCCCGGTCAGCCAAGCTAACGGCTCAGCGTACATCGAGGCCGGAAACACCAAGCTAATGTGCTGCGTTTATGGACCGCGGGAAACCGGGCGTAAAGATGAGACCGATATGAAATGTGGAAGGTTTGTCTTAATTTGTTTTAACCTTTATGAATTGGTTCAGTTAAATCATGTAAAACCTGAACAGAATGGTTTAGTGTGAGTACTGTTGCAATTATTATGTTATACAGTAAATAAAAACATGTTTATACGTTATTGTCACAAAAACATGAACACAACTGAAAACTGCATTCTTTAATAAAAATGTTTAGCGATTTTATTAAGTAAAAAAGGCTTAATTTAACTGCTGAATGCTATGTTTTTTTCTCTAAACAAATATCGGTAGTTTTTATTTTTTTACATGTTGGATTCATGAAACCATCTGTTTTGAACTGTTTTACCTGAGAGGAGAGTCATCTACTGTGTTCAGCTGCTGCATTTCTTCTCGTTTCTTTGGACCAGAACCAGACTGAAGTTCCAGGATCGTCTATGATCAATCACTGAATCTCACCTCCATCCAACCATCTTCAGCTCATGACAGTTTTTCTGTGAAGCTCTCTTCGGCTTGTCTTTAGCGCCTAAAGATGAACTCTTACTTCTAACCAGCAGGTTCTTCTTTGTTGAAACATTTCAAGGAGCTGCAAGAAACTCAGTCTTATAAACTTAAAGCTGCAGCTCCTCAGACTGAAGAAGTCTTTTGGATAAAAGTCATCAAAGAAGGATCTGTCCAGAGGACCTGACTCAACCTGGTTACAATCAGGACGTGACCTCTTATTGTTCCTTCGTTCATTCAGACTCCTGATTCCGTCCTGCTGCAGGTTTTTGTTCTATTTCTGATTTAAAATTAGGCATTTTAGAACCTTTTTATTAAAAGTGAGTTTAGCTGACGGCTCGTTTCCTGTCCAGCTCGTTAACTTTTGTCCTTCAGATGGAAAATCATTTTCAGACGAACCTGTCTGGACTATTTCAAAGATTGCATCATGTTCCCTCATGAGACGATTCTGTAGAAAATAATCCGTCATGATTCCACTCTGCAGCAGGGATTGGTGTCTGAGTTGATGTCACCTGTGTGTGTGCGCAGGTTGACCACCGACATGCGCTTGGCTCCGTTCTCCTGCCCGGTGAGGGGCTCGTGGATCCAGGGGACCCAGGACAAGGACCTGTCTCTGATGCTGTACGAGAGCCTGCAGCCGGCCGTGTGCCTCCACAAGTACCCGCGCTCTCAGATCGAGGTCAGCGTGATGGTTCTGGAGAGCAGCGGCTCGGTTCTGGCCCACGCCATCACATGCGCGTCTTTGGCGCTGGCGGACGCGGGTATCGAGATGTACGATCTGGTTCTGGGTTGCTCCCTCCATCAGGACGGCGACTCGTACGTGGTGGACCCCACGTCCGAGGAGGAGAGCAGCTGGAGCGCCGGCGGCGGTCTGACGCTGGCCTTCCTGCCCAGCCTGAACCAGGTGTCGGGGCTGCAGTCGAACGGGGACATGACCCTGGAGACTCTGACCGCCGGGGTCCGGACCTGCATCGAGGGATGTTACAAACTGTACCCGGTTGTCCAGCAGGCCCTGACCCGAGCTGTACGCCGGGCGGCTCCACCGCCGTCAGAGAGCTGAGACCCAACAGGTTCTGTTCTGGTTTTAGCTCGTTTGGGTTTCTCTGTGAACCAAGTTTGTTTTCTGAGAATAGACAAAAACCTTTATATAAAATTAATAAAATTGTTTATTTCGTGTCAACACTCATTTCTCCAAGTCTTAATTCATGATCTCCAACGGCGCTGCTGGTAAAAACACTCGTTTTAAAAATAAAATAATAATGCGTCTCATTTTTCTTAACGTTAGAGATGAGAGCACTCCCAGAAACACGTTAATATTTCATAAATTACAAGTCGTGAAGAAACTTTTAGCTTCTATTCAAAGAAAATGACCACTGGAGGTCACTCGGGTCAAATCATTTACTAAACTTCATCTGAAAACAGGTCGTAGATGTTTTTAGTTCTAGAACTGAACAAATATGTTTTTAATTTTATGTATTCATGTTCTCAAAGCATCAAATCTCATAAAGGATTATAATCTTTAAACCTTTCTGTGTAAAACTTGTAAATTTATTAAAAGTTCAGTAAAACTGAAGGTTGTTCTTAAAATTAAAAAACATGCATTTCTAAGAACTCAGTTTATAATCAAATAATTTACTTAAGTTTAAATAAAAACAACACTCGGTTTAGAATCGCTCGTTTTAAGTGTTGATTTTAAATGAACTAAATGTTTTTTTCTGTCAGAGCAACATTCTTCTTACTTGGATCAATATTGTAAGTATTTGTAATAAATTGCAGTTTTTAACTCCGTCTTCTCTTCAAACATGTTAAATATTATTAGTTTTGTTATGTTTAGTCGTGCACATGCGCCTTTATTTGAAACACTTAAGAATATTTAAAGAACTTGATGAATTTTTCCTTTAAAGTGAAACTGGGGCTCGTTTCTCCAGGTTTTATTTCTTTCTCTTTATTTAGTGACATATTTTCTTCTGTTTTAAAGAGCTGCTCATTTTTACGCCTCCTGATGAACATCACAGTAACACGTCCTTATTCACATGAACTCAACTTTCTGTTCACATTTGCTCCTAAAACTCACTAAATATTAAAATAAAATATGTTAACATTTCAGGAAAGACTTTCTAATGTTACGATTCTTTTCTGTTTTGGATCAAAGTTTTCTCATTAAAAAGAACAAAATGTATATTTCTCATCTTTAGAAGGTCTGGAACCATCTGGAGCTCTTTCAGT
The DNA here is from genome assembly GCF_014905685.2 of Nematolebias whitei. Lineage (NCBI taxonomy): Eukaryota > Metazoa > Chordata > Actinopteri > Cyprinodontiformes > Rivulidae > Nematolebias > Nematolebias whitei. The sequence goes on from NC_056507.1 coordinate 8,639,575, forward strand.
GGACATGAGAACTGATGACATGGTCCACGTGGATCTAACCTGGAGGGGACATGGTACCAGGGTGCATGATGGGAACAACGTGACAGTGGGGGCAGTGTGATGCTTCGGACAAGACCATAAACTCAGAGCCATCACAGACACCTTCAGAGGTCCACAAGAAACCTTCAGAGGGCTGCGGGAAACTAGCAGAGATCCCCTGGGGGTTTCAAGAGACCTTGGGAGTTCTGCTGGTGGTCTGCAGGAGACTTGGGAGGACTGAAACCTTCAAAGGTCCTTTGTACTCAGAGGTCCATGAAGATGTGTCATGTCTGATTGGCAGCAAATAAAAAAGGATCTGCTCATCGTTGGGACAAGTGGTCATAATATTATGGCTCACTGAAGTGGATGAGTCCAGTTTTTTAAAAGTCTAAAGTAGTAACTTTGTTTGTCACACTCACATGAATCTGATTTAAACACCAAAGAAATAAATACATCTTTATTCCTCTGTTGACAACTTGAACAACAAAACATTTGAGACCGGACCAACATGCAGCATCTTTTTAGCTCGGTGTTAAGACAAACAGCCGACGACGAAGCAGGAATCAAACAGGAAAGTCTCTGCAGCTAAATCGACCACGACTCTTCTGTGCTCCTCGGCTGTCAATCACTGTTCCTTCAGCCAATCACAGCAGCAGGCGCTGCGGCTGGGGGCGGGAGGAAGCCGACGGGGATTGGACGCTCGGCTTAAACTGTGAGATGTGATTGAGGGAAGGTTTGAGAGCCACATCGTAAACACAACAAACAGATAAACAGACGAGGTTCATATCAGAGCTTTGATGATTCAGCTGAGATTAAAACAGCTTCTGAAAGCTGAAACCTGCTGTGTGTGTGTGTGTGTGTGTGTGTGAGTGTGTGTGTGTGTGTGTGTGTGTGTGTGTCGGTACGCCCGGCTGTGCCGCGGGCACGGCATCATGACTGCGTCCACGATACCTTCACTGTCTGAGCTGCTGTCAGAGTCGCTGCTGCCAGAATAGGCGCAGAGTCCTGGGAAAACGCCGACGCACACGGCCGCAGACGGCAGGTGCAGCACGCCGTGGGCGGAGCCCGGGGAAGCCGCCGGCGTCTTCGCCGTCAGGCCAGGAAGTGCTCGATGATCCTCAGGCGCACCTGTTCCTCCTCCTGCTGCTCCGCCCTCCTGCTCTGAACGACACAACTTCCTGTTAGAGACGCCAGCAGCTTCTTGCTCAAGTTTACTCCTGAAGGAAAACTTTTACATCTAAACCCACAGGAAACACTTGTACAGGTGCTGGTCATAAAATTAGAATATCATGAAAACATTTATTTCAGTAATTCAACTGAAAAAGTGAAACTTGTATATTATATTCATTCATTACATACAGACTGATATATTTCAAATGTTTGTTTATTTTAATGTTGACGATTACAACAGACAACTGTTACCATGGAGACTGATCCAGTGAACTTAGCCTGTTTCGGACCAGTCAGGTTCAGGCAATCCTGGAGTTGATAACTTAAAACATTTCATCTGAATTTCTATAGTTCTGTTTAGATTTCAGTTTTATTAACGATCTCGTCCTAAAGTATCATAATTCTGTCCACGGATTAAAATATAATAGGGGTGCATTGATAAATCGGCCCGCCGATTTATCGGTCCCGATTTCCTTAATTTGGGAAAATCGGAAATTGGTTGATACTTACACGAGAAACCGATTTTACCGATTTTTTTGTTTGTTTTAACAACAATTGTGTGAAATTCATTTATATTTCAGAGCACTACCTCATGGCCAGTTAAAACAAGTTTGTATTGTTTCTAGGATAATGTTCAAGGGTCTGTTTTTCAACAAAATAAGATTTAAAATTGAAGGTGCGTTGTGACCTTAGAACACCTGACAGTGTCGATTATAAAACAAAATCGGTATCGGCAGGTCAGACTTTTTAGAAATCGTGATCGGACAGAAAACTGCAATCGGTGCACCCTTATGATAATTAATTAATAATTAATGATCATTAATTAATAATTAATGATCATCATCATTTTTATGATGAAACCTCAAACAGGTTTGACTTTTGATTATTTCATAAAAACTAACCCCAAACGGCAGTCAGTGGAAACCCACATCGTAACCTCATCAACACAAGCCCCCCCACAGACCAAACCCCCACAGACCAAACCCCCACAGACCAAACTCCCACAAACCAACCCCCCACAGACCAAACCCCAACAAACCAAACCCCCACAGACCAAACCCCAACAAACCAAACCCCCACAGACCAAACCCCCACAGACCAAACCCCAAC
>NC_056507.1:8642272-8650286 GCF_014905685.2 Nematolebias whitei
CCCCCACAGACCAAACCCTCACAGACCAAACCCTCACAGACCAAACCCCCACAGACCAAACCCTCACAGACAGCCGCTGAACATTTGGACCTTCTTCAAAAGCCATGGTTTCCAACCTGGTCTTCGAGGAACACCGTCCTGCTCCAACACACCTGATCTGAATGAATTCACAGGTTTCTGCAGAGGGTGTGGAAGTCATTAAATGAGTGGATCAGGTGCAGCATGCAGGATAGTGGTCCTCAAGGACCAGGGTTGGAACGAATGCTCTATAGACTCTGAGGGATTATCAGAAATGAACAGAGGATTCTGACGTGGATTAATGTCTTGATAAAGTGGAGCTTTTTCAGACAGCGGACTGAGGAGGCTGTCTGAGTTTGTTCTGGTGTCTGAGGCAGATTCTGTGCGTCTGAGTGAAGATGATGATTGTGAGCGTGTGCAGAGCAGCTGAGAGGTCTTCAGGTGAGAAGGACTGCAGCCCACCTGTGAGTCTGTCTCTGCTTCCTGTCGCTGATGATGTGTTGTCCACTCTCTGTCTCTTACTGCTGTCTGAGGACTGTGAGGAGCTGGTGAGAGAATAATTTACCTGGATTAAAGGCGGAGCGTCTCACAGATTAACGGAGGGACAGGAAGATGGATCATGGCCTCATCTGAGCTCGTACCTGCGCCTCTTCACGGCTCCGACTAATAAATGAGCCTGAGAAAGATGGCTGCTCCTCTGCTCTGATGCTGAAGGTTTGGACTTCTTCTCAGGTTCTCTGCGAGTCTCTGTGGATTTTTGCTTCACCAGAGCGCTGTGGTGCCAGACAGTTAAGGTGAGTAAAGAAGAAACGGGCCGAGGTCTGACCCATCACTGAATGTCGGCTGTCTGACTTTAAAGTCTCCATCTTAAAATGAACAAGTCTGTAACTTCACGTGGTGTTCCTCCAGGTTTGTCAAACTGCTGCCATCTAAAAACAGGAGAAATGAAAAGTCCGAAAACGCAGAAAAAGTTTTTATTTGTTCTGCAGTCTGAGTCATATTTAGATCTGATGAGTGATATCATTCAAAAGAAGGAGATCATGGATCCTCTAGGTTTCCCTCCTGGATCTTTGACCCAACCAGAAAAACAAGAACTTTCATCAGGGATGTATGTTGAGCCCCCTCCTGTTTACTCTGCTCACGTATGATTGTGCAGCTACCCATCCAGGCTGTCATCTTGTAAAGTTTGCAGATGATACAGCGGTGGTGGGATGCATCACAAACAATGATGAGTCCAGCTACAGGCAGGAGGTGGAACACCTGGAGAGCTGGTGAAAAGAGAATAACCTTCACATCAACGTGAAGAAGACAAAGGAGATGATTGTGGACTTCAGAAGGAACAGACACACCTACACCCCCCTGAACATAAGAGGATCTGCGGTGGAAGTGGTCTCCAGTTACAAGTACTTGGGTGTGCACCTGAATGACAACCTCAGCTGGAGCAACAACACCACCAGCCTGATCAAGAAAGCTCATCAGAGACTCTACCTCCTCAGATGGCTGAGACAAGCTGCTCTGGGAAGCTCAGTCCTCACCTCCTTCTACAGGTGTGCACTGGAGAGCATCCTGTGCTCCAGCATCAACATGTGGCATGGAGGTTGCACAGCTGCAGAAAGAAAAGCTTTGCAGAGAGTGGTGAAGGCTGCACAGAAGATGTTGGAGTCAGCCTCCCCACCATCACAGACATCTACACCTCTAGATGCAGGAAGAGGGCCACCTGCATCATGAAGGACCCCACTCACCCAGCACACACACTTTTTGCTCCATTCCCCTCAGGAAGGAGGTTGAGGAGCATTAAGTGTAGAACCACTAGACTGAGGAACAGCTTCTACCCTGAGGCTGTTAAGACTCATGAATCTCTAACCAGAATAATCACTGTGAAAAACCATATCATGCTGCTGATCCGTTTCAATGTTGCTGCTGATCTGTTTCAATGTTGCTGCTGATCTGTTTCAATGTTGATGTGTTCATGCGTGCTCATCTGCTCACACACTCATGTTCATGTTTGTGCTGATGTTCGACGTGATGTTTTTATGCTATTAACTGCTTAGTGTATATTTAGTTTATGTTTTTCTTAGTTCATATCTTAGATGTTATTATTGTTTTTCTTTTACATTTTATTGTTGGATGTAACTGGGACCCTGTGTACATAATTTCACTCCACCACATGTACCACATGAAGTGCGAATGACAATAAAGAGACTCTGACTCTGACATAAAATGAATAATAGCCGTTATATTACAGAAAAGATGATCTCTGTACTTTTAGACAGAATGTTTTACTTCCTGTAAATAGTTGCAACAACAGCTGGACAAATCTGCTTGTTTTACATTTTTGTCCAAGACTTGTTTATATTGCACCCCAAATTGAATAAAACTGATTCTTGTTATTTTATTGAAGGATATTCTGTACTCCAGCAGCTCCTGCTTCTCCTCGTCCCGCCTCTGCTTCTCCACGAGGACCTGCTGTCGGGACACTTGGTCCAGAAAACTGGTCTCGTCCTCGTCCAGCCCCCTCACCATGTTGCCTGTCGTCATGGAAACAGGTTCCCGTCACACAAACAAGAATTAAAAAAAATATATATATAAAAAAAACCTTAACATGTCACAGCTTCTGTGGTTATAGAGCTCTTCTTCTTTCGGCTGTTCCCTCTTGCCCTACTCTTCCATCTCACTCTGTCCTCTACGTCCTCTGTCCTCACTTCATCTACCTCCATGTCCTCTCTAACTGCATCCATATATTTCCTCTTCGTCTTTTTCCTGGCAGCTGCATTTCTAACATCCTTCTACCAATATACCCACTGTCCCTCCTCTGGACATGTCCAAACCACTGTCCCTCCTCTGGACATGTCCAAGCCATCTCAGTTTGGCCTCTCTAACTTTATCTCCCAGTTGATCTCTACTCTTCTTTCCATTTCATTCCCTTCATTCATTAGCTCCTCAAAGTGCTCCTTCCATCTTCCCATCACACTCTCCTCACTTGTTACATTACCATTCATATCTTTAACAAGCCTAACGTGATGCACATCCTTTCCAGCCTGATCCCTTTGTCTCACCATTTGGTACAAGTTCTTTTCGCTGTTTAGTGTCCAGCCTCCCATACAACTCAGCATACGCCTGTACATCCAACCTGTGGAGCATAACCACTGCCAACATTTACCGGTAGCATCAGACCTTCTACTTCTACCTTCAGCCACATCACCCTATCTGACACTCTGTTCACCTCTACATTATTTGCTGAATCCTCCTTCAGGACCCCCTACTCCATTTCTCTTTCCATCCATACCATGGTAAAACAGTTTAAACCAGGGATATTCAACTGGCGGCCCGTGAGCCAGTGACTTCAATCCAGCCCACCAATGACTTTTTATATATATATATATAGGTTTCTGGTTTTGGGTTCTGTTTATTGCATTTATGATTCAATGCAATAAAACAAATAAATTTAAAAGGTAACAGATCGTTGTAAAACTTGGTTTATTTACATAATGACTTTAATCGCTGGATGTCCGGCCTCTGAGCTGCTGCCTTTCAGAAACTGTGGCCCCCTGAGCAGTTTTGTTGAATAGCTCTGGTTTAAACCCTTCTCCAATGCTGCGAGCCTTGCTGCCCTTCCACTTGGTCTCTTGGACACATAAAACATCTACCTTCCTTCTCTGCATCATGTCAGCCACTTCTCTACCTTTGCCTGTCATTGTCCACACATTTAGAGCGTCCACCCTCGGTCTCCTTGCTGGAGATGGAGACACGTCTGTGTTGCACGCCGTTTGCACTGACAGTTTTCGAGTGGGGGGGTGGGGGGTAGAGAAGGCTCAGTGTGAGGGAAACAGGGAGTTAGTAGCCCTTTGTAACTTTTTACTGCGCAGCGCTAGCTTAGTGCTGCATCAGTGTCGGCAGTTGTCACCGGGGAGGGGTTCAGTTCTGTTGACAGGGCAGGGTGCCCTGCTTGTATAACGGTAGGTGAAACACTGGGTGACTCAAAGACTCACTGAATTTAAACTGCTCCTCATACTCCAGCTGCTTCTTGTCCTTCTGCTCCTGCAGACGTTCAAACAGAGACCGAGAGTCGTACTCCTCCTCCGGGACCTCTGCCCCCCAGAGAGAGACACACACATAGAGAGAGACACACATAGGTCAGCATGCAGAACTAAAGGTCCAACTGTGTCCCTGCAGTCATTTCTCCAACCTTCTGGATCATCGGGCTTCCTGACTTTCTCCCACTCCTCCTGCCTCTTCTTCCTCTTCTCGTCGAGTTCTGCCTCTGTCACAAACTTCCTGCTGAGGTCCACGCCGGTTGCTTCTCCTGCTGCCATCGGACCCACTCTGGACACAATAGAACCCGGCCAGACCTAGGTTTTAACCCTGGAAACAACAGTACACCATCATAGCAGAACATAAAATAAAGTTTTAGACCTGAAGACAGAAAATATTTTTATGGCGCTCCGCTCAGCTGAAAATAAACCCAACACGAACATGATGTTTTTTAAAGGTTGTTATTTTCTATACTGTATTTAGAAATTTTTTTTTTCTGAGCTGCTCCAAACACTGCGTCAGCAATGACTTTGTTAAAAAAAATAATATAAATCAGCTCACATATAAAAACCAGCAGGTCAAAATTAATCAAATTCTTCAAAAAAACTAAAGTCTGTCAACTTCTTCAGGTTTCTGGAGTCACAACTTTTCTCTGCACTTTTTGATTTAGGTCAAAATGGAAGAACCAACAGAAATTGAAAATAAATTATTTAAAATATCACATTAAACTTTTATTAGAGTATTCTAAAAATATTTAACAAAGACCAAAAATACACATTTACTTTACGAAACTGTAGACTTTTCAGAGCCAGTCAGATTTTAAATCGTTTTATAACCTAAAAATTGTCTGCAAGTTAAACATTTTACTGTTTAAAGAGCGGTGGTGGTTTGTCTGTGTAAAGATATAAAATATTTTAGGACCCCCGTCCCGGGTTTGGGTTACGGTCCCGGGCTGATGGGGTGTCCCTCCCCCTGGTTAGCGTTAGCTTCGTTAGCCTCACCACACGGCTGTTCGTCGACCCGGTTCGTAACGTTTTCAGATTTACACCAAAACCGGTTTCAGTCTGGGTCAGAACTGTTTCAAATCAAGCTGAGTTTATTTTGGTGTTGCTGAAACTTACCGAACTCTGAGCTAACAGCTAGCAAAACAAGTCCTCCTGCTCCTCCAAACCCATCTGTGTTACAGTGAACACGAGTCGACGAGGTCATGTTCCGGTCGGGACATTAGTTCCGTTTCTGCGAAAAATGAATTCTGAACAATTTTGCTGAAAACTACTGAACAAACAAAATCTTACTTGAATACACAAATAGCAAAATAAATGAATAAAAAATTGAAAGGAGCACAACAATGAGGAAACATCAGAACAATAACCGAAAAGAACAGAGTAAAGATGAAATTAGCAGAAAGAAACAGATAGGAGGATAAAAAGCTAAAATTGAAAGGAAAATGTTTGAAAAAAGCAGAAAATAGCTAAAATTACAAGAAAGAACCTTAAAGTACTGCAGCAAAGCAGTAATAAGTAGAACAAAAGCAAATAGAAGCTTAGAACCTGCTGAAAGTGTAGAAAAAGGAGCAAAAAGTTTAGTGTATTCTTAGTTTAGTGTATTTCTTAGTTCATATCTTAGATCTTATTACTTTTTTCTTTACAATTTGTATTTTTGTTGGATGTAACCCTGTGTACATAGTTTCGTTCCACCTCATGCACCACATGTAATGTGAATGGCAATAAAGAACCTTGAATCCTAAAAATATTAATTGTTTACAACAATATATCAAAGGGTTATTGTGTTAGAGCTATGAAAAAAATGGGTGATCTTTGACTCTGACCCTTGAGTCCAGGATCCTAAAATGAATATTGTTGACCTTTGAGGTGTCCAAATGTAATCTTTGACCTTTCTATGTAAAAGGGTTATAAATGTGAAGCTATTTAAAGAGTGGGGTGACTTTTGACCCCATGACCTTGAACCCAGTGACCTTGATATCAATAGAGCTCATTGCTGACTCATCAGCTGTGAAGTTTGACATCTCTACGTTATGTGGCCATATAGTTAGAGCTCAGACAACAAAATAATTGCAGACTGACAGACAGCTTGTGTTAGCTATGGTGGCCATCTTGAACTTTTATTTAAGTCTTCATTGTGGGTCAGGGGCAGAGATCACTCTTGGCTACTACCACAACAAATTTTAGCTCAATATGTCTAAAGATGACTGAACTGAAAGAAGCTAAATGGAGCTCAAAGATCTGAAATAACCAAGAAGACGCTACAAGTAAAAGAAACAACCTTAATTTAGCAGAAAGTAGCTAAGAACATAAAAGAGGCCCACGTTTGGAGAAAAAATCCTAAAGAGCACACAAAAGCTTCACTTTGTAAACAGAAGCCATGAAAAGAAGGAAACAAGTGAAACTAGCAGAAACAAGCCAATTAGCTGAAAAAGGCTAAAAGTAGAATAAAAATTAAAATTAGCAGAAAGGGGCACAAAAAGTAGAAATTAGGAAAAAATGCAGTTAAAAGGCTAAAAATCAAATGACATTTGCTTTAATTTAAGCTTTTTCTGAAAAGCAGAAAAAGCTTAAATTAGCAGAGAGAAGCTGTAAAAGGCAGAAGAAAAGCTGAAATGAGCAGTAAAAGTTTTAAACAGTTAAGTGTTTGAAGAAAGTGAAGAGAGCTCCATTTCCTGAGGAAAAACATGGTGGACAAAGCTAAATACTTCAAATAGTAAAAGTTGCACAAAGATCAAAAGTGAGATCAGGAGTGTCCCAAATGAGCCGAACGTTTTGAGACATGAGCTGTCGAAACAACACAAGGACCTCCGTGGAAAAAAATTGAGACATTCAAAGGGTAAATAAAACAAACTGTGAAGAATTTATTTCCTGTTGGCATTCAGCTTCCATTTTTGTTAAAGTTGGTGAGCAAAAAGATGAAATTGTTGTTTTAATCATAGCTCATTCTGAGAATTTTAACGTTTCAGCAGAGACAACCTTTGCAGGCTCCTCTCAGCCTCCAAGGACAAAATTTACATTTGATATTTATTTGACCAGACTGAGACACTGTTGATGAAAGTACCCAGATCCCAAACCATCAGCCCTCCACCACCGTGCTGACAGCTAGGAGAAGCTGTTTGCTGCAGTGCATTCTGGGTAAACATCTGTCCTTTGGTTTGGTTCTGGTCCAGAAGTCTTGTGGTTCCTTCAGATAAAGTCATGCTGCCATGTTGTTTATAGAGAGAAAAGGTCATGACCTTTGACCTGCAGACTGAAGCCTGTAGAGTCGTTGCACAGTCTGACCTTCGGGGTGAACAGATTCTGTGTTTTAGTGTAGTTTTTTTTCTGTAAATGCTGACCCGGTGAAGTTATTTGTTTGAGATGGTGTTTTACAGACAAATCAAAATGCTGACTCAGCATAGGGCGGCATGGTGGCACAGTTGGTAGAGCTGCTGCCTATCAGCGAGAAGGTTGCCGGATCAAATCCTGTCCGGGGGTCTTTCTGGGTGGAGTTTGCATTTTCTCTCCGTGCATGCGTGGGTTTTCTTCAGATACTCCAGTTTCGACCAAAAACATGCATGTTAGGCTGATTATTACCTCTAAATTGTCCCTAAGTGAGAGTGAGAGAGTGAATGGTTGTTTGTCTCATTTGTCTTTATGTGTCCTTGTGTTGAACTGAGACCTGTCCAGGTGTCTCTGTGAACTGTCCAGTTGTCCCTGTGATGGACTGAGACATGTTCAGGTGTCCCTGTAATTAACTGAGACCTGTTTAGGTGTCCCTGTGATGGACTGAGACTTGTCCAGGTGTCCCTGTAATTAACTGAGACCTGTTTAGGTGTCCCTGTGATGGACTGAGACTTGTCCAGGTGTCTCTGTGATTAACTGAGACCTATTTAGGCATTTCTGTGATGAACTGACACATGTCCAGGTGTTTCTGTGATGGACTGAGACATGTCCAGGTGTCTCTGTGATGGACTGAG
>NC_056507.1:8650296-8653075 GCF_014905685.2 Nematolebias whitei
TCTGTGATGGACTGAGACATGTCCAGGTGTCTCTGTGATGGACTGAGACATGTCCAGGTGTCTCTGTGATGGACTGAGACATGTCCAGGTGTCAGGAAGACAAACATGGGTTTTCTTTAAAGTGCATCTTTTATTCAGATTAGTTTATTTTGCTTCAAAGAAGCTGAACTCTGAAGTCCCACTGGGACAAAAACCGAACACCAAAGACTCCTCGTCCGATGAAGAACAACAAACATTTTAAATACAAATAAATATTAAATTATTATACTTTGAATAATATTCAACAATGCTATACAATAGCTGTAGGTCCTGACGACACACCATCAGGTGGGAAACACCTGAGTCCGTTAGCTGCCCTGACAGTAAAGAAGCAACAGAACACACGTCAATAAATAATCAATAAATACGGTTCTTCACAAACACAGCCACGGGTCCGGGGGGAGCAGGTCCCGCAGCAGGTCCAGGTCTAAGTGGGGATGCTGAAGGCCGTGACGCAGGTGCAGCCCACCGCCACCTGCCGGTACTCCACCTTCAGGCGGTACTTGCCCTTGTGGCAGCCGCTCCTGTCCCGCTTCAGGAAGCCCCGGGACTGCAGGACGGGCCTGGAGTTGTAGTCATGGTTCTCCACCACGGAACCGTTCTTCAGCATCATGATGCAGCCCTCACACAGGCACTGGGCCTCCATGTAGGTGGAGGGGAAGTAGTCCTGGTCGGTGACCCGTCTGGACCAGAGGGAGAAGACTCAGTGAGACACAAACAGAGACCCAACAAGAACCCCCTGATGAGACAAGTGTCGGTCCTTCTGGACCACCTGAGCAGGTTCTAACCCGTTCCCCTGCACATCTGTAACGGTTACATTAACTTCATGTGGTCCCGTCAGCTGGGTCGACTGAACCGGGCCACTTATAGAAAACAAGTGAAAGTGATTTAATAAAGAATTCATGGAGGAACGGTCAACAGATTTCAGATTCTTTCAAAACACGAGAAACAAAACGACCGTTTGAGTCCAGAAGAACAAAGTAAGGCAAGCACTTTGGGACAATCTTCATTCAAACTGGGAGGTTAATTTGGCTCCAATTGGTTTGACTGTTTTAAATTTAGTTTAAAGTTTAAACTTTAAATAACTCTGTTTCAAACATATTTTCATGTTTGTCCAGATGCATGTTTTACAACTAAATAAATCCTTTACAGCAGTGGTGTCCAAAGTGTGGCCCCTGGGCCAGTTGTGGCCCTTTGAGTGATTTTGTGGGTCCCACATTTGCAGTTTAAGAATGGTGTAATTTTGGCCCGTAGGCTTCAGAGACTGATGCAGATGTGGACCTTTTGCAAATTTAATGGTGATAATTTTTTATATAATTTTTCAGGTTTAACAGCGAAACAGATAAAAAAAATTAAAAAATCTCAAAATAAGCAGTATTAAATTTAATACTATCCTTTGGCAATAAATCAATAAAGACAAATAAAACGATAAATTAATAAAAGGTTAATGTTTATGAAGCTTTAAATGTTTTGGATTACGACAATTTACCTGAATTGCTCAATTTTGTCCTTTCTCCAAAATATTGTTTACGTTTGTAAACATGTGTTGTGTTTCGGTTGAGTTTTTTTAAAATCACTAAAAATATGTACGATTTTTATTGTTATTATCATTTATATATGTTTTTTATTCACATTTTTGTGTCTGACTCCTTTCATGGTCCACATATGAAATTTTTTGGACACAGGAAGATTTGGAGTTTCTTCAAGCATCCAGGACACAAGAAGTTCTGAAGGTTGAAGTTCTGGTGCTGCTCGGTCCTCCAGAAATCGAACAAGAGGTTTTATCGTTCAACTTCAAAATGTTTTATCTCCTCAGTTTTTAATGGAATACAACAAACATTTAGGATGGTTCCATTACCGGACAGGAAGACCTTTATTTCACACAGTTTGCTTTCATCCCCTTTGTTTGTTTGTTTGTTTGTTTGTTTGTTGTTTTGAAGCATTGAGCTCTGAATTAAAGCAGATCTTCCTCTGTCTTATCCCTGATCAGATTTTATTCAGAGTTATAAAGTTTAACTGAATTTAAAACTTAAAAACTCAGACCTGGACTTTTGACCCTGATTCAGGTTCGGGTCCGTCTCCAGCCTTCTGGGGGACTTACATGTATCTCCAGGGGGACAGTGACCTGTCCTTGATGTCCTCGGCCAGTCTCTGGTACAGGTCCAGGGGACAGGATGCGGGGAGGCTGTGCGGGGCGGGGCTCGGCTCCAGAGGCTGCGGGATCCGAACCCGCAGCTTCTTCTGCGCCGTTTCCTCCAGTTCCGTTCCATTACAGCACCGGTGCATGCATGTCCACGTCCACGCGGGCACGAGGCAGAGCGCGAGGAGGAAGATCTGTGGAGGAGAGGCGATGATGATGAGGAGGAGGAGGAGGAGGGTGGGGGATGATGATGAAGGTCCGGGACTCACCTGCTTCAGGTCCATGAGGTGTTGTCTGTCAGCTCCAGGTGATCCAGCAGGTTCGGTTCTCGGAGTCCCCTGAGCAGGACCGGGTTCAACATTAGTCTGTCGGCAGCTCGCGCGTTCCTTTTATCTGCTCAGCTGGGGGAAGTACCGGCGGGACGCACGAGGAAACGCAGGCCGACTTCCTCTTTCCAGGATGACAGAGGGAGGAGACGCGCGCGCGCGCACGCACGCACACACACACACACACACACACACACACACACACACACACACACACACACACACACACACACACACACACACACACACACACACACACACACACACACACACG
>NC_056507.1:8653475-8669816 GCF_014905685.2 Nematolebias whitei
ATAAGTACATATATATAAATATATCTTTTCTGAGTGAAAGAAACAAAAACACTTCACACCTGAGACACCTACAACTAAACAAAACAATAAAACAACAACATGAGCAACATTTGTCCATAAACAACAACAAAGAAAACAACTAAATAAAAAAGTTCTGAAAGTCAACATTTTCTGTCTGAATGAAAGCAGAGCCGCTCGGTTCTTGCAGAACTTATCTGAACAAACACGTTTTGCGTTTGATGTGAAATGTTTTTGTTTTTCTGCTGGTTCCGTAAATAAAATCAGCTGAAACAACAGAGACAAACTCTGTAAATTCCAGGTTCCTCCAACTTTCCTCCAATTTTCCCTCCTCACAACTTTCACTTTTCAAAACCAGCATTCCTGCTTTCCGACGTCATGCAGCAAATAGCTGGTTCTGACCCGCGGGTCGACACCTGCATTGCTCCAGTTATCCATTAGCTAGCCACAAATTATTGGCATCAGCAAATAGTCCGAGGCGTGATGCTGGGTATTTCCTGCAGCACCGTCAGATTTCAACTGAAGCATTGAATCAGACAAGGTCAGCTCAAACCCAGACCGTACCAGAACCGGGCTTTGCCTCGACTGAACTTTTTGTGCAGCCCGACAGCCCCAAGCATGATGCTGCCACTGCCATGCCAGACACTGGGACCGGTGTTCTTCTTCCGGTTTCTGAAGGTCTGTTTCATTGGGCCGTCTCATTCTTAGCTTTGTCAAGAACCCTGATCCAAGTCCAGAACCATCACAAAACCACATCTCTGCAGACCCAAAACCAGCACCGTTGGAATTCTGGGAATCTGAATCCAACAGGAAGTGATAACCAGGGTCCAGAAGAACCACCAGAGCAACAAAGTTCACAGGTCCAGGAAAAACCTGCTGGTTCTGACAGGCAAACAGGTTTTGAGTCTTGTAAGTCGGGTCTGGACATTTTTATGTTTCTTTGGGGACTTGTTGACCCTGACATAAACCCTGATTTTGAGTTCTAGTCAGAACAAGCTTGTTTTGGGTTTCGGACTAGAAGATTTTGACTCAGGAACCAGGTTAGAGCTCTGGACCTGGGTTGAAAGGACTTGGGTTGTGGGTCTAGTTCAGACTTTTTAATCCTTTAGGACTCAACTTAGATCTGAACATGTTCAGTTTCATGTCCACTCTTGAAACATGACTCCTGATTTTGTCCCTGTGGAACCAGACTTGAGACCTGACCTGGACTAAAACTCAAGACTTGGTGCTAAATGAGAAGCTATTAGTGTCACTTCCATCTGGTTTGGACTTTGGACTTGTTGGATCTGGTTTGAAACCAGCTGGTCTTGATTTAGGATCAAGAGGTTTTGAGACAAGTCACGTCTCTTTGTAGAACTTTAGGTCTTGATTCAGGCTGGTCTTGTTTACATAAAGTCCAGCTTGTTTCAGCTCAGAAGAAGCGGCTGATTTGGACTTGGGACTTCTAGGTTTTGACCTTTGACCCATATTAGAGGTGCGAGCATTTACTTGAACCTGCTGGATCTGGACTTTTCAGCACCTGGGCCTGGATTGTGATTTTGGACTTCTTAGGAAAGTTGTAACTTAATGAAATGTTTCTTCACATGAATGAACGTGTCTGAAGATGCAGCGTCAGCCATTCTGACCAGATTCTGACCGGTCCAACAACAGTTGTGGAGGACAACAGGAAGTCCAGGCAGGGACTCGTCTCCACAGGTTGAAATGTCCTCCTCTCCTCTGACATGCCGATGAGTCAGGCAGCGGTTTCACCAGGCACTCCTTCCACAGACTTCACACGTCCTGGAATGATGCAACAGTGGACTGCCTCTGGTCCTCAGACTGGTTTTGTGTGGGACAGTCCTCAGAAGTCAAGAACGCCGATGCAGGAAAACGAGCAGATGACTCAACAGATAGATGAAGTCTGGGTGGACAACCAGAGCGTAGATGTCAGCAGATTCTATCAGCCAACAGAACTTTTGTAACACCCAGAAACAAACTGGACTTCAAAACAACAAGAACTGGATCTACAGTCCAATGTTTCAGTTGTTGGATATTTGATCCACTGTAGACGTGAAAAGATGCAGATTTATTAATGTCAGAGAAGATATTTGTAAACAAAAATACAGGTAAAAAAAATTAACATTAAAGACCTGAAAAACAAAAGAGGCTATTTTTTACAAATAAAAACAAATGGACAAAACGTTACAGTCAACTCTAACATCTGGAGACGGGACACATATGAGGACAGCAGGACACGTTAGAATGGTACAGGACATGTATGAGGACAGCAGGGCAGTGGTGAAATGTGCTGTAGGAGAGACAGATAGCTTCAAGGTGGAGGTGGGAGTGCATCAAGGATCGGCTCTGAGCCCCTTCTTGTTTGCTCTGGTGATGGACCGACTAACAGATGGTCAGGCAGGAATCCCTGCAGACTATGTTTGCTGACGACATTGTGATCTGTGGTGAGAACAGGAAACAGGTGGAAGAGAACTTGGAGAGGTGGAGGTATGGACTTGAAAGAAGAGGAATGAAAGTCAGCCGTAGTAAGACAAGGTACATGTGAGTGAATGAGAGGGAGGAGGTGGAACAGTGAGGCTACAAGGAGCAGAGGTCACAAAGGTGCAGGACTTCAAGGACTTGGGGTTCACGGTCCAGGAAAATGAGGAGTGTGGTAAAGAGGTGAAAAAGAGAGTCCAGGCAGGATGGAGTGGATGAAAAAAAGTTTCAGGAATGATTTGTGATAAAAGGGTGTCAGCAAGTGAGACCAGCTATGTTGTATGGTCTGGAGACAGAGACATGGACAAAAAGACAGGAGACAGAACTGGAAGAAGAAATTAAGATGTTGAGGTTCTCCTTAGGAGTGACAAGGATGGATAAGATTAAGAATGAGATCATCAGAGGTACAGCACAGGTTGAACAACTGGGAGATAAAGTTAGAGAGGCCAGGCTGAGATGGTTTGGACATGTCCAGAGGAGGGACAGGGGTTTGGACATGTCCAGAGGAGGGACAGGGACATATTGGTAGAAGGATGTTAGAAATGCATCTGCCAGGAAAAAGGCAAAGAGGAGATATATGGATGCAGTTAGAGAGGACATGGAGGTAGTTGGAGTGAGGATAGAGGACACAGAGGACAGAGTGAGGTGGAGGACTCACTGTGGAGACCCCTGCATCATGTCAGCCAGCTCTACTTTTGCCTGTCATTGTCTCCACGTTTAGAGTTGCAACCTTCAGTCCTATAATTTTGATTTTCCTCTTCTCTCCGTCTCCTGACTTGTTTCCCTCCTTGCGGTCTTCGACTAACAGAAGCACAATTTCCACCGGCACCGTTTGTCAGCAGCACAGGTGGAGGTCGTTAACTCGGGCCTCGACCAATCTGGTATGTGTCGCTTAGATGATCTTGCATGTTAAGTTTTGGCAAAAAAAGTGTTATTTGTTGGATGATGGTCGGCCGAACACACACACAAAACTGACCTGGAGTTATATATATATATAAAAAAAAGGTCCCCCGAAAAACTGTGTCCACGGGTTTGACTCAGGTGTCTTCGGACTGTAAGCAGTTGGTATGCAGGTAGTCACAGGGCTGTTTGGTAGCATTGGTGTGCAACACACTGAACCTGAAGCACAGGAAGCTGAGGACAGAATGTCTCCGGGGCTTAGAGACAATGAATGACACGTTAAAGGTAAAGACCATCAGACGGTCTCCATCAGCTTCATGTTCCTCTGACTACAGTTGCTAGGATTGTTCAGAAGTTTAAGGTCCACCGGACTGGCGACAACCTCTCTGGTCGTGTCCACAAGAGGACAACTGAAGACAGATCAAAGAGGCAGATGATATGAACAGTAACCAGAGTCCCGAACAAAGAGGTAAAGTCCAAGGTCAGATCACACCATCAGTCTGTTTGAGACAAAGTGGACTTAACTGAAGACAATCAGGGAGGACACCAAGAGTGCACATTAAGAAGCCTCAAAGCTTCTGAGACAATGTCTTTTGGACAGGTGAGACTAAACTAGCTTTTTGTCAACACGACTTAAAGTTTAGTCCAAGTCTCAGCTCATGGGTCCTCCCCATGACTCATGACCCAAAACACAGCTAAAAACACCAAGACTGGATCAGAACCAAACACTGGACTGTTCTGAAGTGACCTCCTGAGTCCTGATCCTGTCGGACATCTGTGGAAGGAGCTGAAACATCTGGAGAATAAAACTTCAGCCCTTCAATGTTTCCCTGGACCAGGACACCTGTGGACAGGTGCAGAAGTCTGTTACAGAAGTCACTCGGATGTCTCACAGGTTGGACACATTAACGTATTGTCCTTTGAGTCGTGATCAGATTAATTTGATTGATTTTAAAATGATTCTGTTGAACTAAAAGTCAAAAACAACGACCGCTCTGAATTCAGGAAGTGATGCTGGCGCCTCAGACCGTACCCGACAAGAGGACACGATGAACCCAAGACAGGAAGAGGTGGACACGTCTCCCTCCCGACAGCAGGACAAATCACACAGGTACTGACTCTTTATCAAAATAGTTTATTTAGAATGGGTTTTTTTGTCACAAAAAAGACCGACAACGCTCGTCTCAATGTCTCCGTTCCACCTGTCCAACTAAAAGAGACAAATAAAACACTGCTTCATCACTCCAGGAGGAAACGGCTGAAAAGCATAAAAATGAACATCTCACATCACTGCTGTAAATGATCAGACACTGGAAGCTGGTTCTGTACAAACCGTCCTGAACGCAACCCAGACGCCGTACGGCAGCCCGGCGCAGACGGGCTCATGGAGACGCATGGTGAAGTGCTGCAGAGCGGAGCACCCCACCCCCCCCACTCGCAGGAAGGAGGCGATCAAATGGAGGTTCAGGAGGAAGAAGTCTGCTTTCGTCGTATGTGGAAGAAGCATCCAGCCGGTGATCCGCTGCAGTGTACCATCGCTCCCTGCTTCGAACCGTCGTCGAGCCTGTCCCCAGACTCTGAAAGGCTTCCGAGGGGGTCAAAGGTCAGGCTTACGCCCTAAAGTGGAACATATTTGGCCGCCATCTTGTTCGTCACAACCGAACAGGATGGTTGTCCTGGCAGCTGCTTCGTGTTCGTGTTAGCTTCCCTGCACGTGTGCAGCTCCACAGAGGGCTGACGGGAAAGAAAAGTAAAATAAAAAACAAACGTGTCGTCCTTCCATCCTCGGAATCGGCCTCACGTAGACCCGACGAGCAGCTGAACCTCCCGTTTATTTGGCAGGAATCTTGGCTCGTTTCCGTGCGATGGCGTCCTCCACGGCCTTCAGCTGCTTCAGCAGCTCCTCACGGCGGGACAGCGTGTTGCTGGGTTTGCCGGAGCCGGCAGCCGGAGCCGGCGGCCTGCTCGAAGGCATCGCCGGGCCTTTCCCAGATGACTTGGGGGGCGGAGACAGAGGGCGTTTTCTAAAGAGACAAATGAAGACAGAGAGCGAGAGGTTAATGGTGACGGTTCACTCAAACAACGATACAAGGAGGGGAGGACAAAACATGAAGAAGCTGAATTTAGACAACGACGACCGAAGTATCTCCAGTTTTTTCGTTAGTAGCTCTCCACCTCCATCTGATTAATACATAATGAGAATTATATGAATTGTTTAAAACTCTCAGAAATGTTTTGTAGTTAAAATAATTTAGTTTCCTTTAAACTTTTTATTTTACAACCAGCTGTATATCAGCATCGTTCACAAATAAATGTGGAAATAATTCATCGTTTTTAAAACTAAATCAAGCATTTAGCTAAAACAATGTTCCATATCAGATTCTCCACGTGAAACGGAACAGACATTTCTTAGATTTTAGTTTTACACTAATTATTAAAAAAAAAAAAAAAAAAAAAGCTTTCAACTGGTTCAGTTTATCTTTTAAAAACAGAAAAGCATCAAGGTTGATTAGATTAAATCAGTTATAATACAAAGCAGGCATTCCACACATTATACATTTTACAGAGTAATAAACGTGTGCAGATGGTATTTATATAAAAGCACAAAGACTGATGGTCTGCAGAGGTTCTGGACTGACGGGACCATCTCACAGGGATCAGCAGGAGTTTTATTCTCAGTCCGTAACGAGTTAACTGCCAGTCAGAGGAAACCGAACAGCTTCACAAGCTAAGCACTAGTAGTCCAAAAACAATACGCCAAACAGCAGCACGAACACGAGTCTGTGTGAGTAGATGAGTACGAATGAATACAACAGCATGAAATAAATCAGCAGCATGAGATCAGCAGCATAGATAGTCTTGAGGTTGTTTTCTAGCTTTTAAATGTCTTTCCTTTTTGATAAATCCTATAGTTAGGGGTCGGCTTGGGTTTCCTGAGCTATCCCCTAGTTATGCTGCTATAGGCTTAGACTGCTGGAGGACAAATTGACCACATTTCCTCACTGTTTGTGTGTTTGTATTTAGAATCATTTCCATCTTAACGTTTTTTGTCTTTTCTCCAATAGAAAGTTCACCTGGACCCGTCATTCTGTGTGTGTTTGTTTCTCCTTCCTGTTCATCTCAAACCCCAGCCGGTCGAAGCAGATGGCCGCTTGCGCTGAGCCTGGTTCTGCTGTAAGTTTCTTCCTGTGAAAAGGGAGTTTTTCCTTTCCACTGTCTCCTTTGTGCTTGCTCAGGATGGGAGACTGTGACGAAGTGAAAATTAAACACAATCTGCTGCTTCCTTAGACAGAGAACTTTACTACAGAAACTGGCTTTTACAATGTATGTGAATGTTTCTGTTTTGTGCCCTGAGACGACTTCTGTTGGAACTTGGAGCTTTAGAAATAAACTGAATTTAATTGTTTGTGTGTTAGCAATGTTAGAAATTAAAAAGTTGTTGTTTTTATAAAACGTCCATTCTTGGTCTGGGGGTTTCTGAATTAGGCTCAAGGCCGAGGTTCTGATGTGGATCACTCCATCCTTCGTCAAAGGCTTTAGGAGGTCCCTCTTTCACAGAAAACAGTCAGACGATTTTTAAACGAGTTTTTAAAACTCTTTAATGAAGCGCTTTTAAGATCCCATATTTCTTTATAGTGTTAGAATAAAAATGTTTTGTCTGAGTTCGCCAACTAATCTATTTTTTAATCAAATACCCGCTTATTTATTGTAATTGCTGACTTTTAGTTGTTGTATTGTGGTCTGTGTTGTGGTAAGCAGGTAATCCCAGCTGATGAACTGGTTCGGCTCTAAAGTGAAACCAAACTGATGAACTTCCATCATCCTGGACTGCTTGCTGCCCACAACTATATATAAAACCTCCAGATGAGCCTTAATAACCTTTGGCTCGGACACAGACTCTGTCCTGTCACCATAACATCAGAGAATCATGAGAGGTGTCCCACAAGGCTCCCTTCTGGGATCTATGCAGTTTTTGGATTTATGTTAATAAAGTGAGTCAGTATGCGTTTATATGCTGATGAGACTGTCGTTTATCATCTACAACATCTGTTCCTGCAGCTCTACTTCAACTGAAACTGATGCTAAATGTCGACGAAACAAAGGTCATGTTTATACGAACGACTGGCAGCTCCGCACACTGAAAAAAGGCATTTTATAAAACAACTCCGCAAAAAATGACTGTCCAGTTTGACCCTCTGGGGCATTTTAAAATAAATTTAAGTAAAGAAAACCCATAATTTCACATCTGTTATTGCTTTAGGCTTTAATAAAACTCTGTTCCTTTCAAATGTCAAGATAATATTTTACGTTTCATGATTATTGTTTTGTTATTCAAGTAACGGGGGTGACCTGTCTCAATGTGATTACCTGTCCAACTACAAGCAGATAAATAAACACCTAACTCGTTTTATGGACAGTTTTTGATTAAAATAAAATAAAAACTTGACTGCCTTTAGATGAACTGAAGTCCTGGCTGATGTGAGAGAGAACAGGAAGGTGATATCAGCTGAAGGATGAAACCGATTACAGACGAGTTAACACAAACACTAAAGGTGTCCGACACAGTAAAAACATTAAAATAATTTTTTTTTACACTATAACAAAACAGAAGATTGTTATTTTTTTTTAACAAAGAGGAGCTGAATTAAGTTCTGTCTGGAATTTACAGAGTTCCTGATTTCATCTTTATTAAAAAATACTGAACATCTTTTAAACGTTTCCCTCTCTTTCACAACACAAAAAAAAACAAAAAAAACAAATAAAATAAAATGAAACAAAAAACCTGTTTGATGAAGCTCCTTTAAGATCCCGCATTTATCCTTTTTGTCTGAGTTCGCCAACTTTTTAAATCAAATACCAGTTTATTGTATTTGCTGACTTTTAATTGTTGTATTGCGGTCTGTGTTGTTGTGGTAAACAGGTAATCCCAGCTGATGAACCGGTTCGACTCTAAAGTGAAACCAAACTGATGAACTTTCATCATCCTGGACTGTTTGCTGCCAACAAACTATAAAACCTCCAGGTGATCCTTAACCTTTGGCTCGGACAGACTCCGACCTGCTGGTGGAAAACAAAAAGCAGTGACGGAAACATTCCTCAGGTGAACGACGGTTTCCGCCGTCTGACTCATCTTTACATTAAAGCTGCTCACACGTCCAAACCAAGCTCTGCTGGTACGCAAAGAAAAAAACAGGTTTCACAGCTAAAACTCGTTCTCATGGACTATAAAGGGCCGTGCATCCTCCACGTCAAGCTGAACAGTTAATGCACGGACACTTGGTGTGGGACGGTTTATGAACACCTTTCATCGTCCACGAGACACTTTCCTTCTGTTCTACCCAATCGGACCTTTAAAGGTTGATTTACAGAAACATTTTTGACGATTGATTTGTGTTGAAAGGTTAAATGACACTGACACACTGTTCTTATTAAAGCGATGGACAGGAGATAAGAGGTGAAAAACCCACAAACGAACTACAAATATCAGTTTCAGGTGAAACAATGACTCAGAACTGCTCGAACTCTCCTCTTCATATAGATGTCTTGAATAAGACTAATTGTTTTAAGGGTTTGTTTTTTTAAATTGATTTAACACTTAGGATCTATTTAATTCTGGGACTTTTGCTGCAGGGCAGAGTGAATATTTTTATCTGAGCAGTTAATATCAGATTGCTTCCACTTTTTGTGGCGTGTTCCTCTTTGTGGTCGATGCTCTTGTGACAACTGGACTTCAGGTTCTGAAAACCCTGAAGGGTTAATCTGATGTCAACCAAGACGAATCAGGAACCAAAGGTGACTCCAGAAAGTCCAGACTTCCAGCTGACTGATGCCCAACACCATCCGACAAATAGAACCACAAAAGCTGCACCAACCTTTCCTGGGGTGGCGCCGGGCGAGGTCCCTGCCCTCTGGACCGATCCATCTGGGGGGGCTGTAGGGGCCGCCCAGGAATTCTTTTATCCCGTCCTGAAAAACACCAGTTAATGCTTATTGATGATAATAAAGCTGCTTAAATATTTTGTTATATACACATACATACATACACAGTAGTATTAGTAGTAGTAATATTCAGTGCTTAATTTGAGCTGGATCCTGCTGGAACAGGATAGCTCTCTTATTTTGACAGGGTGCGTTCCAGTAACTGTTTGCACGGATCTGGTAACTCTCAGGATTACTAAATCTTACTGCCTTCAATGAATAAAACCTACATTGGACATGTAATCTGAAAATAATTACATAAACATGAATTTTTAACATAACAGCCACTCACGAGCTTCCTAATATCACAAAAGAGCTGCCCCTTCAAGTAAGCATTTCCGCTTCTACCCTTAATAAAATCTCCGCCCCTAAAAGTTCAGTCACGGACAATTTAATTAAAAAACACAAAAATATAATTAAACAGCACAACTAAACTGCAAATCAGTTGTACAGTTTAAGTGGGTCATTATATATATATATATATATATATATATATATATATATATGTGTATTCTGATTATTTATTAAAAATACAAGAGAAATGTTTGATGGGCAATCACCTGACATACGTCACGTTTCAAAACAAAGGCGCCAATTTGTCAAAATAACAGTAATCAAAATGTCAAAAAGACTTTAATTTAAAAATATCTTCTCGTTGTACAACTAAACAACCGAGAATTGAAGCGCATGAAGGCAGTGGCAATGGAGATAACACTCAACGGGGTGTGGGTGGGGTGCTTAGGACGTCCAAGAGAAGCGGAGCATCTCTGTTCACACAAGGAGAGACTTGTGTAGGTAAACGTAGATGTTTAACCACCCATCAAAATACACCAGAATGCAGGAAATGGCATCTACTTTACTCAAAAATTTCTGGGGGTGGACCCCTTCCCCAAACACAAGTTGTTTTTGTGACGTTTTCTTTCCTCCCGTTTGAGCGGGAAACCCCGGCAGATATAAAACAGATGGAACAAACTCTAAAGTCGTCCATTTTCATCTCCAGCTCCTCCTGGAGGATCCCAAGGTGTTTCCAGGCCAGTGAGGATTTATGATCCCTGCAGAGAATTCTGGGTCTCCTCCTCCAGAGGAGGCATCCTAATCAGAGTCTGGACCACCTCAGCTGACTCCTTTAGACGAGGAGCAGCAGCTCTACTCTGACCCCCACCTCTCTATGACTGAGATCCTGTCCATGAAGACCACAAACAGGATCAGAGACCAGTACCAGGAACCAGCCAAGGATGTGGACTCAGTTCTTGGGTTGGTTCTAGAGGAACAGGTTAGATCTTAAAGGTGTCCCAACTCAAAAGCATCATATTGATCAGTGATTTTAATTTTAGCCACAGAAACTAAACCAGCCGGTCTTTTTAAAGAAGTTCCTTGTTGAAAGAACAACCAGAGTTCTGCTGCTCAGGTGTGTCCCTCACCTCTGTCTGGAGACATGGCCAATCTCTTACTGGCGGGGGAACCGGGCAGGTCTTTGTCTGAAGGGAGGTACCGCTTCCTGCTGCCTCGGTCTCCCTGCTGCTGAGAAACGACAAAACATCAGGAGTTAAACTTTGAAAAGAAACGAGGAACGTGAAGACGCCAGTCCAGGAGATCCTGAGCCTGAAAGAAACACATTGAAGAATAAAACATGAAAGAGACTTTTGACCACCGAGATTAAAACCATCCTCTCCTCAACAATCAGGTTTTAACTTCACCTGAGTCAGCAGATAGTCTTCCTGTCGAGATGGAGCTGGGACCTTTTAATTTGTAAATTTTTAACGTGATTATTATTTAAATCTTTAGAGTAAAACCTGTTTTAACTAAACGTCATCCTGTTCACGAGAACGGTTAAACCAGAAAAATTATATTTTCTGTAAACCACAGCATGAATGATGGACCATCGCTGAAATATGTTCAGGATGAAACTGAAACTGTTAAGTTAAAACAAGCAGAACAGCAGCTGAAAATCAGCAAAACCATAGCTAAATGCTAACCGTTGCATATGAAGTAAAAGCTCAATCATTTGAAAAGAATTCAAGTTAGGAAAATAAAAGTCACAGCATCCACCTCCTGAACGAGCTGAAGGTTTTGATCCATGAGTGGCTAAAAGAACATAAAATATGCAGATATTTATCATTTATTAACCTTTATTTAACCAGGAAAATCCCACTGTGATCACATATCTCTTCTACCAGAAAGGCCAGGTCCTTCATTCTAAAACATGGAAACACTGGACACTGAAGGATTCACATTAAAGCATGTCCACACTTTTAAACTTGGGTCATGAGAAAAGCTGACAGTTCAGAATCATCTGGATAAAACAAACACTTTTCAACCATTTAAATCCACCAGGACGTGTCAAAATAACGGTCTTATACGTACGGTATGTCCCGCGGCTGCTTTGAAAGCTGCTTGTTGTTACTTATTGTTAGACGTCTTATTACTGACCCCAGCTTTAAAGAGGTTTATTGGATAACATTTGTTTATTAAGGTAAACCACAATCAGCAGTAGTTCTTTGTTTAACTAGAGCAGAGGTCTGTAACTTTGTGATCCAAGAGACATTTCTGCCGCTTCACTCATTAAATAAAAAAAAGAGCCCGGAGCCACGAAATCTGCTACAACTGTGAAGATCAACTGGTGGCCCACGGGCCACTTTGAGGTAGCTGGAGGGGGATTTCTGACCAGTGGGGGTGACAATTTAAAACTAGCTATCAATGAATTTAAACATTTTTACATTTTGGGACAAAAAATAACACTATGATGTAAAGAAGTAAAAACGTTTAGTTTCTACCTTTAGATGAAAATGAAAACACTGAACTCTGCAGGACTAGGTGGCCTTTTATGTGAGGAGAGATTAAGTGTCCCACTTTGATGTAACAAAGCAAAAAAAAAAATAGCGTCGCTCAAACATTTGCAGCAAATTGACAAAAAACAGCCACAATTGGCCTTTTTTGTTGTGAGAGTGAGGCGAGAGGTTGAAACGTCCCTGACGACCAGGTATCGCTGCCACCACAGAGTAAAAACAGCACAAAAAGTTCATTACCTTATTGAGGAGGGTCAGTTTGATGTCTTTATGGGAGCCTGAACCTCCGTAGTTTCCAGGGGGGCCCATGTTGCCGGGTCTCGGGTGTACCGGGTGGCTGCCCCTGTTCCCAGGTCCTGACCTGGGGACAGGGTTTGCCCCTCTGGGCGGGGCCCCCGACTGGTCCATTTTCCTGCGCTCGTCCCTGAAAGACTCGTCTTTCTTTGACGGTCTCTCTGTGAGGAGAGAAGAAGAAACGGATGAAAACTCTGCAAAACATTTATAAAATCTAGTTTTAGAACCAAGCAAAGTCAAGAGTTTAAAACTATTTGAATATATTCCTTAGATTTTGTTTTATTTTTTACACGCTAAATATAAAAATATCCATAAATACAAGAATATCTTTCCATTTACTTTTAGGCTTTCGGTTTTAAAATAATGTGGAATAAAACATGTTTAAATTAGACAATCAAATATTACCAAAGGTTCATTAACACACGGGGATCGGGATTAAAAATGATTAGTACCAGTTTCTAAAAGGAAGAATCTGATCAAACTGGAATTAAATCTGATATAAATGTATATTTGTTAAATAAAACACCTACAGATACTTTTAACTGTACAGCATCATTATATATCTAGGTGGATGATAGGGGTTGAAATATTACATTTCTTGAAGGATTTTATTTCAGTAAACATTTTAACATTATTTAAATTCAAGTTTAACAAAGAAAATACAAAGAATGTTGAGAAGCTGGAAAAGACTTGTTTGGCCACTTTTTCAAGGAAGACGAGGGCTTCTGAACAGGAAGCTGAGGTTTTCTAGCCAACATCAAATTTCTGCATCGAGATAACGAGCAACGTAACCCTACAGGAATATTCAGGAGTATTTCTCCGAGTGATTAACCAACATTTAGATGGTAAACTGAAGGTTAACACATATTTAAATGAGGCTTCACACAAGAGGAACAGAACAGATTAGATCCTCTAGAAGTGACGAAAACACCATTAACAACAAGCGGTGCTCCGATGCCCCCCCGTCTCTGAGGGATCGGAACACTGAATGTTTGTAGTTTTGAAGATGAGTGTTTTTCTGGACTGGCCTTAAACAGTGAACGAAGTAAACCTAAATGTTTTTGATGCAAGATGTTCAAGTGGAGGAGTTACTCTGTGGAGAAGAACAGAGGGAGGTTGTTTCCTGTAAAGAGATCCTGGAGAGAGGAGGGAGATGCTTTATCCACCTCTAGGAGCAATGGAGGAGCCAGGGGGTGGCCAATGGTGGCCTTGGCCCCCATAGATTAATCTTCATCCACCCCAATCATTTGAGGAAACTATACCTTTAAGCCAACAAAGTTGTCAGGCCATATGGTTTCGTTTTTTGTTGAGACGTTTAGTCCTTCATCCAAAGGACTTCATCAGTCCGAGGAGCCACAACAAACTGAGTCCCACAAGCAGCACACCCACAAAGTGGACCAACAAGTTTGCTGGTGATAAGATGGTTTGTGGAGCTATGGCTGCCTCAGAGGAGTCGACGGGGGAGAGGGCCGGCCCCAGAAACGTCTCAACAAAAAAAGAAACCATCCAGAAGACCTGAGTGAACTCTGCTGGATTTTTTTTTATCTGTATTATTGAGCATTAACTTTGATATACCTTTAAGAAATATAAAAACTAGAAAGTAGTTTCTTAAATGATTGGAATGGTTGGTTTACATACATTCATGGTGGTGGCCATCTTGGATTTTGATGCGGCGACCAAATTTTTGAGAGCTCTCTTATGCCTAGATGTAGCCACACATCAAAATGGAGGTCAGTGTCTCACTTATTTTTCAAGTTGTCCTGCTGAAAACAAAGATGGAGGGTGTTTCCACTTCACTCTTCAACGGGAGACAAAAACAGATGAAGGGAGAAATGGTGGAGACGGTAAAGGTAGAGGCCTAGAAACCGGTGGCAGACGGCTTCTTTTTGATCAAAGCTGCAAAAGTACAAGTTTGATCAGACCAGACTGAGCATTTGTTGTTTTCCAGGTTTCTGAGGTACAGATGTGAAAACTAACAGAGTCTTTGATTTATGACCTTTGTAGCACTGCATTATTGGAAACCATGACTTGTAGGTATGCTGCGTTTCATGTTACACTGACCTCTGTTTTTGTCCCGTCCCACTGGGGACCGGTCCCGTGCAGGAACTCGCTCCCTGCGGGGTTGATTCGGTGTGGGCGATTGGGAACTGGCCGATGACACCGGGCTGGCCAGGTCAGCGTACATATCGTCCGAATCGGCGCTGCGTACCGAGCTGCTGCTGGACGACACCGACGACACTGACGACACGCTGCTCACGCTCAGAGATCTGAAACAAGAGATGAGTTCACACATGACTCAACAACCCTCAGAAAACCCAGTCAGGCCGTCGCTCACCTGGATTCCCAGGACTGCCCAACAGAGGAACACGAAGGAACACAATTTATAGATATCAGGGCGAAAAATCAGGCTAAACTCAAACAAGTCCTTTAACGTTTGATTCAGGAAACTGTTGCACAAAAATGATCAGGTTTTAATTTCTACTGGAAACAGGACTCAATATAAAAACAGAAATTCTCAATATATAGATTAATAGGTCAGAAACTGCTCATCTGCTGCTGTGTAGTTTATTAAGGAGGGTGTCATGAAGCTTTACTCATATTCTTTCAGTAAACAGATTTATGTGGCTTTATGTTTCAACATGACGTGTAAAAAAACAAACAAACAACACGACAAACAGATGCTCTAGATTTCCTCCTGAGGATAAACCTGGTGGATCGGATCACCTCAGATCTAAGCAATCTGTCGTTCTGACGGGAGTGTGGGTGAGTACCTGGATTTCCTGGATCCGGAGCGCGAGCGTGACAGAGAATTAGAAGAGGATCTGGAGCTAGAACCAGTATAACTACTGCCGCTTCCACTCACACTCCCGCTCACGGTTCTCCTGGAAGACACCAAACACCAATCAGACCGGCAGCAGTAACATCAGTGATTCAGGATTTATTTTGTGTTGGCAAAGAACCACGAAAGGGAGGGATCCAGCTATTTTAGCTGATCAGCTAACAAATGAATCCTCCGTTCCTGCTGTCTGTTAACGTGAACGTGTGGGAAAAAAGAAATAGCACACATCTGGGTCAGACACTCAAAAACACAGCAGCAACACAAACAGCTGGATTAGAGAACAGGTCCAAATTGCTCCATAATGCTCATTAACTGCATCAGATTCTAATGAAATGGCCTTTTAGATTTGACTAATCAATCTGAAATATATCAGTAAATTATTTGGTTTTGAGGAATTACATTTAAATAATAATTTCCTAAGATAATCTTCTGCCCAAACCGTGAATAACATGTTTCTGGTAAAGAGGAAGTGTTTCTAAAGTTTTCAACAACGACTAATAATTCACTAATGTTTCAGAACCACCCACAGCGTTCTGCATGTGTTTCATGCTTTCATCAACATGTCTGTAAAATGTTTTTAATTTATACATTTGTTCAAAATATGAAGAAACGCAAAGCTGGACACCAGGCAGGAGCATATTATGAAGAAGAACAACAACACATTAATGTTTGGTCCTAACAGCAGGGATCAAGTTTTATTTAGAACAAACTGATGTTTATTTAATAAAACACTTTTTGTTTTTAATATATCGAAGTCAGAGATTCTTTATTGTCGTTCGCACCTCATGTGGTACATGTGGTGGAGCGAAATAATGCACACAGGGTCCCAGTTACATCCAACAATAAAATGTAAAAGAAATACAATGATAACATCCAAGATATGAACTAAGAAAAACATAAACTAAAAATACACTAAGCACTAATAGCATAAAAACATTACGTCGAACAGCAGCACGAACATGAGCATGAGTCTGTGTGAGCAGATGAGCACACATGAACACATCAACATGAAACAGATCAGCAGCAACATGAAACAGATCAGCAGCAACA
>NC_056507.1:8669826-8692448 GCF_014905685.2 Nematolebias whitei
CAACATGAAACAGATCAGCAGCAACATGAAACAGATCAGCAGCAACATGATGTGATTTTTTACAGTGATTATTCTGGTTAGATATTAATGAGTCTAACAGCTTCAGGGTAGAAGCTGTTCCTCAGTCTAGTGGTTCTACACTTAATGCTCCTCAACCTCCTTCCTTAGGGGAGTGGGGTAAAAACTGTGTGTGCTGGGTGAGTGGGGTCCTTCATGATGCAGGTCGCCCTCTTTCTGAATCTGGAGGTGTAGATATCTGTGATGGTGGGGAGACTGACTCCAACATCTTCTGTGCAGCCTTCACCACTCTCTGCAAAGCTTTCCTTTCTGCAGCTGTGCAGCCTCCATGCCACACGTTGATGCTGGAGCACAGGATGCTCTCCACTGCACACCTGTAGAAGGAGGTGAGGACTGAGCTTCCCAGACCAGCTCGTCTCAACCGCCTATATAGTTATTTAACCTTATATTCATAGGCTGGTGTCTCCCTGGACTGTGACTGTTGGACAGAACATAATAGTCTTTATTGTCTTTGCAGTCTGAACGATAAAATAAATTTTGGTAACTCAAGATTACATAAAAGAAAAAAAAAGTGAATATTCTGTTGCAGCTCATTTGGTTTCTGTCAGACCTCCTGCAGGTCACAAAACAGACCCGGGTTTACAGAAACTACATTAAGAAGGTTTGAGATGCCCACAACAACGGACTGCAAGCCTCTGTGACTCACGTTGGGAAACTGAACCCCCAGTGAAGGTGTAGACTCCCACCTGAAAGCTGCTCAACTGGTCCCTCCAGCAGTCGCAGCCCAGCGAGATGCTGATCTAACAAACTGCAACAGGAAACTTTGTGCAAGAAAAAGAGAGAGCAAAATCATCTGCCACCAACTGAAGACCAACACAGAGGTCTTTGAGAATTAGCTTCAAATTAGGGCTGGGCCATATCACATCGTTCACAATAATACTGGTAAAAAATGCTTGCCCGGGCAAATAAATGATATCATGATATGCTCATTTCATGATGTAATGTCAGGGCGCCCCGCCCCATTAACAAAAACAAGCGTGCCGAACGACTAAATCAAACTGCACACCCCCTCCTCCACCTGTCGGTACTGGTGTAACGCTAATCAGTTGTGCGCAATACTAGCTAAAAAGCTAAAAACAAAACGTGCAGCTCAGCTGTCTTTCCTTCCAGCTCTAAACCGCAGGTACAGACAGCTCAACTGTCTCTCCCTCCCCCCCCGCTCTAAGCTGCTGGTGCGGGCTGCGTCTCCCCCGCTCTACACTGTCGGTACAAACACGTGTAGGTCAACTGTCTCTTGAGTTCCACAGTCCATGGACCAAGAACAGAGTCAGGTGATCAGAGACAGAGCATCAGCGAAATGAATCATTCCTGCAGGAACAGAGGAAGCTGAAACACCAACAAGCTTCAGGGTCAGCTGATCACCTTGTTACAAGTTCTGGAAGTTATAGCTCATTTAAAGGCAACATATATTTTGTTGTATGTTGCCACTACTCCCCAGTTGGTGCTTCACGGTTCTGTCCATCAGGGAAGTGCTTCAGAAAAACGAACAAAGATTGGTTTTCCAGGATAGTTCCATGTGTAACTGAGGCCTCCCCCACACCCACCCACAAACAAACAAGAAAACAAATTGACACTCCGGTCGGTGTCTGTTCTTCCCCTGCCCTCTGCTTCTCTTCCTCTCTGCTCATGATGCTCGCCACAGTCGCACTGTGTAAAAAAACACTCTAGGTTTTTCCTCAAACACGCCTCCACACCCAAATGAAGCTGCTTAGGTCTTTCCCCAAAAAACACGGCGGAGGAACACACCTGTAGGTGGATCACACGTGTAGATACTTTATACTGCACTCAAATATGCAAAACTGTGTTAAGACCTTCTGCTCTGGTCGTCCAGTTTGAAACATTATCTCACGCACACGTGCACATATTAGTCTTTACAAAGTTTGTTGTTATTTCTAATTTATTTCCATATGTTTTGGATATTCGGGTGAAGAGAGGAGCTGAGCTGTCAACTCATCACCGCTTCTTGGTGAGCTGGATCAGATGCCGGACAGACCTTGTGGACCCAAATAAGTACGGCAGTAAGGATTTGTTCTGAGTGCCTGGAAAAAGAACGTCAGAAAAATCTTCAACTCACACCTCTGAGAACTTTAACTGCAACCCAGTAGAGACGGAGGACGTTAAATCCAAGTGAGCTCAATATTCTAAATTCTGCACCTCCATGGTCAAAGCAGCTGCCTTGAGCTGTAGCTGGAAGGTGGTTGGTGCAGCGTCTGCAGAATTCCAGACTCAAGGATCCAGGAGGTCTAAATTAATCGTCTCTGCAGGGTAGCTGGATTCACCTTAGAGATAGGGTGAGAAGTTCAGTTCTCCAGGAGAGACTCAAGAGTAGAACCGCTGTTCCATCACATCCAGAGACTGTTGAAGTGGTTCAGACATCTTGTAAGGATGTTCACTGGACGCCTCCCTAGGGCGGTGCTCCAGGCATGTCTAACTGGGAGGAGACCACAGGGATAACCCAGAACACGCTGGAGAGACTACCTCTCTCAGCTGGTCTGGAGACACCCTGGGATCCTCCCAGAGGAGCTGGAAGAGGTGCCTGTGGAGAGAGAGGTTTGGACCTCCCTGCTCAAACTGCTGCCTCTGGGATCTGAGTCCAGAACAAGATGATGGATGGATGCTTTTATTTCTGATTATTTACCCCTACAGGGTGTGTTGTATTAGTTACTGAATGTTCTTATCAATGCATTGACATACTTTTGTTGTAGTGTCACGTTCAAGTCTAGAGTTGTAGCACTTTGTAGTCTAAAAACAGGAAATACTCTTTGAAATACACACCAATCTGAATCCACACAAAACAAACCTCTGCATTTGCAGCTGCAGCTTCTGTGTAAATACGATTTGAATGAGCTCTTGAAACAGAGCCCTGCAGAACTTCCAGGTCAGGAAGTTTGTTTTTCAGAAATCGGGTTGAATCCATGAAGGGCCTTTTTGGATAATCTGAATATGAGCTGAGATTGTTTTTAAGAAAAGGACAACAGGAGTTGTCTGCTCTCACAAGAACATCTGGGCACTCGCTGCCTACAGACACCAACACAGCTCAGTTTGGACCCAACCCGACCTGATTTCTTGATATAGAGCGCGTTTCTGTCCAGTGCAGGACAGAGACAGTTGACTGTTGTTTGAGCAGCTTTGCCCACACACTGAGAAAAAGACAAGAGCAATGAACTCACCTGTCAGCCCCGTCTAACAGGAGGAGGAGCACGTTTGACCGTGAGTGCTGTTAGACTCGTGAATCTCTAACCAGGATAATCACTGTGAAAAATAACATGTTGCTGCTGATCTGTTTCATGTTGCTGCTGATCTGTTTCATGTTGCTGCTGATCCGTTTCATGTTGCTGCTGATCTGTTTCATGTTACTGTGTTCATGCGTGCTCATCTGCTCACACAGACTCATGTTCGTGCTGCTGTTTGACGTTATGTTTTTAAGTTATTAGTGCCAAGTGTATTATTTAGTTGATGTTTTTCTTAGTTCATATCTTAGATGTTATTACTGTTTTTCTTTTACATTTTATTGTTGGATGTAACTGGGTTCCTGCGTACACAATCTCGTTCCACCACATGTACCACATGAGATGCGAATGACAAATAAATCTCTCTCTGACTCTGAACGCCTTTGAATATTTAACACCAGAGGTGTGGAAAATAAAAAGCTCTTTGTAAAGTTGGAACAGTTTAAAAACTTGGATCAATCTGCAACTTTAAAGAAAACCGATGTGTGAACTGAGTTTTTACGATTTGTGAATTCTATTAGGCATGAAAATTAATTTGTTAATGTAAAAAACGCCATAGCTGAATTTTTAAGAGTTTTTCTGTCTCTGTAAACCAGTTTCAATGTTTCTGGATAAACCAGCTGCCTTCTGGTGTTTTATTAACAGAGTTGTATCAGTCATGTTTTTTAATCGCATCACAGCCGTCTGAATCATGATTGAATCGTGAGATGCCGTCAGATATCCACACAAAGGTATAAACAAGACCATAATTCTCTTTAAGGTTTGGTTCTCACCAGGCTCGTCAGCTATCAATGGCAACTGCTACAGAATACATCATTAATCGATGTTTTAAAGCCTCCTACCTGCGAGGAGGATGCTGTTGCTGCTCCCTCTGCCTGCCCTCTCGGGGGTTCGGGGGTCTCCCTGGTTCTCGTTGTGGGGCAGGTCTGCCCGCCCCACCGGCTCCTGGGCCAGCACTTGTATCCACCGCCTCTCTTGGATTGGGCGGAGGCTTGCCTCCCTCTGTCGTGGGTTTGGCGGACCTGTTCTGAGGTCCACTGGGGACAGGAGGACTGGGAGCCTTCTTCAAAGGTGGCTTGTCTCTGCGAGGAGGCGGTACCGGGCCTGGTTTTGGAGGCATGCTTTGAGGGGGGGAAAGGAACAAATACGGTATTTCACACCACAGAGCTGAAATCTGAATACAAGAACACGTCTGACAAGACTTTTAATCATTAAAGAATGTTTTTATTAAAAAAATTTAGCCTGACTCACAAAGGTTTGCAGAAAAATACCTGGAAATGACATTTATCATTAATATGTACTTGGGTGTTTTTCTTTCTAAAAATAAATGTATCCGTCGATGTACGGTAAATGAAAAAGTCTAATTTACTTATAAAGCAAATTTGACAAACACAAAAACTAAGAAAACAAAAGAAGAACGTTTGATCAGTTGAGATTTATTTAAGAAGTAAGAAAGGGATTCCCGTGAAACGCTCAGATGTAGGTGTCCTGGTTTAAAAACAACTTGTTCTGATTTAGGATGTGTACATTATCTTGGAGTTCAAGTTTGGAGCGCTTAATAAAAAAAAAAAAAAAAGATTCTGGGAAACAAACAAGAAGCAGAACATTTTTATTATTATTTTTGTGTGTTTTTAATTAAGTTAGTAGTTGAAAAATCTAATAAGAAAAGAGCTAAGACGCATCATAAAGTCCAAGTTATCCTGTTTTGGCTAATATAACATTTTAAGACAGAACAAAGACTAGAATTAGTCTAAAACATATCTAAAAATTAAATTGAGTTAATGTTTAAACGTAAATATTTTTATTGAGTGACTAACTGTTACAAAACAAACTTGATCTGAATTATCAGAGAAAACCTGCTGAGAAAATGTGAAAAACGTCATGTTGGTCAATATAATTACAGTAGTCCTTCGGTACTTCACGGTTCGTTTATCGCAGACTCGCTCTATCATGTATTTTCAAAATAAGATTGGACATGACACAACTGGCTGATTGATAGATGAGCCGCATGATCGGCATGGCATTTTTATTTAAAATAAATTATTTTAAATTATTTAGCACCTGCTACACATTTGTGCAGCCCATACTGCAGGATAGGCTTCCTGCTGCAGCTGATCAGCTGTTCACAGTGCAGAGCGGAAAAGTGGGCGTGGCCAAGAGCGACTGCAGGTGGCAAAGAGCAGACGAGGCAGAGAGCTGAAGTCATGACACTCTGTGCTCTTTTAGGGCATTTAGAAACATTGTTTAGAATATTGCAAGAGTGTGGGAAGGGTTTAAAACACCTCAACTACTACTTACTACCAGTACTTGTAATACTATTCCTACTTTGCAGTTTTTCCACTTATCGCGGGTCTTCAGGGTACAGATCCCCCGTGATAAACGAGGAACTACTGTAAATATAAATGTGGTGGAGAATAAATAGAAGTGATGAAGCGTTACCTTTTAGCTGACACAGGGGGGGCTTCCGGTTTGTTCTTGGCGGTCTTCGGAGCTGCTGGACTCGGTGAAGGGGACGAGGAGAAGGATCGAGATCTGAAACAATAAATTAAGCGATTCATTAAATCTGTTTAAAAGTGATTCAAATACTTTCTGTGGACAAATATCTGCACGTGCGCACACACACACACACCTAGAGCGGCTGCCGCTGAAGGAGCTGTGCTGGGAGGAGTGACTGGAGTAGGAAGAAAATGAGGAGGAGCGGCTGCGGGACCGAGACGTCCCGGAGCCCGTGTAGGACGAAGAGCGTGATGAAGACCTGCAACACGAAGAGGACAAACACTTCAGATTCAGGAAGGAGTGGGGCTTACACACCTTTCAACTCACACAAATAGGTCGAATAAATAAAAATATAAAAACATGCAAAATGACATTTAGTCATTTTTTATTTTTTCACATCAAACAGAATAAATTTAAAGCTTTAGATCAAAATACTGAATCAGTAACTGAATAAAAAAGTCAGGAGGTTCTGCTGCGCTGGAGCATACAGGTGTGAGTTAACAACACCAGGGTGGAAGGACATCAGCAATGACCTCAGAGAAGCTGCCCATCAATCTGGGAAGGGTCAAAGTCATTTCCTAACTATCTGGACTCCACGTAGAAAAAAAACATTTCAGACAGCTGCAATCTTCACAGCCGATTCACCCTGAAGGTCAGACCGTGCAGTGAGCTCCATCTCAGACCCTACAGGCCTCAGTCAGCAGGTCAAAGGTCATGCCCTATTCTCAGCTTAGGTTTAGAAAGGTTCATCTGAAGGAACCACAAGACTTCTGGGACAGAACCAGACCAAAAGTAATGATGATTACCCAGAATGCACTGCAGCAAACAGCAGCAAAGACTACCCCACCATGGAAACGAAACAATGCACTAAATAAAAACTAACAATTAAAGAAGCTCACACCTTAGATAGTGTTTTCCAGAATTTTACTCTTTTTCACAAAGTCCTTGCATCTGTTTTTAGACTCTGGTTCCAAACAATACAACATGGCAGCTCTTGTGAACCGGGTCCTGCAAACTTCAAGTCACAGCAGAAGAAGAAAGGAACATTTAATTCTTGTCAGCCCAAACACCTCATATGGAGCTTTGCCATTGTCTCAACTCTCATCGGTACCAGCCCACACGGCACCAGTTAAGGGCCTGCGCCTGACGACTCAGTACCACCCCCGCTCAGCCCGGTTTATGGGACCACCTTGTTCGTGGTTCCAAGCGGGCTGCTCCACCCGGCAAAACTACAAACTACATCTGAACCTCCACTTCCTCATCAGGTTGACGAACAGCATTACAAGAAATGAGCGCATTTACAGAGAGATCTCATAGATGACGGTGCAACACGGACTTATAAGCAGCGCTGAGATAAGCTAAAGAAATTGAATTCTGGTTATAGAGCGATAAGGACCACAAGGGGCAGAGTAGCTCAAATACAACGACCAGTTACAATCCCACCCACAGAGTGGGGAAACAAGCCACAGTGTCAAACCACCTCCACCTGAGAAGAACTGAGGAGCCGAGCGCCAAGTCACACTCATCGATTGTAAACACCTTAACAGCCGTC
This sequence comes from Nematolebias whitei, assembly GCF_014905685.2. NCBI lineage: Eukaryota > Metazoa > Chordata > Actinopteri > Cyprinodontiformes > Rivulidae > Nematolebias > Nematolebias whitei. Next base: position 8,677,183 of record NC_056507.1, read on the forward strand.
AGCTATATGAGGTGGTGGGGGCTGACGGTTTGGGACCGGGGCACTGTGACATCTCTGCATGAATGAAGAAGATGATCTACATGTTCTTTTATACTTTCATGACACAAGAACATTCAGTGCAACAGGAAACTACTAAAGGAATTCAGGAAACGATCTCATGGTGATGATCACCATTTGTTCTATCAGCTTATAACTGGAGCTCAGCTGGTTTCCAACAGCAAACATCAAATGTCAGCCAGTTTGAAGAGTGGTCTTCAGGCAGATGTTACAGCTCATTCTGGTTCTGTCCTGAGCCCGTCTGCACCTTTACTCTAAACATAAACTGGATCAGGACCAGAGTCTTCACATGAGAGTTCAGGGACGTCACCTTCTGATGCTTTCTAAAATTTTCATACTTGTTGATTTTTCAGCTTTTTTATTGTTTGGTCTAGAAAATCCTAAAACACCATTTCATGTCCCACACAGGTGAATATTTTATTAATCAAGACTCTGGACAAAGTTTTATTCTTCCCTTCCAACTAAAAGTTTTAGAACTACATTTAGGAATCAACATGAAGCTGCACGAGAGAACGATCAACTTTATGTTCAGGTTGATTTGATTGAACATTTGGAAGCTTTCCCTTCATGAAATTGCAGCATGATTGTTTACCTTCAGGCTCTTGTTGCTGCGTGTTTAAACAGAGTTCAGAGAGGAAACCAAACAGGAACCAAATCTCAAATAAAAAGAGTTCCCATGGAACATTTAGTAAATCAATAATGCTTCCTCACTCAAATATGCTGAAAACACGCAAACTGGGTTGTCAAAGCTAAAAGAAGCAAAACACAAAAAGCTAGCTAAGAGCTAAAAGTAGCTAAAGATTAGTTAAAGTCTCACTGCTCAAAGAGCTAGAAAGCTACAGTTCAGAGTCAACGCTCGGCAGAGGGCCAAGAGAGGCAGATCGTCTGATGACAGTCTCTGGGGGTTTTGTGTAAACACTCACAGAACCGCTGTGTCCAAAGTCTTCAGTTGAACTTGGAGCATTTTCATGGTGAAAGCAGCTTAAAGTCTTAATTCAATAATGAGCAACTGAAAACTAGGGCTGGGCGATACGGACCAAAATGAATATCTCAATATTTTTAAGATAAATTGCGATATACGATATATATATATATATCGATATTTGTTTCTTTCCATAAATAACAAAAATATATTTCAGAGTCAAATCTTTGTCCCAGTTGTCACACAGGCACATTTATTAACAACTGCTGTAACTGTACAAAACAAATGTAAAAAAAAAAAAAAAAAAAAAAAAAAAAATATATATATATATATACATATATATACATATATATACATAAATGCTTGTTTTTTTAGACATTTATTTACATATACAAGTACAAAAGTTAAATAAGTACATATATAAGTACAAGTACATTGTTGTCATTGTTTACTGTTACTGTTGTCTGTACTTTTTATGTTCTGTCTGGCACAGGTCCCTCTTGTAAATGAGTCCTCGTGGCTCAATGAGGCTAGCCTGTATAAATAAAGGTTGAATGAAATAAAAAGTTGCTTGTACTCACAAAAATATATTTCCGAGTCAAAGCTTTATCAGGCACATAGTGTATAGTAAAGAGCTATAACTGTACAAAATAAATGTTTAAAAAAATAACTATTTACATATATTAAATAGTTTATTTTTTAGACCTTTATTTACATATATTAAATAATAATCCTCTTCAGCTGCACTGCCTTCGTGACGTTAGTAAGCATGTGTGAAGCTGCAGCTGCAGGTCCGACAGACTTCAGCCTCCTTCCTTGAAACAAACCACGGTATGAAACTCATTTAGCTGCGCTGTGCGTTATGAGAGGAAAAGTGAGAGGTGGCACTGCAACATTAAAAAAGCAGCAGCTTATCATATCGCTAGTCCCAGTCTCAGCTGTGGAACAAGATGGCTAAAGCGTTAGCCGTCTTGTTAGCCGCTAAGAACGGTGTCTTTAGCGATATGAAAAGCTGCTGCTTTATTAATGTCGTGGCGCCACCTCCTCTCATAAGGCACAGCGCAGCTAAATGAGTTTTATACCATGGATTGTTTCAGGGAAGGAGGTTGAAGTCAGTCGGACCTGCAGCTGCAGCTTCACACATGCTTCATACTCCACTTATAGCGCCGTTTAAAATGATGAAAAAAGATTCGTAGTTCCAACCTTTTGTCGGGACTTGTTTTCGGCATTGTCTACAGAAACCATTTTTCTGCCCTTCATCTGACAATTTAAATCCAAACCATCTCCAAAAGAGCAGCCATTGTTTTTTTCTTTTTGCTCAGCTGCTCTTCATACATCTTCCGTGTTTACTTGTTGTGCTAAACGTCTTCCAACCACCTCCTGGAGAAGCAGGAAGCAGCGGGAGCTTGCTGCTGATGGGTTGGGTTTGTCTTCAAGGAGGGAGAAGGAGGGGGCTGCGTGGGAGAACGAAGACAGCAGGCGGATTTTCAAGTATAACACAATATTGTTTATAGCGATAATAGTCTCATCTTATATAAAAAAAAAAATTTATCTCGATATTTAAAAAAATATCGAGATATCGCCCAGTTCTAACTGAAACCAAGAGATCTTTAGGAATCAGGGAAAATCTGTCCCTGTTTGAATAAAAACCTGGACCAACCCTCAGATTTACTGCGTCTCTCAAGGAGCTGCGTTCCTGTGTTCAGACCACCCGTACAGGAACTTTCATAATGACAACAGCTTTTTATAAACAAACACACATTCTCTTTGACGCTCGTCACCGAAAGTATGACACAGATCACGAAGCTGTAAGAATACAGAGACAGGTTGATTAAAATGTATTCCTGTTTGTAACGTTTTAATTAAACAACTAAAACTTGCCCTGAATCACCATCTGGACTGCTGACTGGTAAAAACTGTATGGCTGGGAGTAGATGGTATTACAAATGTCAATGGCTCTTTTTGTGCCATCCTCACGTGTCTGAGCAGCCTGGGGTCGCATTCCTCTTGCATCCACGTCCTATAACGTTGTCTACAGTCCCATAAATGTTCTCTAAAACCTGAAGGCTCCTCAGGTACTAATGACGCTCAAACACTTAGTTTAAAGCATGACTAAAATGTAAAGGCTGCTTCTTTAAGGGGATCAATAAATTTGTACTTTTTTACAAGTTCTTTAGAAAATAATAATTTCATGCTCACTCCATCACACACTAAAGGCAAGCAGATACACATTAGGTAACTGGTTGTAACTTTGTTTTAAAGAGCTGTAACTAATTTATCCATGTTTGAATTTGGTTGTAACATTCTTTAAAAATATTCAGACCCATATGCCTTCTCTGTTTGGAGACACAAATGTATTGTAAAATTTAATTAAGAGTGTAAAACAACTACTGGTTGTGGTTAGCTGGATAGGGGTTTCATGATACTGGCTTTATTTTATTTATTTTTCATACCGAGAACAAGTACTTCAGTTTGGATACATGCTGATACTCGATACCGATACAGATTAGTTAATAAGTTAAAAATTACACAATAACTTAAGAAACTAAACAATCTGCCTGTGTTTCTCTTAAAATTACTTCAAACTACAGACATTTTTTATTTTTTGTCCCTGGTTACTTGCTAAGTGGAAGAGAACATGATGTCATCAAGACAGAGCTGCACAGACAGACTCAAAAACAGCTTCTTCCCATGTGCCATCTGGACTCTAAATACCCGTTAAACTCCCTAAGTGCAATATTCCTCTAGTGCAATATGTTTGGTCACTCACGGGATGTGCAATATATACAGTCTGCTTCCACTACCTTGCCTGTACTCTTCTGACCAGTTTGTCTCTGTGTTTTCAGGACTGACGTTTCTTGTGTATTTAATGTCTGCACTGATTGTTGTGTGTATATAAATACAGTATATGTACGTTGTCTTTTTTTTAATGAATACACTGTCAGATGAGGCACTTTTAATTTCATTGTTCAGGCTGTGCTATGACAAGAAAGAGTATTCTATCCTATTCTATCGAGCATGAAAGTGTAGTCTGACGTATTGGGATGTTTTTATGAGTACAAGTACGAGTACTTGAGGCTGGTGCTGAGCCCGATACCAGACACTACTGATATAAACTTTAAAAGCAAAAGGAAATATTTTTTAAATGGACCAACTAACTCTAAAACACATGCAGTGGTCTAGTCAAATCAAGTTTCTCATCCATGATGGTGGAGAACCAACCATCAACATCTAATGGTCTCCAGTCGTTTCCTGCAGGAGGAACAAACCTGCATTTGGTTGGTTCAGCTTTTTTTATTTTAAACCTTATACTCGTCTCTGAAGCATCAGGACGCCCATTGGAAAGAGTTCCTACCTGGAGGAGTTGGACAGAGAAACTGAGGAGCCCGAGGGGCGATGACGCCGACGGCCTCGAGGTGGAGAGCCCATCCCGGGACGTCTGCGGGGAGATTTGGACCGGCGCCACGGGTCCTTCCACTCGTCTGGTCTCCTCATAACTGGACCCATGTCCTTCTTAAATGGAGGTTCTATCAGCCTGCTGAGAAGATTGAAATGATCCGTTATCAACTCGTGTTGCAGCCGTCAGTCAACCGTTAAATTACTTCTCAAAGCCATTGACCCAAATTAGAAGGATGTTCTGAATTTCCTCAGGCTCCACAGCAAAAACAAGCGTTTCATAGTTCACAACGAGCAGGAAAAATTACCGAGTTAAAAAATCTGATTCGACGTAGTGTTGTATACGTTACTTCTTTCACAACAAATGGACCTCCTCTCTGCAGAAACAGCATTGGAAATAATAAAAAAATAAGTTATGATTACATACACATTAGGAAAGAAGAACCCCTAATACTACTAAATAAGATATATTTTTATATCTTACTATCGGACTTTTAAATGGACTGATTTATTTTCCAAATTTAAAAATTTAAAAGAAACTTTATTTTTTTCAAGTCTGAAAAAAAAAAAAGCCAGGACAGGATCCTGCAGCTTGACTGCAGCCTGAATTACCTTTTAGCTTTTCCTTTAATTGTTAAACAGCAGCTTATGCAAATAATGATTATAAATCAGGTTGTACATGACAATGAGCCTGGAGTTGGACTTGTAAACAAGCTACAGTGAACATTTTTAAACACGCAGCTCAAACATTGGTGTGAGTGGAGATAATGGAAAAGTCAGATCAGGTGTGTCCAGACGAGACCAGTTCTTCTGGAAACTCAGCACAGGTATTTTTAAATTAAATGAGAACAAAAAAAATAAAAAATCTTGGCTCATTTCTGTGAGCAAACAAGGATAAAACAGTCCCTCTCACTTTTACACGATGCACAGATGAGTCAAAAACTGAAAGGCTTTGCAAAAAGATGCTGAAGGTTTGTATGTGGAGCGACGACCTGCATGTTATAATTTATAATAAAAAACAGGAGTGGATTCAACCGTAACTCTCAGTACAGATAAATTATAAAATGTGCTGCTAAAAAAAAAAAAAACATGTTTGTTTATAACTAATCAATCAACAGGGCAAGCGGTACACGGATGACCCACATCTCTTGAGGGATTTGAACAGTGAATGTTTGTAGTTTTGGAGATGAGGGTTTTTCTGAACTGGACTTGAGGACTTGAACAGAGAATGAAGTAAACTTAAATGTTTTTGGTGTAAGATGTTCAAGTGCAGAGGAGTTACACGGAGGAGAAGAACAGAGGGAGGTTTGTTCCATAGAGCTCTTGGAGGGAGTAGTTTTATCACCACTAGAAGCAATGGAGGAGCCAGGGGGTGGCCAATGGTGGCTTTGGCCCCCATAAATTACTTTTTGGTCACCCCACTCATTAGAGGAAACTATGCTTTTAAGCATCCTGATGCATGCTCAATAATCCAGGTATATGAATATAACAAGGTGGAGTCAGGTCCTCTGGACAGATGCATGCTGAAACGTTTCGTCTTTTATCCAAAAGACTTCTTCAGTCTGAGGAGCTCCAACAAACTGAAGTCTTATAAAGATCCAGTCCCCCGGCACAAACAGTGTAATATTGTGTATGCTGTTCAGTGTCTGGAGGGCTGTGATCATTTCTACATCGGATAAACTAAACAGCCACTGGCCAAAAGGATGGCCCAGCTCAGAAGGGCAACATCATCAGGCCAAGACTCTGCGGTCGACATTCTTCAAATGATCAGGGCGGTCTGTTTACATACATGTATAGTGATGGCCAACTTGAATTTTGTGGCAACCCAGTTTCAAAAATAACCTTTTACACCTACATGCAGCCACACACCAGAATGGAAGTTGGTTCCTCACTTATTTTTCAGGGTATTGTGCTCACAACATGCACAAACAAGGGAGGGTATTAGTACCTACTCCTCTCCGCTCTGCGTCGAGGGACAAAATTTTATTCAGTCCATTTCTATTTCAATTTTTTTAAAATCAAATCCATCCATCACACAAAATGAAGCGTTCTATTTAAAACTTCTGAACGATTCCCTCGATCTGCTGCAGAAGCCTTCACCTACCCGAACATTAAATGATAAAATAATCATTACACTAAGGCTGCTGTTCATTTTCTGTTGTGTTATTATGTAATTTCCACATGCACAATGTACAACTATTCCCAGCAGAGAGGGGAATTTCCTCAGCTGTGAAATTAGTTATTTTTGTAAAGATGACATCAAGATTGGAGTGTTATCTCCATCTGTAAGACAAATATTTGTTGGCGGAGTGGATGTTCCCACTGGAGGAGTGTGTGAGGTAGAAGACGCTTTAAACCGTAGCTGAAGGAATCTCCACGTGCCTGAAGAGGAAGGTGAGGCCCGTCAGTGGGAGTCAAGAGCTTGTCCTGGTTTAATGCAACATGCTGTTACTGTGTAAACCGTGCAGCGCGTCACCAGATTACATCATGTCAGTCCACTCTCCAAGAATAAGCACATATCCTGCGTGTGACAGCACAAACCTGAACCTAACCCTCAGTGAATGACACCACAGGAATGAAACAAACGGGCTATTTTTATCACAACTCGCAGCTAAAAATAGAACCATGAGGCTATTTATAGCTTTAATTTCTGTTTCCTTTGAGGAAGGAATACATAAAGGAAGTAGGGCACATGAAGCCATAAAGGCAGCGGAGGACAACAAGAAACTACAGGATGTTTTAAGACTTCAGTGAATCGGCCAGATGGAAAAACTCAAACCATGGGTGGGCGCTCACTTTATGAGCTGAACTTTGCATAGCCCCAGACACTCAATATTCTGAGGTTGTATGAAGGGAAAAAGTGCAGCTGCTTTAAATGAGCCTGGTCCTGGAAAGTAGAGGAAAATCTTCAACCACCTCTGGTCGAGTCGATATGTTAATGACATGAAGAATAAATTAAACAGCAGTCAAAACAAGGTGTGAGCTCCCACCTGTTGACGATGCAGGTAGCAGAAATGTTTCAATTGTTTGGTGTTTGAGGTCAACAGAAGGTTCAGGAAAACCCACTGTTACAAAACCAGACCACGCCCAACAACAGAACTGAAAGGCCGGCCCCGGTCTTTATTCATACACTCTTTGTCCAGGTTACTCAATTCTATAATTACAAAGCACTAAAGTTATTTCATACTACATTTATTGAAACATTCAGTGCTTTCCCTACCGTTATTCCAGGAGGGCGCCTCGCCCTGTCAACAGAACCGAGCGCCCTGCCTAGCGAAATGTCCTCCATCCCCACCCCCTGCTAACATAGCGCTAAGCTAGCAACACAGACATGTATAACCTGTTGACAAAAATCCCAGAAGAGATGATTGCCCCGCCAAAGCAAGTCACCATGAGGAAACTGAACATGTTTTACTGCAACATGTCAAATAACCTCATCGATACCACTACACTGAGTTCTGGCTGGTTTCCAGTTTAAAGGTAGACCACGAGTTTTAAAATGGCGTTTCAAATGCTGCGTCACTGTTTCTGCAGAACAACTCGTTTTAACCAGATGAGTCAGTTGTAGAGTCAACCCCTTGCCTGCTGCGTAGAAAAGCCAAACGAGAGGATTCCCCTGAAACATTCCAGCACGATAAAGAAATAAAATTAGGTCCGTTTAAAATTATTGCAGTTGCCACAAAAACCAAACCAAAATGAGCAGGCCCTGTCCACCAGAGGGACACCACCCGTCCCTTTCTTTAAGGCAAGGTCTGAAACAAGTTGGTGCATCCATCACTCTAATAAACCATCAACTGCAAGTTACAATAATTTAATTCACTAAATAATCAACTCATTAAGCTCACAAACGAACAAACACCAACACAGAAGCGCCAATATTCAGCACAAACTGTACTTTTGCTTTAGCACTGTAAATAAAACTGGCAGGTGCTTTTTTTGTTTGTTTAAACATTCTACTTGTGTGATGATCAGTTAGAAATAAAATCCCCATCTCTGATCTGTGGTCAGGCCACAGAGACAAGTCCATGAGAGAAACCCAGACCTCCCTCTGCTCGGTCTCCAGCTCCTCCTGGGGGACCCTGAGGTGTTGCCAGACCAGAGAAGATACCTAATCCCTTCAGTGAGTTCAGGGTCTGACTGAGGGCCTCCTCCCAGTGGGATGTGTGCAGGAGGCATCCAGGTCAGATGAACCTCCTCAGCTGGCTCCTTTTGATGGACAGGAGCAGCAACTCTACTCCCGAGATCCACCTGGATGATGGAGCTCTTCCCCTTATCTCTAAGCCCCTCCCCACGAAAGGAGGCTCATTTCAGCTGCTTGGATCCAGGATCTGGTTCTGTTCTTTTGGTTCTGGTCCAAACATGACCACAGGTGATGGTTGGAATGCAGACAGACCACTAAATAATAAAAATAGATTTTGAAATGATTGCTTTAGCAATAACATCTTTATATGAGAAAATATTTAGGTGCAGAGGATGTATTGGTCATTTTCAGATTAAAAACAATAAGATCATGTGATGCAGCATTTTAAAATAATTGATCATGTGATCTTTTTACTTAAATTATTATAATTTTATGTTAAACTACTTCAGTTTAAACTGAATTAAACTTTCTTTTTAGTTAAAAAGGTCAGGCTTTAATAGATAAATTTCCAGCCATCAATAGATCTTTACATAGCTAAAGGAAAGCACCGGCAGCTAATGGCTAACGGTAATATGTAGCCTTTAAATCTCTTCTTGATTTTAAAGTTTGTTATGATGCTCCATAAGTATTCAACCAGCACGTTTAGCTGCAGCCTCTTTACCAAATGATGCAATTACGAGTCACTTCCTGTTGAACGTGATAGGTCTTTACAATCTTTGTGACAAAATGAATTACCGGTATTCAGAATCTAAAAATAAACACGATGGAAAAACTCACTGACAAAGAAAAAAGTGAAATTTAAAACACGTAAACTTGGGTGTGATCCTCACAGTGGATGGAACAGATTAATGAGATTTTATTCTGAGAATAACTTTAGGTCAGGTTAGAATTAATTGTTTCTTTCTGAACGAATGAGAGCCTAAAAGAAAAGTAAAATCAAACAGATGTTACTTGCACAAAAAAGTTAAATCAGTTCATCTGGACAGATTTGTCTTGATTGATTACTTACTTTGGTGGCAGGCTGAGGGGGGAGCGGGGCTTCACCTTCTCGTCCTCCTTCTTCTCCCTGGCATCTCGAGGAGGACGAATCCTCGGCCTCTCCTTCTCGTCTCGCTTCAGCCGGTCCCGCTCCCACTCCTCCTTCCGTCTCAGCCTCTCCTTCTCGCGCTCCCGCTCCCGTTCCCTCTCCCTCTCTCGTTGGCGCCGCTCCCGCTCGCGGTGATCTCGTTCGCGCTCGCGGTCTCTGTGGCGCTCGCGGAGCTCCCGCTCGCGGTCACGCTCCTGCAGAAGTGTTACAATTCAGTCCAGGTGTGAATCTGCTGCGCCGGACACAAACTGCTCGTTTTCAACGTTGAAGATGTTGAATCTAAACATTCCGAGTAGACGTCCATGAATGCACCACGACAAGATTCAAACCAGTAAAGATTTTATCCAAACATCATCCCCACGTTCTGTTGAACACTAAATGAGCCGAGTTAACAGAAGTTCCTGAATATGAGCTGGTAAAATAAACGATTCTTCACACCTTTGTGCTCAGGTGTTTTACAGAAACATGGCTGCTGAGTGGAGCCTTTCTGTCAAGGTTACTCACAGTGAAGTGGTAGGGCAGAGGACCTTCTGTGTACTGAACTCTGAAGTTTTCATACTGACCCCCCCGCCATAAGGCCTCCATCTCATAATCATAGTAAGGGTCAGCATAAGGATCGCTGTGAAGGAAACACACTGTTCAGACACTGGAGGCAGCTTCTGAAAGGGAAACTTCATCATATGGCATCTTTCACAGGATAAAAAAAACAACGAAACAACCAATTCACATAAAGGTACTCACTGTAAAGTATTACTATATCAAATGGTGCAGTTTAAACAAGTTTACTTAGTTTTCTAGATATTTATTGAAGTGCAAGTCAGCAGTCAATGTCAACAAGTGTTTGTGTCACGTGTAGTCTGTAAACAAACGGAGGAATGTGAAAGGACATCTCGGTGAAATTATCAGAGTAAATCTAAAAAAGTTAAGTCAGGTCCTCTGGACGTTCAAAAAACAAAACAAAATAAATAATTATATATATATATGTTTTGTTTTTTTGAACGTCCAGAGGACCTGACTTAACTTTTTTTTAGATTTTTCTACCTGGATTATTGAGCATGCATCAATGATATCAGAGTAAATCTGCTGCTAAAGAAAAGAGAAAGGAGTGGAGCGACTGTTGGGAATAAATATGAGACGAAGCAGGACGGTCCGACGTCACGAGGACGTCGTCATCTAACCCGTCTGCAGATTCTACTCCACAAACATGAGCTTAAAAACAAACCAACGTGAAATCTGTCGGAGTTCATCCAAAACTTCCATGGACGTCACCACTGATCATCTATTTTCAGTCTCTTCGGCTGTTTCCAAAGGTAAACAAACACACAAAGTGGTAGCTGGCACAGACTGTGCTTGCAAATTTTTTATTAAGTGATAAAATGTTGTGCACATTTGGTTTCTTTCTTTATGAATTTTAACACTATTTTATTATAATATTAACTGTGTGAATGTTTATGAAGCGTTCAATGCTGTGATCCATTTTCCTTCTGTGCGTTTCTCGTCCAGCAGTTATTGAAGTTATTTCAACAAATCATAAACCAAAACGTTCAGCTCTTTCAGGACAGTCCTATGACGACTTTTGGTATTGATGCAACTTTAGCTTTTTGAAATATTTAGCCTTTTCTTAAATCAAATATGAATTTAGCTCATTTTACATCCTTCAAATCTTTAGATCCATTTACAACCTTTTACTGCTCCTTTCACGTTTTGTTCTGGTTCACCTTCTTTGTGCAAATTAAAAAAAAAAAATTCAGCTACTTTCAGCTGTTTTGTGCTCCTTTCAGATTCTTTCTGCTAACTACAACCTTTTTGTGCTTCTTTTAACTTATATCTGCTAATTTCAGCTTTTGCTGCTATTTCAGCTACATATAGCTGTTTTATGCTGATTTAAGCTTTTTCAGCTAATTCCACATTTTTTGCACTCATTTAAAAAATGTTCAGCCTAATTCAGCAAAACTGTGCTCTCTCCACTTCCTTCTTGTAATTTCAGCTTCTTTCGACCTTTTTAGCTACTTTTCAACTGTTTTTATTTCAGCTTTGTTCATATAATTTCTATTTTTTGTGCTAATTTCTGCTTCTTTCAGCCTAATTGGGTAAACATTTTCTTTCTTTCTGCTAATTTGAGCTTGTTCTACCTTTTCAGCTACTTTTTCAGCTACTTTTTAACTAATTTTAGCTGATTTCAGATCAAGTTTTTCTTGGTAATTCCTGTTACTTTCAGCCTGATTACCAGTAATTTCAGCTTGCTAATTACAGCTTGTTCATTCAACCTTTATTTATACAGGTTAGTCTCACTGAGCCTCAAGGACTCATTTACAAGAGAGACCTGTGTTGTTATGCTCCTTTTAGCTTTTTTCATCTAGTTTCAGCTACTATTTTTACCATTTCAGCTACTGTTTTTATACAAATTGTAGCTTTTTCAGCCAATTCCACATTTTTGAGCTCCTTTCAGCTCTTTCTCGTAGGTTAAGCTTCTTTTTGCCTTTTCAACTACTTTTTAGATGTTTTTTTTACCTCATTTGCTATTTTTTTTAACTTATTTCTGTTTATTCTTTCTGCTTTCTTCTGCTAATTTAGGTTTATTCTTCCATTTCAGCTGCATTTAAGCATGTTTTTAGCTAATTGCAGCTGTTTTCCAGCAAATTCTTCTGCAATAAGCATTAACACTGCATTTTCACAGGAAATGAAATTTCTTTAGTATTCTTTGTTGTTGTTGTGTGTAAATCTGGAAACTGCTGAAATGAATTGCCTTTAGGGGATAAATAAAGTTCTCTGAATTTAATACTATTGTTCTGTCTTGCTTTGTGGAATTTCTGCCCAAAATAAACTATTTGGTTTCAAATTTCAAATTAATCCACTAACTGTTCAAAATGTTTTACAAGTCATGATTGGATGAACTTCTGACAGATTTCCCATCGGAGGTAAAAATAAAAACTGCCACAAACCAAGAATTATAGCAGAGTTTATATTCCTGACAAAGAATATATCACCGAGATGAAAAATGGAAAGTTTTATTTACACTCACCCATAAACAGGATCTCTCAAGTCCATTTCACTGAAAGAGAAACATCAATGAATAGTCTACAATATTTTTTTAAGAACAATATTTGTATATTCTTGGTGTTCTTGTTGGTTCAGGACCCTGAGTTATAATTTAAAGTTATTTTAAGCTGCTAAAATACAAGAAGATGAAAGCTTTAAACTTTATTTTTCAGATGTGATACTAGAGCACAGCATCATAAATGATCAAAATGTTGATTTAGATTAAATGTGATGGAGCCAGAGCTGAACACCACCCACACACGTACTCTCTGATGATGTGGTAGCTGCGTTCCCTGAAGAACTCGTTCTCTTTGTCCAACTCTTTCTCATCCTCCCCGATTGTCACATTGAAACGTTTTTCCTCAAAGTCGGGCTCCTGCTCCTTACGGATGTTGGCCTTCTTCAGGACCTAACGGAGACAGAAGACACCACCCTGATGAACAGAAGCACCTCCTTCAAAAGGTTTCTGACAGTCTTGGAACATTTCGGAGACTCTCAGAAAAGCCGCCGCTAAGATTGTGTGTGAGGGAGTAGGCGGGGCTTAAAGTCTTGCATCTTTAGTGGACAGATCCTGTCCAAAAGTGCAACATGGCAGATCCTGCTGGCATTAGGATCCAAAAAAAAAAAAGGGGGGGGGGGGGGGGGGAGACACCTGGTCTGTTACTTTAACACACAGTCGATGGTTCAAGCCTGAAGAATATTTAGTGGGGTTTCTAACAAAACTCTTTCCATTTAGGAGACACATCATGCAACTTAAATCTATATTTTCAGCTAGTATAACTGATTTAATGTTAAATTTATTAATCTTATGATCCATAGCAATAACAAAAATTGTACAGTAGTCACTTTGATTTAAGAAATAAAGTTAGAAAACTGAATGGAAGGGTTAAATATCTCCCCAAAAAATACATGCTTCAACACACCAACATATTCAGCATTTCTAAGCAGACAGATGATGGAAACACGTTAGACCAACAACATGCATGTTAGGCTGCCTTCAGGCTCAGGCCTCCCTTGCAAAAGAGATCTGTGATCTCAATGGGATTTGACTGGTTAAATAAAGGTTAATAAATAAATAATAATCCGAGATTAAATGATTAAAATGTACACCGACGGTGTAATGGCTGTGATTAGTCTTTGATGTTGGGGACTATTCACCATTTTATTATGTGGAAGCAGAAACAGCTGATTGGTCATGTGATAACTAATGAGCATCTTTCTTTACAAAACATCTAAAACAATTAGCAGAAGGTTGAACCTTCTGATAAAATGCTGCGTTTTAATGTGACAGAATACAACACGGACAGCAACTACAACAAGGTTGTCAGGAAGAAGCCACTCAAAGGGTCCCCTGGCTGGAAATGGTGAAAACACAATAAACCTGCACATGGTGCGGTTTGCAACCTGTTCCCGTCTGTAGCGTGGTAAAATAATCAGTCAGCCACACACTCAAAAGAACACACACACAGTGCACGTGTGTGTGCATGCCCACACACAGAAAGCCAAAGCAGCTCCGTCTGATTTGCATGGAGGACAGTGGGAGTCTGTTCAACAGGCTGACTCTGTTTAAATCTGTTAAAGATTTTTACACTTTGATAAATCCTACAGTTAGAGCTGGTTGTGTACAAGACTTCAGTAGAAGTACACAGTATAGTGTGTACATCCATCCATCCATCATCTTCCGCTTATTCCGAAGTCGGGTGGCGGGGGCAGCAGCTTGAGCAGGGAGGCCCAGACATCTTTCCACAGCCTCCTCTTCCAGCTCTTCTGGGAGGATTCCAGGGCGTTCCCAGGCCAACAGAGAAACATGGTCTCTCCAGTGTGTCCTGGGTCTTCCCCGGGGTCTCCTCCCAGTTGGACATGCCCGAAGCACCTCTCTAGGGAGGCGCCACCTCAACGGGCTCATGACCTAGTAAAAGTACACAGTATAGTGTGTACATGACCTCAGTAAAAGTACACAGTACATAGTGTCTCTAACGAACATCTTTCTGACGAGACGGTTTGAACAACTTTTCTCTAGTTTAAGTTTAGAGGTCGTCAGATGTATTCTAATAAATTATAACACATGAAGTCCCTTGAAGAGTATAAATTAACAAAATTACTTTAATTAAATTTTCCAGACCGACAAATTTCTCCCTTGAAATTATTTCATTCAAAGGGATTATATTTACAGGACTCTTCGGGAGTGGTGGCGCAGAGGTTAGAGAAGGTGAGCCTGTGATCGGAAGATCGCTGGTTCAACTCCCGGAACAGACAACATCGAAATGTGGGTGGAATAGGTGAAGCACCCACACCTGCCTCCACCTTCGTTTGCCCCACTCTGGGCCCTTGAGCAAGGCCCTTAACCCCCCACCATCTGCTTCCCTGGGCGCCCTAGATAGCAGCTCTCTGCTCCACACAGAGGCTGTGGTAGCTCAGTGGTTGTGTCAGAAGGACATCCATCCATCCATTTTCTTCCGCTTATCCGGGGTCAGGTCGTGGGGGTAGCAGCCTAAGTAGGGAGGCCCAGACTTCCCTCTCCCCAGCCACTTGGGCCAGCTCTTCCGGGGGAATCCCGAGGCGTTCCCAGGCCAGCCGAGAAACATAGTCCCTCCAGCGTGTCCTGGGTCTTCCTCTGGGCCTCC
>NC_056507.1:8692848-8704485 GCF_014905685.2 Nematolebias whitei
ATTAAATGACATTTATCACGGTACAGTTACCTCCCAGTATGATTCTAAATATAATCAAGTTGAGCTCATCCAGACGGACTCAACACCTTGTTGTTAAAACATGTGTAGAGCTGAATTTATTTATTTATGATCAACTACAAACATCTGAAACTGACTCTCAGAGAAGTTAAAAAACTTAAGATAAAAAGAGACAACGCAGTTCAGTTAGGGCAGCGGCATGTCCTCCTTGAAAACGATCGGTGCCCTCACCTGCAGTCCGTCTCTGAGTCACTGCGATCACCTGCCGTGTATAAGACAGTACGAGCCACACTGCTCTGCTCTGATTGGGTCAAACTGTGGCTCTGGTTCTGTTAATTTGTTGAAAGCAGTCAGTTTAATTCCTGTATCATCATTAGATTGGATGGATTTAAAAAGACCTAAATAAAACATGTTTTTTCCCACTTTCTTTACTTACAGATGACAGATGTCTGTTACGGAGAACTTTTATCTACTCGAGGTGAGATCTGGAGCACGAGACAAAAATATGTAGCCTCTGACAAACGTAAACAGCTCATGTGGACCCCTGCCGAGCTACTCCTCAGTTCTGCTGCTACAGGCTCAGACTGCTGGAGGACAAACCGACCACGTCTCCTCACTCTGCTGCCGTCTTCACCCGCTCTACTCCATGTTTGTAGAACTGGTTCCAGTTGCTTCCTGTTCCTAACCATTGGCTCCAATGTGCTGCTCATGATGGGCGGCTTGGGGTTAAAGTGAAGATTCCACACAGCCTGCTGGCTTCATTACACAGATAACTTTTACTATTTTACCGTTTATAACGTTTGTTGAATGTTTGTGTGCAGCTCCCTGTGATGATGCTTGGTTGTGAATTGGGACTATAAAAATCGAAACCGAGTGTTTACCTCTTTGGCGTGCCTCAGTCCTCGCTCCCAGGCGCTCTCCACAGGAGGTTCCACTGGTGGAGGCGGAGGAGGGAGTTCCTCCACCGCAGGACCGGCCTACGACATGGAAACATTTATTTAGGGTTTCCGGCTACCACACTGATGCTCACAGACAGACAAAGAGGCCAGTGATGGAGAGTGAACGACGTTCTAGTTTCCTCCTAATATTCAGAACCAGAGCGGCTCCAGAGCGCCTCACCCAGGGGTTGCTGGGTATCAGTGGGTTTGGTCCTCCGGGTGGAGCTCCATTAGAAGAGAAAGGGTCTGGTTTACTGATGAGGGAGTAGTTCCCTTTGTCATTGAAGCCAGGGTGGATGAACCTGCAGTTCATTCCCCACGTACAGTTTCCTGAAAGAAACAACACAGTGACTTTTATTAACCTGCTGCAAGACGCTTCACAAAATGTGAGTTTTCCTCCATGTAAGATGTGATCAGGATACAAACACATTTTTCCACTTTCTAACAAAAAAAATAATAAAAAAAGTCAAACAAAATAAAACTGCTGTCGTTACCAGACTCAACGTCCAAAACAACAACAGATCTCCTAAACTAGACAATAAAGAGCAAAGTTTTTGAATAATGTTTAATTTGTGGAAGATGTGCACAAGTGCGAGACAAATAACGTGCACGGCTTAGAGCGGTTTTGCAAGCTGCGCACTCGAAAACGAGGCAGGATTTTCAAAACGTGACCGCACAACTTGCTGCTGACTCAGAATTCAGTGAGGGAAGCTGAAAATTCAGGTATTCTCTCTTCAATCACCGACTCGTCTCCAACAGTCGCAGCCAAGCGAGACACTGATGCCATCTTTCATAACGCGTGGCACCAGCAGTTACATCATTTACCACCAGGATGCTTCATGTATTCTTGTCTAAATCAGCGCCGTGTGCAGTCAAAGTGCGGTGTTCAAGTTGGAAAAAGATGGACGCTTGCAGTCAAGCCTTTATTGGTTTAGCTCTTCGGAGGTATAAAAAATTTCAAAACAATGAACACGGAGGATGAAAGGTGCACAAGATGTAGGTTTCAGCACGTTTCTTTGGAATAAACGACCCAGTGGTCGCGCAGCACAACTATAAGCAACAGCAGAGTGGACTGATGATGAAATGCTGCCTATTATAGATTTTTTTTCCTTCATGAGTAGCAGCCATTTTGAAGTTAATCAGTGACCTCTGCTGGACAACACATCTTACTTTAACAAACAGAAATCAGATAAAAATCCTGAAAACCTTCTGAAGAACAGCTGATCCAGACCCCTTCAATAAATCTAAGTGTGGCTCATTGGAAGGGAAACAAAGATTAAATCATTTTAAATATAAAGATATCAGATTATATCTAACATCCTGGTCATAAATCTGCGGGTCGACACCTACCTTTGATGAAGAACCTGCAGATGGGGCGAGGGCGGATCTTCCTGTCTGAAGGATCTTTGACCTCTCCCTCCTCCAGGTCATCGTCCTGCACACAAACAAAAAGTGACGCATCACAGCAAATCCTTGAAGCCCACAAGATGAGTCCAGGTGTTAGATTATATAACAGATCCAGTTGTTTGTCTTCATCGGGTCTTTCTTTTAATCAGCTCATAGACTAATGCGTCAGGGCTGACCCACCTGTTACAGGTAAGAGTCAACTTGTCTCTTAAGGATAATGTTGTTAATAGCTAAATAAATAACATTTACAAATGTATTTATAAAACAATGATTAAATATAATTCAGAGTTTGTTTAAATTACCCCTAATTTCCCTTAAACAAGTTAGCTGCTTTAATTACTGAGTATTAAAATTCTACAACAGGTCACAAGTTCAACGGAGTACAAGAGTCTCAGGAAGTTCAGACAAACACAAAGCAGGAAGTACAGATTTGCGCGGTGACTGTGGCTAAACGATTTGGGGAAATGTTCTAATTTAGATTTTTTTTACCTCAATATTGCGATTTAATATGCGATTATTTTTCAATGTCTTCTTCAACGAACACAAACAATAAATTAATCTGTTTCAGTTGCAAAAAAACTCCACTGTTTTCAGGTACGCTGCAACGGTTTCTGCATTTTTTTGCATAGCTCCGGGATAGCAACTTGGCAAAAATGTGTGTGCGAGGGCGTTCTGTACCGCTTATCCATTGTGTTTACCAAAGCCTTAAACCCAGACTTGATCACTATATTAATGAGCATCATGTCTTTCGCTATGAACTCCATCACTGCTCGAGTTATTTCTGCGTGCCGTTTCGAATTATGTTCATACGGAGTAACGCCTTCGAACAGTTCGGTCAGTGGTCCCTGTCGACTGGTACTTTGCTTACTTGAAGTTCAAGCATTGGTCATTGGCATTCTACCCATGCAACTACTGTAAACGGCTTTGTGGTGTTTTTTTAAGTGTTGATAAAGATTTGTGGTGTTACTCCGAGAGGTATCAACAGCAGCAAGGCAGGTTCTGCACAATACATGACGTTGTGCAGGTCTTATTTGTTCCAAACAACGGAGGTGCTGCCCCTCTTTGATACCAAACTTTCAGATGTGTCAGCTTCTGTCGAGTCTGACACCACTGTGCAACCAGTTAAAGCGCAGCGTCGACTTCTCTCGCTCCCTGCTCTGCTCCGTTCACTCGCAAGTCACGTAACCAGATCACGTGACCAGTCAAACCGCAGCCTTTGCGATTACAAAATCTTGTTTTAGCATATTGCGATATTATCGCAAATGCAATTAATTGTTCAGCCCTAGCAGTGACCCGTGCAGATTTTGACCCATGTTGATAAAGGTTGAATGAAAAAATGCTTGTGATCAAAGCGTGCACAAATCCCACAGCCAAGCAACTGACTGGAGACTGCTCCATCAGAGAGAGGAGGCAGACGGTGACCTCATCGTTCAGTAATCAGAGTGAACATTATCTGTATGTGGCCATGGCATGTTTAAACCCACATGTATGAAATGACAGACTGATCGTGTACCACAGCCATGAAGTACACATTGGAATCTGTAACATAATATAATGTTTCATCTGCATTTCTAATATGGAATAATTACAAATTTCCCCAATCTGACTTCCCAAGAAAGTTTCTGGAAATTTTCTGCACCTGTACAAAACTGGATGCTTTAGTTCATCTCCAATATCAATAATATCCATACAACATGCTGAACGTTTAGGCTTTTCTTCTTTAATTTCTAAAGAATCAGATTTATTTTATCATGCTGGAGTTGACATTTTAAAAGCATCTCTTACTAGCTGGAGCAAAGCTCTTATTTGACAGACATTTATAATACTGCCGCTGTTCAGTTTTTATAGGTTTTTAAAAAATGGATGTCCCACAGACGTTGCCATGTTGTTTATGTTGCAATGCATTCTGGGTAAACGACAGATGCCTCCGGTGCGAGCAGCATCTAGTTTGAAGGTTAATTTTGGACGATGTCTGACGTTCAGATCTTTAATTTGAAGTGGAGCACATCGGCAAAAGAGAGAACGTAGAACAGAGTCAGCCTGCAGCTGAAAACGATGAAGAGGAGGGATCAAGAGCTGTTGAGAACTTCTGCTGCACAGAGCTGCTTTCAATCACAAGCATCAAACATGTTCTCACATGTTAATAAACACTTAGACACTTTAAACATCCGTCCATCATCATCCTCTTCTTCTTGTCCTGATTTGGGTTGTGGGTTCTAATCTGTTGTAAATCTCGAGTCCACTCGGACCACAGAGCAACACACAACACTCACTGATCACCAGGAGTGCACACGAGTGACAGCAGTTTGGTGCTGCCAGGCTGATGGGAGGACAGAGCTCGAGCCTCCAAAGTTAATTAGCTAAACATCACGAGTTGATCGTTTCTGTGCTCAAGGATTGATGAAAATATAACTTTATTATCAAACACGCCACTTTTTCGTCTGGACTTCACTGATACCTCTGGACGTCTTTGACCCAGAATGCATTGCACCGGTAAAATAATGCAGATGTCCTTAGGTGAAAAATCTAATACAGTTTGTTTTAAGCAATTGGGCGTTTTCCTGTGTCACAAACAGAAATGAAAATGTGTTGTTTCGCTTAATCATTAAATTAGTCGATTGATCAATCAAATTAAAAATACCATCACTGGTCAGTATTATGATTCCATCAGTATGTTGTCCTGTTGTGTATGAATGATTTTTGTGTTTCGTTTTTTTTTATTTTAACCTTCGGGCTGTGAAACAAATGATTATGCCCAGAGGGGATAATAAAAATTTCTTTAGTCCATTCCAAAGCTAGCGGCTTTGATTAACACCAAAAACTAAAACAGCTCTGCTGAAACAGAGAAACTCCGATTATAACAATCTTGAATCCAGCCCAGACTCTTACCTGACACAGATTAAAGCAACCAAACCACCATCACTTACATCAATCTCTCCTTCATCAATCTCTCCATCATCTTCATCCTTCTTCTTGTCTCTGAATGAATCTCTGCGGAGCCTCTCGGGTCCTCTGGAGTCGTCCGTCCTCTTTGACTTGCTGTCTTTAGGAGATGGAGGGAGGATTGGCTTCTTCTCCTTTCTGATTTTATCTCGGCTCTCCTGCTGCTCCTCCTTGTCCTCCCCTCCCTCCACTTTTGGGTCTTCCTCATCTTCCTCTTCATCGTGTGCAGGGATGCTAGGCTCTTCGGGTACTTCCTCGTCGTAATCCAGCTCGTGCTCATCCAGCTCACGAGACGCGGAGGCCGAGTCGTCTTTCATCTCCCTCACTGCAGCAGCTCTTCTCCTCTCTTCAGCTCTCCTCATTTCCTCCTCCTCCTCCTTATTTTTATCTTCCTCCTCCTCTTCATCACCCACCTCTGCTGCTCCTCGCTCTATTGAGACATCTTTACTGTACCCATCTTCTCCATCTTCTTCAGACTCGTTGAAGTGCCGGACCTGCTCTGAGTCGGAGTCCGGAGACAGCGGAGTGTCAGCAACTCCATCCTCTTCCTCATCTAACTGCTCCCCATGTGGAACATCATCATCATCATCCCCCTCCATGAACACAATGGTCTCATCCTCCTGCACCATCCCCTCTGCCTCTCCCACCGGTTCTTCATCTTCTGCATCAGAGATAAAGTCAGGGACCACCTCGTCCTCAAAGTTCAAACCTCTTCCATGGCTTTCTACAGATTCATCTTCCTCAATGAGGCCTCCATTTTCATCCCTGTGGAGTAGCTCACTGTCAGAGATGACCCTGTCCTCTTCTTCATCGGGAGACTGCAGCAGTTCACTGTCAGAAAGACCCCTCCCCTCCTCCTCAGGAGACTGAGGAGACTGCATCGGGCTTTCAGGAGTATCCATTGAAGAATATTCTGAAGGAAGAGAAAAGATTCTGTAAGAATAAGAAGGTGCCATCTTAACTGAGCTCACACTGCAATAAATACACCAATCAGCCATAACACTGTAAGAAACGACTGGAGAGGAAGGACAACAAAAACACTGGAGTGGATCAGACCCATCAGGCAGAAGGGGAACGTTCTGATCATTAAGGTGCTAAAAGCTGAAAAAGTTTTTGGTATGTGGATTTAACCAGAACCAAACTGTGAAGGTTACACAGCTGAGTCAGAGTGTTTCCACAGCTCCGCTCTCATAAAATCAAGATCGACCAAAGATGGTCCAAAGCAGAACTGAAGAACCAGAGTCAGGGATGAAGTCCAAGTAAGGCCTGTAAGCTGGACTGTGTTGTTCTGATCCAATAGAAGAGCTGTTGTAAATCAAACTGGTGAAAAGGTTCTGATAAGGTGTCAGAACCCATTCCAGTTTGCGGTGTTTGGGTCTATCTGCAGATGGGTGAGGGTGTCTCTGCTCACCTGGGTCCACCAAGTAACACTCCCGAGTATCAGAAACTCAACCACGTTCTGGTCGAATGGATCATGCTTCATTTTCCATCTTGTGGATGGTTGGATCCATGTACATCTCCTACCTCTCTTTTTTGTTTTTAGGGGACCGAGATGGGGTAGAGGTAGGGCAGCCAACCTGGGACCAGAAAGTCACGGTTTGACTACCAGCCATTCCCACATGTTGTGGTGTCTCTGAGCAAGACACCTAATCCCCAATTGCTCCCTGGGTACTTACATAGCTGCCCACAGCTCCACCTGGGTGTATCTCAGGTGTGACGGGTTAAATGCAGAGACCTAATTTTTTCCCCCTGCCCTACCTGGGGAGGACAGGGCACCAGGCGCAACAACATTCTGCTAGGAAAACTTTGGTCCTGGGTCCACGTGGACGTTCATGGACACAACAAATTGTAACATCAGACTTCATGTTCCCACCTTCTTCGGTTGATGGAAATTGAAGCCACTATGTTGCAGTTTAGGAGCTGCCATGTTGGATTTTTGGAACAGTAGCTAAATGTGTTAAACAAATATTTGAACAAACAGCAAGGTTAGAACTTAAAGCAATAATCTGAGGTACTTATTTTAAATTTGATAAGAGTAATGTCCCATTTATTGATATGTCAACAAGACTGAAACTTGTCTTTGGACCATCCTGTGAGAGGCTGTAACGGATCCAGCATCAACTTCAGATTCTTGAGAAGAGTCCAGTATTTCCTGTCATGTAAATTTCTAAATGTTGTCTTGCACAAGGTTACACTGCCCAGATGCAAAACTGTGTCATATTTAATATTGATTATAATGTTATGACTGATCAGCGTATTTTCTCCCAAACCTGCCAATTTAAGACCCATGCATAAAATACAAACAGAAAGATGCACAGCAGATCTGGACTCAGAAATCGAAGCAGCTTATATGTTGGACTTGATCACGTGATGAATGAAAAACAAACAAGTTAATATTTAATTTTGTCTAACAGCAGGATCATCCTGATGCATGCTCAATAATCCAAGTAAAACCGAAAAAAAGTCGAGTCAGGTCTTCTGGACGGGTTCAAAAAACAAACAAAAACCTAACTAACAAAAAACTAACAAACAACCCGTCCAGAGGACCTGACTTCACTTTTTTTGGAACAGCAACTTGGCTTCTGACGCTGCTAATTCAACACAACTAACATCAAGTTAGTAAACTAATAAAATGCTACTAACATCACTAAACTAACACTGTAGTTAGTTAACTGATGTTACTAGTACTGCTATCACTAAACTAATAAAACACTAGTTACCATTACTAAACTAACAAAACGCTACCATCACTTAACTACGGTAATACTATTCTCACTAAACTAATAACGCTACTACTAAGCATTATTAAACTTACCATCACTAAGCTAACACTACTAACCAGTACTCTTGCAGCATGTCAATCCCAATAACGTGACTCGGTGCATTTACATATTTTACTGTGTCAGTGTTAAGACATGCTGTCCTGCAGCCAAATAGAAGGTTGTAACACTTACAATAGCTGGTCGAGCTAGCTGACAACTAGGCCCAGAACCCGGCGACGCGCTTAGAGCAGGCTAATCGCGCACAAACCGAACCGCGAACTCCCTCCAACATTATAAACACGTCGACTGCTCATTTTAGCGACTTTAATAAGTACTCACTGCCGATTAGCATCGAGCCGATCCGGCGGGACGTCCGCCGTCTTTACGTTAACAACGTTAGCCTCCCTGAAGCTAAGCTAACAGCTAGCCGCTAACAAGCACGCATTCTCATTCACCTGGCCGACCCGGAGCACTTTACTGACGGCGCAGCTGCAGTAACGGCGACCCCCTCCCACGGACACCGGCTTTCACAGCACTACGGTCACTATTTCCCCAGTTTATTTCGGCCGCTGCAGCGGAGGGAATAAATGATCCCGCACGGCGCATGAAACGCGTTACTTCAGCGTCATTAACAATCGACAGACCAGGGGGCAATGCAGGCCGTGATGCGCATGCGCAGCTGACTCGAGGTCTGTCTGCTTTCTGATAACTTGTCTGGCTTCTTTCTAGAAATTTGGTCGATTTTGTTATTGGTCCTCCATTAGTATGGAACACCGAGATGCTCAAAATTAAATCAATAAATTAAACGATATGAAATAAGAACAAGTGGCTTATTTATTTCATAATTGTGTTTTTCATAATGGCTTATTTATTTCATAATGGCATCTCGGTGTTCCATACATTAGTACATCATGTGTCAAATCAAGGACCAGGGGCCAAATGCGGCCCTCGTTGACATCTTATCTGGCCCCAAGATGATATTTTAAATGTAAAATACTTTTATCGCTTAATTTTTTTTCAGTAATCTTTGATTATGTCAAAAGTGCAACAGAGAATGTCAAATGAGACCAATCAAATTCTTGTTGAGGAACCTGTGACCAAGAAAAGAAGTTGGGTATCTAAGCTGAGTTAATGTAGATTCTGAAACAGGCCCTTAGTTTGAAAAAGGTTTTAATTTAGGCCCCCTTTTGTAAGTGGGTTTGACACCTCTATGGCAACCCAGTGTCTATAGAGTGTCCAGTCCAGGAAGCAGAGTTGTATTCTTACACCTCTCTGCTGCTTCTCCTCTCTTACCCACTCAAACCCCCCATTGAAACAGTACCAGCTCGCCCACGGCCAAAATTAATAAACCAAATATCAGCTCTAGAGAAATAAATCATAAAAATCTTATTAAAATAAACACAGTTACATTGATGCTTGAAAGTTTGTGAATCCTTTCGAATTTTCTATTTTTCTGCATAAATATGACCTAAACATCATCAGATTTTCACACAAGTCCTAAAAGTAGATCAAAAGAACCCATCCATCCATCCATTATATTTTACACGCTTCTTCCATTTTGGGTCATGGGGATCACCGGTGCCTATGTCTAGCAACCACTGTGCGAGGGGTGGGGTACACCCTGGACAGTTTGCAAGTCCATTACAGGATCACATGGAGACAAACGAGACAAACAACCATTCACTCTCTCACTCACACCTAGGGACAATTTAGAGTTATCAATCAGCCTAACATGCATATTTTTGGTCTGTGGGAGGAAACCAGAGTACCTGAAGAAAACCCACGCATGCATGAAGAGAACATGCAAACTCCACCCAGGAGGGCCCCCGGGCCAGGATTTGAACCGGGGACCTGCTCGCTGAGAGGCAGCAGCTCTAGCAGTTGTGCCACCGTGCTGCTTCTGCAACAACCACTACTACTTTATTCATAAATCCCTTTAAAACAACCACAGTTGCAACAAAGTCTTGTACATATAAAATTAAAACATTTAAACACAAAAAAGAATAAAGCTGTTAAAACAGTAACACCAATAAAAGCAGTAATGCAGAGCACATTTCAGGCTGTGCCATAAACCAGGGAACGAAAATGTCTTTTTAAAAGAGTTTAAAAACAGGACAGTGAAGGAAGGGGCTCGTCTGATGGGAAGAAGGAGATCTTTCCAAAGTCTTGGAATGGCAACAGAAAAAACTCTGCCCCCTCTGATCCTCCGTTTGGACCTCAGCATCTCCAGGAGCAGCTGATCAGCTGATCTGAGGCGCCGAGCAGGAGAGCGCAGGTGAAGCAGCTCAGAGAGGTAGGATGGAGCAAGACCATTTAAACTTTTAAAAACAAATAAAATAATCTTAAACTGAGCTCTAAAATGAACAGGCAGCCAGTGGAGTGACAGAGTGGGGGTGATGTGCTCCTTCTTATGAACTCCAGTTTAGAAGCCAAGCAGCAGTGTTCTGGACCAAATGGAGGCGTCTGAGGGAGGACTGGCTGACTCCAAGGTAACGGGTGTTACAGTAATCCAGCCGAGAGGTGACAAAACCATGGATAACTGTTTTCAGCTGCTGCTGTATGAGGATAGACTTTTACCTTAGCCAGCTGTCTGAGGTGATTACTGGATCAGTAATAAATAATAGTAATAAATTATCTGACACACAAGGAAGCTCTAAGGTTCTGTGTAAATCTCTATGGGTTGTGTTTAAAAAATAATATTTATGCTGTTCACTATTGTTGTACAGTAATCCCAACTTTGTTGTCAGTTTCATTGTCATCTATGTAATGATATAACTGTCAATACCAGTATTAGTCACTAGATGTCAGTATTGTTCCTGGTCACATGGTAAAGTTAGGAAATTTGGTTTACAAGCTTGTAAAACCTTAAACTTTGCTTCATACCTGTCGTGTAATTATCATGGAACAGATACCTGGGAACAAGAGCACGTCTGGTCCAGGTAAGAAAATCCTCTCCCGATGTCAGAGATTTTGAAAGAATTCTCCGAATGCTGTTCATCCTGTTCAGGTGTCTTCTGTACGTTTTTGAGCATCTTGCAAAATTATTTTTCATTCAACCTTTATTTAGACAGGTTAATCCCATTGAGCGTCGTCCCACAGTTTTTAAACTTTTTCAGCAATTTAGCTATGAAAATGTTCATCTCGTTTAAGTCACCCCTGCTCAGACTTTTGATATCTTTTTAACATTTTGTTTAATATTCAGCTTTTTCAACATATGTATTTTTTTTCATTGAAAATACATTGATTCTGTGAAATCGTTCAACGTCTTCCTGCTTTTTGAACTACTTCAGCATACTTCCACCTAGAATGTCCACTCAACTTTTAAACAGTTCATAAGTCGTTCAAATGATTCATCTTTTTGATATCCTAACACGTTCTTGTAAAATCAGAGTTTAAGTTTGTTAAAGTTTTGGTATTTCTCTCCTGTCCTGCTGCATTTCCATGGTAACAGAATGTTCAACTGTTCACCTGGCATTTGTGACCGTGTGTGTTTCTCTGTGTGTTTAACTCATGTTTAGCTCGTTACAGCTTCATTCAGCCTTTTACAGCTTCTGTTTAGCTCTTTACAG
>NC_056507.1:8704495-8735759 GCF_014905685.2 Nematolebias whitei
CAGCTTCTGTTTAGCTCTTTACAGCTTCATTCAACCTTTTACAGCTTTGTTTAGCTCTTTACAGCTTCATTCAGCCTTTTACAGCTTTGTTTAGCTGGCTTGTTCAGCTTCTTGATTGGTGAGAATCATCAGTCCTGCTTCTTACTGTTTAAGAAATGGTTTAATTTACATCTGTTTTTGTTGCTGTGCTATTTTTTTCCCCTCATTTCAGCATTTTATTTAGTTTTTCAGCTTCTTCTGTTCTCATTTTAGCTGTTTTTGGCTCATTTCAGCTTCTTTCTGCTAATTTGAGCTTTTTGATAAAAAAAAAATAATAATAATTTTTGTGATCTGTTGTGGTTCTTTCTACAACTCATACATTTTTAGATGATATAGGCTAAAAATTGTTGTGGTAGTAGCCGAAAGTGATCGACAACACATATTGAAGGCTGAATAAAATTCAATATGGCCGCCAAAGATAACCCATACTGTCCAGCAGTCCGTGGACAAATGTTGGTCTAAGCTCTAACTCTGCAGCGGTGTAACATAGGAATGTTGACATTTACAGCTGAACAACTTGTGGGTCCACAATGATGCAGATCGATTCTAGGGTCATGGGGTCAAAGGTCACCCCTTTATATTGTTATAATTTAATAACCATTTAACATAAAAATGTCAAACTTCTCAGCTGGACACCTCGTGGGTCAGCAATGCTCTCTGTTGATTTTATGGTTAATTTGAACTGATAAACTGGATTAATCACAGTTTCAGTACTTCTTGAGCTAAGCTAGCCTTTTCTTTATTTCTTCATAGTATTTAGCCACTGCTGGTTCTAAGTTATTTTTTTCCTATTTGCTAATATTTTCCTACATCTGGTTCTTAACTAGCAGGTTTGTTTGTTTTTGCATTTAATTAGCCTATTTTTTACTTGTGCCTTTATTCACACTGCACTAGCTTGTTTTTGTTTGTTTGTTTGTTTTTGTTGTTGTTTTTTGCTAATTACTACTTTTAAGCATGTTTTAGCATTTCTAACCTAATTTTGACCTTTGTCTGAATTTTTATTTTTTGCTTTTTGTGGTTCTTGCAGCTTCATCTTGCAAATGTTTAGCTATTTCAAGTAAACTGTAGCTTTTTAAGCAGCTTTCGGTAAAATCAGCAATAAGCATTCAGGCTGCATTTTCTCAGGATATGCAGTTTCTCTCGTTCTGCTTGGATTTCTGTCTGTCTGACTGGAAATGAACGCCTGGTGTTGGACAGCTCGCTGCATGTGGGAGGAGGCCTGTAGAAACTTTAGTTTCGCTAAAACTTGGGGAATTTTGTGAGAATGTTTCACACAATCTGCTTCCTGAAACACCGCTCTGACGGCTTCCTGAGGGTAAGCGTGAACTGCTTTGTTGTTGTTGCTGACAGTAATATTAATGTTTGTCCATGCAGACGAGGAGAAAATTCTGACGAGCGGTCCAGATGGAGCGCTGCCTTCAGACGGCATGCAGGCCTCGTCCCAGGATGACCCACTGTAAGGAAACAAAGCCACCGTCAGAACAGAATCAAGCTGAAGAATTATATGAAAGGTTGTGCCTGATCAAAATTAATGCTGCACCTCTTTTAAATGCACTGCTGTCTGACAGCTAAATAATATTTCATACATAGCCTGGTTGTGTGTCATTAGTGATCTGTTCTGGGACAAAAATAAATAAATAAATCTTACCGGGACGGTGGGACCTGTACAATCTGTACGGTGCTCCGGTACTCAGAGCGCTGGAGTGGTGCGCCCAGAATCTTCCTACCTCTTGTAATGAAGGGGAGCTACTGCGCATGTCAAACTTTTAACGAGAGTCTATGGGCTAAGATTCTTGCGCACCCAGGGGCCAGAAATACATCACCAACCAGAGACAACATTTTTGAAAGAATCAGCTAATCATTAACTATAAAATATTTATCTTACACAACTAAAACAATATATACATAGATTTCAAAATACTTTTTATTTTATTATTTCATTTTTGTTTAATTTTTTAAATCTTCAATGTAATATGGTGGTGAGTGGTTTTCAGTGGTGGGGCGGCACCCTAGCACCCCACCAATGACGAGCCGCTGCTGTGCCTGCATCAACATTCCGCTTAAGCCTTTTCTTTGTGCCTTCTATTCAGTTCCTGCTGTGATTTATTTGAACACCTGTCTTTATTTTATTTAAATTGTGTGGCTTAGGGATTTGAATAATGAATGTTTGTAGTTTTGGAGATGAGTGTTTTTTTTCTGGACTTCATGTTGATGTGGCAACTCAGTTATCGATAGGAACCTTGCTTAGATATAGCCACACACCAAAATGGTCATCAGTACCTCGATTATTTTTCAAGTTATTCTGGTTACAATGTGCACAGACCAACAGAGTTTTTCTGATTTCCCCCTCTTCGCTCCACGACGGGGACAATAATTGTTTTATTGATGGTGGAGTGATGGAGTAAAGTTCCCAACCTCATTTAACCTTTAGTGCACATTTTCAACATAATTTTCTTTTAGTTGCTATGTTTTATTCTCATTTGTGCTCAAATGCCTCCATAAATAAATTGGAGCATAAGAGTTTCCACTCGATTTGATTCCTTCTGCATTTCAGGGTCACAGAGTCTGTCATGGTGAGTGACAGCGCTGCAGACGAGGTCAGAGTTTTATCATTAAATCATACAGTATTTGTTTTAGCTTCTGCTCAGCGTGGATGCCGCCTCTGCTTTGTGCAGGAGGATCTGATGTTGTGCTTCTCTGATCCCTCACAGGTCGTGGATCAACTGCCCAAGCTGATGGAGCAGATCCTGTTTCTGACGGAAAACTCCTCTCACGTGGATAAAACGCTGGATCAGATCACCGAGCTGGCCATACGTGAAATGTGAGAACTTCATTTGTCTGTTAAACATTCAAAAGGATACAGAGAACAAACTCATTTAAACTTCGATCTGTGTGAAGGGAAAAGGAAAAGGAGGAACTGATTCTGCAAGAAAAGTTATTGAGGGACAGAAATGCGAAAGAGAAAAAGAGAGGTGCCATGTTCAAAAACAGTGTTCTCGTCTTTAACTCCTTAGAAACAAATGAAATGGTAAGACAAACAACGTCCATGTCCCCCGTCTCTGACGGATGAGAATAGCAAATGTTGGCAGTTTTTGGGATGAGTGTTCTTCTCTAAAATTCAACAGTTGCAGGAAGACCCTTGAGATAAGAGCTCATCCCTACAGAGCAGATATTAATGTGGGCAGATGATAATCTCTCTCAACATTACAGGACAATCTATTGGCCGATTACGGTCAGAAGGTGACAGAGGTGAATTCCTGCTGCGTGGAGGGAGACTCGTCCCACCTCAGCCCCTTGGAGAAGATGTGTGACATTGAGCACCACCTGTCCATGATAATACAGGAACTTGATGAAATGCCTAAATATCTTTTCCAGCAATTGAAGCAACTCCTGAACATCTTGAAGAACATCAGGTTTGTGTCACTGACTGCAGACCAGCTCATGCAGACCACTGTTATTGTGAGTGAACAGGTTGTGTCTGCAGTCGACAGGCTGCTGGTTTTACCCCTGAGAGGACAGTTTGGAAAAAAAAAAAAGAATATTTTAGTTTTTTACAGCTTTCTTTTTTCTGTTCCAGTCTGCAAAAGAAAATACTCCAGCAGGAGAAGGAGAAAGAGGCAGAGAGAAAGGAAAAGTGCATGAAACGAGCAATGGGAGAGAGCAAGAAAACAGTGAGTTTTATTGCGCTGTGTGCCTTGCGAAAGTATTCGGCCCCCTTGAACTTTTCAACCTTTTGCCACATTTCAGGCTTTAAACATAAAGATATAAAATTAAAATGTTTTGTGAAGAATCAACAACAAGTGGGACACAATCGTGGAGTGGAATGAAATTTATTGGATGTGTCAAACTTTTTTAACAAATAAAAACTGAAAAGTGGGGCGTGCAATATTATTCGGCCCCCTTGCGTTAATACTTTGTAGCGCCGCCTTTTGCTGCAGTTCCAGCTGCAAGTCTCTTGGGGTTTGTCTCTGTCAGTTTTGAACATGGAGACACTGAAATTCTGCCTATACTTTCTTGCAAAACAGCTCGAGCTCAGTGAGGTTGGATGGAGAGCGTTTGTGAACAGCAGTCTTCAGCTCTTTCCACAGATTCTCGATTGGATTCAGGTCTGGACTTTGACTTGGCCATTCCAACACCTGGATACGTTTATTTGTGAACCATTCCATTGTAGATTTGACTTTATGTTTTGGATCATTGTCTTGTTGGAAGATAAATCTCCGTCCCAGTCTCAGGTCTCTTGCAGACTCAAACAGATTTTCTTCCAGAATGGTCCTGTATTTGGCCCCATCCATCTTCCCATCAATTCTGACCATCTTACCTGCTGACGAAAAGCAGGCCCAAACCATGATGCTGCCACCACCATGTTTGACAGTGGGGATGGTGTGTTCAGGGTGATGAGCTGTGTTGCTTTTACAACAAACATATCGTTTTGCATTGTGGCCAAACAGTTGGATTTTGGTTTCATGTGACCAGAGCACCTTCTTCCACATGTTTGGTGTCTCCCAGGTGACAAACTTTAAACAACACTTTTTATGGATATCTTTGAGAAATGGCTTTCTTCTTGCCACTCTTCCATAAAGGCCAGATTTGTGCAGTGTACGACTGATTGTTGTCCTATGGACAGACTCTCCCACATCAGCTGTAGATCTCTGCAGTTCATCCAGAGTGATCATGGACCTCTTGGCTGCATCTCTGATCAGTCTTCTCCTTGTTCCAGATGAAAGTTTAGAGGGACGGCCGGGTCTTGGTAGATTTGCAGTGGTCTGATACTCCTTCCATTTCAATATGATTGCTTGCACAGTGCTCCTTGGGATGCTTAAAGCTTGGGAAATCTTTTTGTATCCAAATCCAGCTTTAAACTTTTCCACAACAGTATCTCGGACCTACCTGATGCGTTCCTTGGTCTTCATGATGCTCTCTGCGCTTTGAACAGAACCCTGAGACTATCACAGAGCAGGTGCATTTATACGGAGACGTGATTACACACAGGTGGATTCTGTTTATCACCATCAGTCATTTGGGACAACATTGGATCATTCATAGATCCTCACTGAACTTCTGGAGTGAGTTTGCTGCACTGAAAGTAAAGGGGCCAAATATTATTGCACGCCCCACTTTTCAGTTTATTTGTTAAAAATGTTTGACAAATCCAATAAATTTCATTCCACTCCACGACTGTGTCCCACTTGTTGTTGATTCTTCACAAAAAATTAAAATTTTATAGCTTTATGTTTGAAGCCTGAAATGTGGCAAAAGGTTGAAAAGTTCAAGGGGGCCGAATACTTTTGCAAGGCACTGTACACATATATATATATATATATATATATATATATATATATACATATATATATACTTTTTTAAATATACAATGGTCCCTCGTTTATCGCTGGTGTTTGGGCCCATGCCCACCTGCGATAAGTGAAAACTGCGAAGTAGGGATACAGTAGTCCAAGTTCAAGTTCAGTTCAAGTTCAGTAAACTTTGTCATGACATGTGCCAGGCTGCAATCACACTCAATCACATGTTACTCCCAATCTCCCTCCTTAAATTAACAATTTAAAATTAAATACTGTAATATAAAAAAAAAATTCATACAGCACAGATTTTTTTTTTAATGTTACAGTATTTAAATTTAAATTGTAGAGAAGAGAAGTGCAGCAGGACATTAAAGGGATGTCACACAGCTTCAGCTCTGCAGCACAAAACATAAATGCACTTCTTGATCAATTACACTTCAACAACTGAACATAGAATTTCTAAAATAATTAAAACAACTTTTAACACTTTTATATTTTGTGATTATGATGATTTTTACGATGTGACATACTTTGAATTTTAAGTTGGAAGATAAAAGTCTATCGGTGCATCTGGACAGCAAAGGGTTAACCCTTCACAAAGCCGCAGCAGGAGAAATGTGTGTGCGTGGCAGAGAAGGTGATCATGACAAGCTGCAGGAGGGAGCTTTCCCTTGCACTTGTAGGCTGCACACATGGTGCAGAATCATTAAAATAATTTATGTGAATTAAACAACCCATGACTCATCCACCAATCAGCCAATTGTGTCTTGTTCAATCTCACTTTGAAAACCCACCATATATATATATATATATATATATATATATGTGTGTGTGTGTGTGTGTGTGTGTGTGTGTGTGTGTATGCACTGACTTGTATATATACTGATATACTGTTTTGTTTTTCAGCTTGGAAAAAAGCTTGGTCCAAGAACCATGGTCAGGAAGCAAACCAAGGAGATCCCTAAACCCAACGAACCTGAAGAGAAAGACCCACTTGCTGATCTCCTCACTGACGACTTCAACTAAAGATTAAAGATTTAAAGCTGGCGTCTGATGAAAACTGTCCGGAAGAATCTGGTCAAATCTCACATCTGTTTCATATTTTGTGTTTCTGCTATTAAAATAACATTTTACATTTCTGCTGATGAGCACCTGCTGACTGTAACTACTAGTCAGAATGTGTGTGTGCTGGAAAGCTATTCATTCATTCATTCATTCATTCATTCATTCATTCATTCAGTCAGTCAGTCAGTCAGTCAGTCAGTCAGTCAGTCAATAATTCATTCATTCATTTAGTCAGTCAGTCATTTTTTTCAGTCAGAAAACCACAAAGTAATGGTAATCTTACCTTCGATCAAATGTTTGCTACAAAGACGAGCGTACTCTCTTGGGTGTCAACATTTCCTGGTCTTTCACCGTCACACGACAGCATCACGCCTGATCATCGTTTTACTTCAATTTATTTACAGATTTTTATCCCAAAAGTTCCTAAATAAATGAGACAATAATTTTAAAAACATTAAAATTAGAATAATGGCGTTGTATCATCTGAAACGTTCAAAAGGATAATAAAATTGTTTAAATGTGAAGTTAAACAGTCCTAAAAGAGTACGATTTAATCTAATTCTGTTTATTTATGTAACATTTATTCACAGTAATGTTGTCTGAGGGCACTAAATAAAAACACTCACAACAAATGTTGGTTACTTTCCAATGAATGGAAACATGAATACTGTCTGGACCGAGCGTATAAATCTCTCAATATAAATATAAAATAAGTATCAGTAATGTCATAAAGTAAATATCTCAGGAGGTTCTGATAAAATGAACAAAGTCAAAGTGAAATACATGATTCAACAGTGAAAGCAGAAAAACGAACCTTCTCCACACCAACAAGTAAACAACGTAAACAACGCAGCAACTCAGTCCGTTTTTATTTCCCAGATGATCTGAGCGATCAATTATTTCTAGGATAACTGCTAATAACTAACTTTTTAGACTTTAGACATGCATAAACAAACCTTAAATCATTTCTACGAGGAACAAAAATCCAAACTGAGCTCGTTTTGTTTGTTTGTGTTGTTTTATAAGCAGATGTGGTCAGTCATCCTTTTTCAGTGGGTATTTTAATATTTTATGCTGAATAAATGTGAAGTAATTACTCTGACGTTACTGAAAGGACTTCAAAAAAATATATAAATACAATAATTTTTAATAGTAGACTGTTGTCATTCTGGGTTTGAGCCACTAGAGAACAGCAGCAACCTTCTTTGATTAGGACGCAGCGTGTTTATTATTATTATCTCAATAAAGTATTTATCCTGACATATGACTGTGAACTCACTTTACAAGTCCTTCTGACCTATTTTGCATGTGACGATATTTTATTTCATGCTGTAAAATGAACAGACATGAAATTATTTCAAATAAAATGTGTCGTTTTTCTAGTTCTGTATAGAAATGCTAGAGAAATGTTGAAATATGCAAATATTTAGGCTCATATTAGATGTTTGGCTTCATGTGTAAGAATAGTTGTTTTGTTCTCACATCCTTTATGAGAACATTGGGTTGAAATATTCATTAAGAATCAGGAAGTAATAATAGAAAAGAGCAAGATTCTAAATTGAAAATATTAAAATCTACTGAAGGTGTGCGTGTGTGTGTGTGTGTGTGTGTGTGTGGGGGGGGGGTAACCTGCACACAGATGACAGAACCCCAACCTGAACAACAGCAGAGACAGAAATCCTCCTACAGATTTCAAAATAAAAGCCTAGTTTTGATCTCTGACCCCACATAAGACAGAGATCAGACCCAGATCCAGTCCCGGAGACATCTGACTGTCCAGAAGTCCCTCTGTCCTGGCCCTGCAGGACTCTTTGGGTCTTTTAATGTTGCTAACAACGCCCTTGAATCTGTTCATGAACTTCCACGGCTCCGAATTTGCTTTTTAACTCTACAAACCTCCAGCTGATGCTTTAGTGCAACATCTTTATTTACTAGAAGTTTATATCACAAATTAAATTAAACTAAACGAGTTCTTTCTGAGTGACAGAAAGTGTGTGACATTTGTGAAATTCTTCAGCCTGAGTATTTCTGTCTGAAGGGCAGAGAAGCTGCAGAGATTGATGTGAGGAGAACTTGATCCTGAACCGGACAGAGGGGGAACTTCTCACATTTCACACTTTGGGACTGCGTTCCCACATGAGTGTGTCTCTCTGCAGGCTCCTGTCAGCACTTGAACACATTTCTCAACTCCTCTGGAGGCCACTGAGGACATTGTTTCGATGGTTTTCCTTCTGATCAGGTCTTCAAACTGTATCTCCACTGGCCTCTCCTCTACACAGCCGTCCATCATTCTTTGTGTTCTCCGGTTATTTCAGGGTTCTTGCTGAGCTCCACCTCGCTGTTGGTCAGTCACTAATCAGGGGGAAGGACTGTGTTATCTGCTGAATGACGAGCTCCAGTCTGGGACTTGTCCTTGTCAGGAGGATGGTCTTGATTTGACAGCAGACCTGGACTTGGACCCTGCAGAGGTGTGTGAGCCACATAGCTCCTCTCTGGAGATGACCAGAGGCGTTTAAATGACCGCCTCGTGTTTCACTGCTTCATGCACTGAGCTATTTGTCTTTCTGTAAACCCACCGAGGGACAGAGTGAGCCAGCAGCTCTCAGCAGGTTGTCCAAGCTAAAAGAGCAAAGATCCGAATGATCTCTCATCCATCGCCTGGTTCTGGACTCAGGTCTCGGGGCAGCAGCTTGATCAGGGAGGTCCAGCCACCTCTTCCAGCTCTTCTGGGAGGATGCCAATGCATTCCCAGACCAGCTGAGACATAGTCTCTCTCAGGTGTTCTGGGTCTTCTCCAGGGTCTCCTCCCAGTTGGACATGTCCAGAACCTCCCTAAGGAGGTGTCCAGGGTCCATCCTTACCAGATGTCTGAACCTCCTCGGCTGTCTCCTCTGGATGTGGAAGAGCAGCGGTTCTACTCCGAATCTCTCCTGGAGAACTGAACTTCTCACGAGTCCCTTCAGAAAGAACTCTTTTAGACCTCCTGGATCCAGGACAAAAATACTTGAGGCCGAACTTCAGTCCTGACCTGGTGAGGACAGTCCATCCTTTTCTGACTGAAGACCATGGACTCAGATTTGGAGGTTTATATGTTCAAATGGCATTTCTTAAAATGAAAATTGAAAATTGAAAAAAAAAAGCATTTGTTTATTGCTATTCATTTATTGTGACGTCTCTCTCCGTGTTTTCCTGCACTGCTTCATGTGTTTTGCTTTGATTTATTAAATGTTCTCCTCAGCTTAAGTCCTCGTGTTCTTATTGTTCTTGTTCTCCAGTTCTTGTTCTTATTGTTCGGATCATTATGACTGCTGCAGCGCGTCTGCGTGCTTTTATTCTGAAAGTGCGAGCTCTGCCTCCCGTGTGTGTGTGCGCGTGTGTGAGCGCGCGCGCCTCAGCCCTCAGTGAGTGGTAGCAGCTGTGAAAACGCGTGTGTGGACAACAGTTAAAGCATGGCTCTGCTGCAGCCTCGGACTCACAGGAGGTTTCAGGAGGTTTCAGGAGGGCTGGATGAAGATGAAGCGATGCAAACATGATGAAGGTCAGTTTGTTTTATCCTCCTAATGAAGTTGACAGTGATCAGAGGGCAGGAACGAGCACATCGATTCTCCAACCTGCACGTTCAGTTTGTTCAGTGGGACTGGTCTGATTGTGTTGGATGTTTTCTTGCTGATTGATTGACAGCTGTCAGCCACTCAGCTGTGTTCTGTTCAGCTGCTTTACATGTTAAAACCAACAAACAGCAGAGCAAAGCGGCCAACACTGCCGGATTAGTTCTAATTTAATCATCATATAAACCAAATCGATCATACATCATATAAAAGATTCTGGGGTTTTTTTTGTTTGTTATTCAGTTTGTGCTCCAAGGAATCTAAAAAGCTTTTCTTTGTGTTAAATTTGTGACTTTAGATTTCACATAAAGTCGTTGTAAACCCTAAAGCTGTTGGTTCAAATGAAACTATAGTTTGATTTCGTGTAAAAAATCTAAGCTGAGCCAGAGTTTTAAAATGAAACAGAACCAGGTGCGGTTCTAGATCTGACTCTCAGGGGGTTCAGCCCCGATATGGGGGCACGGGTGGATGATTTAGTCCCGTAATGAAAGAAACAGTTAAAAAAATATAACCGTCTTAATTGCGATGGAGCTTTAGGGCCATGCTAAAAAAAAAAAAAAAACTAAAAGCCATAAAATTACGAGAATAAAGTTGTATATTACGAGAATAATGTCGTACGAGACTTTTTTTTTTTTACAGCTCTCGTTTATTATTATTTATTTTTCCATAAGTCAGATCCACAACACGACCTGTCAATCAATCCAGTAGGCGTGTCAGCAAATGTCCAATCCAAAGCTAAATGCTCCTTACCTGCAGAGCTGCGCTGCAGCCCATCAGAGCGTACCACCTTGCTGTAAGCAGGTTCAAAGTCCTGATACTGATAATAATCTGATGCTGATCTGCTAACAGATTAACTATCTCCTTATTTGTAAAATCAGTACCAAAGTATAACTTAACAAGATGCTCAACATTCTTAATTTTACTACAGTTAAAATGCGGTAAATCTGCTTTATCGTGTCGGAGTTTGGATAATATTACGACTCGTTTAGCTTCGGATTGATTATTTGCTGACATGCCTACTGGATTGACAGGCCGCGTTGTGGATCCGACTCGTGGGGGGAAAAAAAAGAAGAGCTGTAAAAAAAAAAAAATTAAAAGTCCCGTACGACTTTATTTTCGTTATTTTATGACTTTTAATTTTTTTTTTCTTAACGTGGCCCTAAAGCTTCTTTGTAATTAATAAATGATAGATATATTTTAATCTTTTGACGCTGCAGCTGTCTGATCACTACATACCTTTTGAACTCCGTAAATTAAAACATTTGTTATTAATCTTACAGTTTTTAGTGACACTTCTTTACAGAGCCCTCCCAAACAGGAAAACCTTGTCACTTTCTTCAAAATAAAAACCTGTTTCAAAGTAAAAGCTGTTTTTCAGATTTGTGATCAGTTTTAATTTTCACAAAATCAGACTTTTGGGTTCAGTTGGTTCTGTCACCCATTAATCCTTCTGTAAATAAATATATTTATGTGTTTTAGTGAGTTCAAGGTTTCAGACTTCCGCATCTCAAAGTCACAATAGTTTTTATTTTCAGGGATCCCGCATTTTAACTTAGCGGTGTTTCATTATAGTTTATTTGTAGAGCACATTTTACATTGCAATCAGTAACTCGGTGTGCCTAAAATAAAAGGCAAAAAATGAGCTAAAAATAAATATAATGTAGTTTAAAGGACGGCAGGAAACTCAAACTGCCAAAAATAAAGTAAAATGTGAGAAAAGCCACCTCCAGTCAGCTGAGGTTTGCTGCAGGGTTAAATAAATCAGATGTTGAACCTTCAGCTGTCCTTCGTCTGAAACACAAACAGTGCTGTTGGTATTTCAAAAATATTCTGACATGTCGGTAAAACCCTCTGCAGGCTGAGACAAGCAGGAAGGTGGCAGAAAATAACAAGTAAAAAAAAAAAAAGAAAAGTTTATTTGGTCAGGTTGGATCAGGTGTTTGTTGAACCTTACACCGTCTCTTCGTTTTACATCTATAACTTGCTCGTTAATTAGCTGTTCGGTACCTCCTGACCCTGAGGCGATCTCCATGGACAAACCGGAGCTGGTTCATCCTCCGTTTATAAATGCGATGGAGGAAATCAGCTGTGCACAAGGAATGGAACCGAGCGTCTGCAGTCTGACGGCAGAAGAGAGGAAGTCGATTACTTTTCATTTCTCATTTTCTTAGAGGCGGGCCTCAGGAGAGGAGCGCAGTCTGAGTGAGAGCCTCGAGGCCTCGCAGAGTTTCAAAGTGTTGCTCGCCGCTTAATCGGCTTTCAGCAGCGTGGAAATCCTCCAAAACAATGCTGGGGTTCTGTCAGTGGGAAACACTTCGTTCTGCAGGAACTTGAAAACCTTTTGGAGCTTTTGAAATCATGACGAGTAGATTTATTCAGATCCTCGTACTGACAGCCGTGGCTTCAGAACAGAGATGTAAGAAAAACCTTCATCTGCTCCTCGTTCTGTCACATTATCACCGAAAGCATCTTAATGCACCTGGGAACGGTACCTGCAGCCGAACCTGCAGCTCACCTTCAACCACAGGAACAAGAAGGACCAGGACCAGAATTTTTTCATGATCCGTTCTGCTTTTTATCAGGTTCAGAAACCCACAACAGAGACTAGATTTATTCAACAGAAACTGGTTCCAGGTCCTGACCCAAATGAACCTCCTTCAGTGGATTTCTGTAGAACCTTGTCAGTATCTCTTCTGGCTCTGGAGGTGTTCTGGCCCAGTCTTCTTTCCATAAATTCTACTCTAGACTCTACTTCCTCAGGCAGCTGAGAAGAGCTGGGCTGGGAAGCTCAGTCCTCACCTCCTTCTACAGGTGTGCAGTGGAGAGCATCCTGTGCTCCAGCATCATCGTGTGGCATGGAGGCTGCACAGCTGCGGAAAGAAAAGCTTTGCAGAGAGTGGTGAAGGCTGCACAGAAGATGTTGGAGTCAGCCTCCCCTCAATCACAGACATTTACACCTCCAGATGCAGGAAAAGGGTCACCTGCATCATGAAGGACCCCACTCACCCAGCACACACACTTTTTGCCCTGCTCCCCTTAGGCAGGAGGTTGAAGAGCATTAAGTGTAGAACCACTAGACTGAGGAACAGCTTCTACCCTGAGGCTGTTAGACTCATGAATCTCTAACCAGAATAATCCCTGAAAAATCACATCATGCTGATCTGTTTCATGTTGATGTGTTCATGCGTGCTCATCTGCTCACACAGACTCATGCTCATGTTCGTGCTGCTGTTCGACATAATGTTTTTATGCTATTAGTGCTTAGTTTATTATTTGATGTTTTTATGTTATTAGTGTATTTTTAGTTGATGTTTTTCTTAGTTCATATCTTAGATGTTATCATTGTTTTTACATCCAACGATAAAATGTAACTGGGCCCCTGTGTACATAATTTCGCTCCACGGTGCGAATGACTATAAAGAATCTCTGACTCTCTGATAAATGAGGGTTCTGTTCAGTTCTCTGAAGGTCCACCACAGCAGTTCAGTCGGGATCAGATTCTGGACTCTGAATGGACTGTTGCAGCACCTTGGTTCTGTTCTTTCCGACCCGTTCTGCTGTAGATCAGCTGCTGTGTTTGAGATCATGGTTCTGTTGGACCCAGTTTGGTCAAATCTTCAGCTGTTGGACAGATGGACTTATTTGACTCTAGAACCCTATGGTCTGCAGAGGAGTGGTCCACCCAGTGACTGAGAGGAGCCCAAACCATCAACCTCCACCACCATGCTGAAAGTTGAGAGGAGCTGTTTGCGGCAGTGCGTTCTGGGTAAACATATGTCCTTTGGTCTGCTTCTGGTCTAGAAGTCTTGTGGTTCATTTAAGAAAAGAGATCATCACCTTTGACCTGATAACTGAGGCCTGTAAAGTCACTGCATGGTCTGACCTTCAGGGTGAATTTTCTGTCTGAAACGTTTTCACGTGTGAAGAATCTTTCTGTAGAGCGATGACCTTTGACACAGCAGGTTGATGGACAGGAGCAGCTGCTTCTCTGAGGTCATTGCTGATGTCTTTCTGCCTTGGCGTTGTGTTACCACACCCAGCTGGGTGCTCCAGATCAATGTGAGGATCAGAGTCCTGCAGTCCAATGTAACATTCAGTGAGATCGGAGGTTCTGGTGACATGAAACGTGTCTCAGCCACTGAGAACTCAGTTCGACTGGTTGAAACGAATCTTCCGTTTCAGCTCCATGGTCCGCAGCTAAAGCCTTAATTTAATCAGTTCTTTGTTCTGCGTTTTCATGAAATGCTGCATTGATTCAGCAGGAACACGATGTGGAAATACGAAAACACAAATCACTCCACAGCTGTTTCCAAACTCCAGTAAGGTCCTGCGTCTGTAAATATTAATAAGCTGATTTTCTTCCAATTGTCCTGCAGCACTTTTCCACAGAGCGGGCATTCCTAAAGTCCATTAGAGGATTTCCCAGAAGAAATAAAACCGTGGAACGTTTTCCACCTTCTGGTGACTGAAGAATTTGTCTTATCATGGATTATAACTTCTCCACAAAGCCTCAGCGAAGGCCACATTAACCATTTAGTATCAGTTTATAAAAGATGCATTGTCCCTTTTAGAATAACATCAATCAGATGAATGTTGCTGCTTGTTCTGGATTCTGGACCAAAGAACTAAGTCAGTACTTAAAACCCAGATGTGA
This sequence comes from Nematolebias whitei, assembly GCF_014905685.2. NCBI lineage: Eukaryota > Metazoa > Chordata > Actinopteri > Cyprinodontiformes > Rivulidae > Nematolebias > Nematolebias whitei. Next base: position 8,719,159 of record NC_056507.1, read on the forward strand.
TGTTGACCTTGACTGTTGACCTGAACGATCAATGTCCATTACCTGCAGATAAATATTTATAAGTATTTCTAATTAATAAGACCACTGGTATGTGTTTATGTTAAAGGGCAACTCACTTAAAGAGGTTGAGATGAGAAAGGTCAAAGCTGCCAGTGTTCTGGAAAGACCAAAACTTCTTTTTTTAGGACAGATCTGCGTCTCTATGTCTACTTGTCCTTTCAGTCCTTCTCTGAGCTGCAGAGACTCTGGGCCTCATGTACAAAGACTTGCATTGATTTCCTACTGAAACATGGCATACACTTAAATCGAGAAAACACTGTACGCACGAATAAATCCAGATATATGAAACCGTGTGTACGCATGAATTGAAGCACACTTCCTTTGTACCATCCAATCAACGTGGAATTGAGCGCACGAGTGAATACCTGACTCCTCCCTCGACAAGCCTCCATTTAAATATACAAATGGATTTAAATCTGCCCTGCACCTCAAGACTCTCCTCTCTGTACTATCAAAAATCATGTCTACAAGCAGGAAAAACAGAAACTTAATGAAATGTGAGTTAGAGAAACTTCTAAATGAGGTAGAGGCACGTAAAAACATACTGTTTGGTATAATGTTCTCTGGCATTAGTGCCAAGTGCAAGAGGTGGGAGTGGGACAGTGTGTGAAGCTATAAATGCTGTGGGGTCAGAGCAGTGCACACCTGCAGAAATTAAGACAAAATGGTCAGACCCCCTTTTTGGAGTCCCTGGATGGTGTCCTGGAAAGGGTGCCATCTGGGGATTCCCTCATTCTACTTGGTGACTTCAATGCCCATGTGGACTATAATGGGCCATTTGGGGGCAGCTGTGGCTGAGTGGTTAGAGCAGTTGCCCTCCATTGGGAGAGTTGGGATTTTGATTCCATCAGTAGTCACATGTTAAAGTGTTCATTGATAAGACATTAAACCCCTCATTGCCTCCGATGCGTTTGTGTTTCCCATTGGTGGATGAATATGATCTAAATCACTGATCAGTCTCTATAGAAGGATTTGTTTGATTAGCTTTGTAGAGATCTAGTACAGTGCTGTATGAATGTCTGTGTGGATGGGTAAATGAGGGCACATTGTATTGTAAAGCACTTTGAGGATCTTGATTAGATAGAAAGGTGCTATATAAGAACAGTCCATTTACCATTCCATTTATAAAGGCGTTAGCTGGAAGGGGATGATTGGGAGGAACGGCCTCCCTGATCAGAACCCAAATGAAGGTTGTTTACTTGACTTCTGTGCTAGGCACGAGCTGTTCATAATGATCAACATGTTTGAGCGTAGGCGGTTCATAAAAGTACATGGTACCAGGTCACCTTAGGCCAAAGGTGGGTGATAAATTTTGTAATTGTATCGTCAGAACTGTGGACTTATGTCTTGGACACTCGGATAAAGAGAGGGGCAGAGCTGACAACTGATCACCACATGGTGGTGAGTTGGATTTGATGGCAGGGGGATGCTGCCGGATAGACCGGTAAACCCAAGTATCTAGTGAGGGTGAACTGGGGACATCTGGTGGAGATTGCACCTCCAGGGGAATTTTTCATGTATCCAGGGGGAGGTCGGGGACATGGAATCCTAATGGGCCATGCTCAGGGCTCTATTGCAGATGTGGCTTCCAGGAGCTGTAGCCTGAAAGTCACTGGTACCTGGTGTTGTAGAACCCAAAGGACCCACTGGTGTCCCACCAGCACATCTTCCATGGAGGAAGCTGAGTCAGGGGACTTGGCTGACTGTAGCTGAACTCGCTGAGGTAGTTAAAAATCTCTGTGGCGGCAGTGCTCTGGGGATGGATGTGACCAACCCTGATTTCCTTAAGGCTCTGAATGTTGTGGGGCTGTCTTGGTTGACATGTCTTTGCAACATTACATGGAAATCAGGGCCAATGACACTGGCTTGGCAAACTGGGGTGGTGGTTTCCCTCTACAAAAAGGGGGACCGGAGTTTGTGTTCCAATTGTAGGGGCTTCACTCTCCTTAGCCTCTCTGGTAAGGTTTTATTCATGGGTACTAGAGAAGTGAGTCCAGTCGTTGGTTGAACCTTAGATCCAGGAGGAACAATGCAGTTTCCATCCTGGCCATGGGACATTGGACCAGCTCTTGACCCTCAATAGAGTTCTCAGTGGGGTCATGAGAGTTTGCCCATCTGGTCTACATGTGTTTTGCTCACTTGGAGAAGGTGTTGAACTGTGTTACTTGGGGTCAACTGTGGTGGGTGCTCCGCAAGTATGGGATTGGGGGCCAATTGCTACGGGCTGTTCGGTCCCTGTACAAGTGGTGTGAGAATTTGGGTTGCATTGCCAGCAATAAGTCAGTAAGCCTGTTGTCACAGATTTTGTTCATAACTTTTATGGACAGAATTTCTCAGTACAGCCATGGGTCGGGGGGAGTCTGATTTGGTGGACTCAGGATTGTTTCTCTGCTATTTGCAGATGATGTGATCCTGTTGGAGTCATCATGCCATGATCTTCAGCTCTCTGGAGTAGATTGCAGCCAAGTGTGAAGTGTCTGGGATGAGAATCCGCACCTCCAAATCTGAGGCCATGGTCCTCAGTCAGAAAAGGGTTGATTGCTCTCTTCAGGTCAAGGGTGAGATTCTGCCTCAAGTGGAGGAGTTTAAGTATCTTAAGAGTTTGTTCTTGAGTGAGGGAAGAATGGAGCATAATATTGACAAAAGTATTTGTGTAGCATCTGCTTTTTTGTGGACTCTGTTTTGGTCCATTGTGGTAAAGAGGGACCTGAGCTGTAAGGCAAAGCGCTCTCTTTACTGGTCGGTCTAGGTTCCTACGTTTACCTATGGCCACAAACCCTAGGTAGTGACCAAAAGAATGAAATTGCGGTTATAGGCGGTTGAAATGAGTTCCCTCCGCAGGGTAGTTGGACTCTCCCTTAGAGATGGGGTGAGAAGTTTGGTTATCCTGGAACAACTCGGAGTTGAACTGCTGCTCCTCCACATTGAGAGGAGCTAATTGAGATGGTTCGAGCATCGGGTAAGGATGCTACCTGGGTGCCTTCCTAGCGAGGTGCTTTGGGCATGTCTGACTGGGAGGAGAACCCGGGGAAGACCCAGGACACGCTGGAGAGACCGTCTCTCGGTTGGCCTTGGCATCCTCCCAGACGAGCTGGAAAAGGGGTTGTGGAATGAGATGGCTGGACCTCCATACTCCCTCCCTGCTCAAGCAGCTGCCCCTGCAACCCAACTTTGAAATAAGCGGAAGAGGATGGATGGATGGATGGATGGATGGATGGATGGATGCTGAACCTGTACCCAACTTTACTTCTGTCTCTGACAGACCTGCTGATAATTCTCGTCATTAGTTCCTAAATAATAATAATAATGTGTTGTTGTAATTGTATGTTCCCATACAATGGCAAAATTGGCTCTCTACATTTAACCCATCCACCACCAGGTGGAGCAATGGGCAGCTGTGGAAAGTGCCTGGGGAGCAACTGGGGATAATGCATCCTGCTCAGAGACACCATGAGATGTGCAATGACCCGGGATCGATCCTGGGACCTTCAGGTCCCAAGTCGGCTTCCCTGCCCATACACCGTCTCGGCCCAGTTGTCAATGTCAATTTTATTTATGTAGCACATTTAAAAACATCAATGTTGACCAAACTGCTTCATAAAACGGTAAATCAGGAATAAAATAAATGAAAGATCAAACATTAAAAATGCAATTATAATAAAATAGGATAAGAATAATCTAAGCCAAGAAAATAACACACCAAAAAGGTTCTGATGGAAACTCAAACCAAACTTTAGTTAAATCCAGTGCAAAAAGTGAGTTTTTAGGTGGGATTTAAAGGACTGTACGGACTCTGTAGAACGAATATCAATGGGCAGATTGTTCCAGAGAATGGGGGCCCAATTTCCTCTGCATTTTAATTTAGCCCTCGGCTGCACTAAAAGCATCTGACTGGAGGATCTCAGTGCTCTGTTTGGGTTGTAAAAGTGCCAAAGATCCATGAAATAATTGGAGGCCAAGCCATTTACAAGTAAATGTTGTTTCTGATCTGACCTCTGGTTCTTCAGACAACTTTTACAGATGTTTTTCTGCCAACAGATTGACATTGCCTTTTTTAATGAAGTTATTAATTTAAATATTTATGTTTATGTTCCTCTGTGAATAAAATGGGGATATTTTGAAATTTGTAAGGGCAGCACGGTGGTGCAGTTGGTAGAGCTGTCGCCTCTCAACGAGCAGGTTGCCCTGGTTCAAATCCCGGTCCGGGGGACCTTTCTGGGTGGAGTTTGCATGTTCTATCCGTGCATGCTTGAGTTTTCTCTGGGTACTCTGGTTTCCTCCCACAGATCAAAAACATGCATGTTAGGATAATTGGTCATTCTAAAATTCACCCTAGGTGTGAGTGAGAGAGTGAATGGTTGTTTGTCTCGTTTGTCTCTGTGTCCTTGTGACGGACAGGAGACCTGTCCAGTGTGTCCCCCGCCTCTCAGTGATGGCTGGACATGGGCACCAGTGACCCTCTGATTCAAAAAGGAAGAAGCGGGTAAAGATGGATGGATGAAATTAGTAAACAATTGCATTCTTTTTTTATTTACTTTTTATATAACATCCTAACTTTTACAGCACTGGCTTATATTTTACTTTTCTACGCTCAGTTTTCATGTGTCTGTTGACTGGGATTAAAGATTATATTGAGCCTGAAAAGTGACTAAAGATAATCCGCTGATCCAGGCGAGTCAGTGAAGCCAACTAAACCTGTCCGTGAGTAAAGATACTGCTGAGCCACAGAAGAATTCAGTTTCAACATTTGTTTCATTGTTCATTTAACTGAAGTGAATTATTTTTATTTTTAGGCGACTTGTGTCTGGAAGTCCTGGATCAAATCCACAACAGGTCTCAGTGAACCACTTAAGAAGACTTCCTTAAGAGCCCTCTGAGAAGATCATCAGCTGTTCTTTAACCCTCAGAACCATCGGGCATGAGAAATCTTTGGACTCTGGTTTGAAATGAGGGAATTTACTGATTGAAGAACAAACATGATGGCCGTTTGGAGTCCCAGGCCTCATGACATCATTCTGATGAACTGAACCTTTGACTGAAAGCAACATGACCACCAACCTGAGCTCCAGGATCGACACCCCAACAAACATCTCCCTGAGCTCCAGCGGGGCTGTCTCAGACTCTCTGGAGTACAAAACGGTGTCTGTGTTCCTGGTCCTGCTGGTGTGTGGCGTCGGCATCGTGGGAAACATCATGGTGGTCCTGGTGGTCCTCACCACGCGCCACATGAGGACGCCCACCAACTGTTACCTGGTGAGCCTGGCCATCGCTGACCTGACGGTCCTGGTAGCTGCGGGGCTTCCCAACGTGTCCGACAGCCTGACGGGGACTTGGATTTATGGACACGCCGGCTGCTTGGGGATCACCTACCTGCAGTACCTTGGGATCAACGTGTCCTCGTGCTCCATCACTGCCTTCACCGTGGAGAGGTGAGCTGCTTGACATTTCATTTCATTTTGTGAGGCTTTGAGTTTGAGTCTGAAGGGCCGATCACTCACCGATGTAGCGAGATGGAGTGGATTCTCCCCAAACGGTGATGAATGTGGAGCTCTGAGGTCTAACGGAAGAGTTTCCTCTCCATCAGACCGAGCGGGTGTGAAGTGGCTGGTTTTATTCAGGCATTCAAAGAGAAACACTCAGAGATGACCGCTCACTGAAGGGTTCATGCTGGAACACATAACCCATCCAGACAGTCATCCAGCAACACACCCACCTTCAGTATCAACACGGAGGTTTTTATATCCTCCGTGTGAATTTATGACGACTAACAGCCAACCAACAGACTGAACACACGAGCAGAATGGTTCTCGATGCAGCTGCTGCACGAACCTCCAGCAGCACCTTAGTCTAATTTATAATAAACGCTGACGTGTTCACGTTTAAACTGTATGAAAAGTGTCACAGATATGTTAGAGTAGGACCAGTTTGTATTACTAATTGTTTATTACCAGTGTTGTTTTTAGACCTGGATGTTTGGGCCTGCGGCTTCATCGGCTCTTTGTTGGGTCCACTTTAGCTGTTTGTTTGTTATCCAGTCTTCCCACGGCCCGTTTAGACTCCACTATGGTCTACTTGGACTTTTGAGAACTGCTTGGATGTGGGCAGGATCCTCATAATGTCTTAGTGGTATCATTTCAACAAGGTGTTGGAGATCCAACAAAGTTCAGTCAGGTCGTCTGGACGGTTTCTTTTTTGTTGAGATATTTTGTCCTTCATCCAAAGGACGTCATCAGTCTGAGGAGCCACAACAAACTGAGTTCAACATGCAGCACACTCACAAAGTGGACCAACCAGTTTGCTGGTGATAAGATGGTTTCTGGGGCCCACCCTCTTCCCTGTCGACTCTTCTGAGGTAGCCATAGCCAAAGTGGTTCAAAACATCAAAGGAGAGGAGGGGAGAGGAGAGGAGAGGAGAGAGGAGAGGGTGGGCCCCAGAAACCATCTTATCACCAACAAACTGGTTGGTCCACTGTGAGCGTGATGCTTGTGGAACTCAGTTTGTTGCGGCTCCTCAGACTAATGAAGTCCTTTTGGATGAAGGGTGAAACGTCTCAACAAAAAAAATAAACCGTCCAGATGACCTGACTGAACTTTGTTGGATTTTCGACCTGAATTGTTGAGCATGAACTTTGAAGGTATTGCAGATGTTTCTCAGAGGTTCTGGTCCATATGGACATGTCAGCTGAACGTCCATGAGGAGAGTCTCCTGTTCCTCCACATCCCAAAGGTTCTGATGGACTGAGATCTGGTGACTGTGGAGACGGTTGGGAGTCCAGTGAATCCAGACCCCTCAGACCAGGAGATGTTTCTCTTGTTGTCCAGAGTCTGTGTAAACTGTAGCCTCAGTTTCCTGTTCGGACAGGAAGTGGCACCTGGTGTGGTCTTCTGCTGCTGGTGTCCATCTGCTTCAGGGCTGGCCGGGTTCACAGATGGTTCTGCAGAACTCTGTTGGATCCAGTGGTTACTGGAGCTGATGGTGTCTTCCTGTCATTGTTGGTGAATATCCCATCACTCAGATTAACAACAGCTCCATGTTTAATCCCTTTTCGTTCCTGTTCTGATGTCCGGTTTGGACTCAGCAGGTCGTCGTCACACCTAAAGGCACCGATGTGCTGCCCTCTGATTGGCTGTTTGTGTTAACGAGCGCTGGAGCTGATGCAGTTCTGGCTCCAGAGTTTAAATTCAGACGTGTGGAGTTGCTCCTCACGGCAGTTTTACTTCTGTTCAGTTGTTAGAACAAACTTCCTCTTCATCTGGTTGCACAAACTGGACCATGCCTGTACCGTGACGGTTCTGTACAAACACATGCACCATCACACAATACAATAAATACAACTTTAATTATAAAGCACTTTAAAAACAACGCCGTTGGCTGAAGTGCTGTACACTAACACATACAAGCAAAAACTATAAAATCAACTGAAACCGTAAAAGTAATGAAGTGTTAAAATCATAAAACAACAAACCATAAAAACAGTAAAACCAACACCTCAAGCTGAGTTTAAAGCCAAAGAGGGGGAAAAAAGTGTTTTCAGAGATTTAAAAACAGGAAGTGAGTCAGCTTGTCTGACCTGCAAAGGCAGCTCATTCCACAGTTCAGGGGCAGCGACTGAGAACCTCACGCCCAGGTTAGTTACCGTCTCAGTCCGATGATGTGTTAAAGGAGCCAGATCAGCATGGACTTTGGAACCATCACTGGGTTAAACAACAAGACCTCGGCCTTTTCCTCATTAAAATGTAAAACATTCTGCGACATCCATGCTCTGTCATAAACCGGTGTCATGAACTTGCCGGTTCGCTGTGACTAATGGTGATAATAACCTGTTTTAATCAGATCATCATATCTAAATGATGGGATTTATATGAAATCTGATTGAACTGCTAATAAACCTTCAATGATTTCTCAGCAGCTCCGAGGTTAGACAACCTTCGTCCTGTTTGGACAAATGTTGCATAAATAACCAGGTGAAGATTCAAAATATTGTATGAAAGGTGTAATCTGTAGAGGAAGATCAAACTCTGTTAAAAATGGGGCCAAAATTCAAAACTTGGTTTAAACCAATGGCCAGTTTCAGACACTCCTGATATCTTTTCTTGGTCGCAGGTTTCTCAGCAAGAGTTTGATCAGTTTCATTTCACATTCTCTGTTGCTCTTTTCACATCAAAATCAAACATTGTTGAAAAATTCAAACATTTCCGTTGGCATCAGAGTTGGCCAACTGTCATGAGAAGTCTATAATAACTAAAGTCTACTCGGTTTGTAATCTGAACTAGAAGTGATAAAAGTATTGCATTTAAAATATAACCTTGGGGGCCAGATAAGATGTTAAGGACCGTATTTGGCCCTAGGGCCTTGAATTTGACACATGCAGACCTTAAACCTGTTTGTTAATCTGATGGAGGTTTAAGCTCTTCAGCTCAGCTGTTTGAAACAGAAAGATCTCAGTCAGAACATCTCAGTGACGTCAGGTTCTTTAATAACCGTCTGGTTCTGTCCATGTTCTGGGACGTATGCATGAAGACGATCAAACCTGATTAAAGCATAAAGCAGCTTCACAGATCAGAGCCGTGTTGCAAGCTGAGCGGATGTCGTTCAGTTCTGCTCTCTCCTGAGAGGAGCTGCTTCTCCTCACATCCAGGAGATCAGAGCTGCTCCACGCTCACTCCTGCTGCTCTCACGGTTAAAAGGAGAACGGTTTGAAAGCTGCAGATGTTTTGTGTTTCTCCCTCACCTGCAGGTACATCGCTATCTGCCATCCCATGAAGGCTCAGACGGTGTGCACGGTGTCCCGGGCCAAACGGATCATCGCCGGGGTTTGGATCTTCACCTGCGTCTACTGCATGCTGTGGTTCTTCCTGGTGGACATCCAGGTTGGATTAAAAACTGCACCCGTTCAGCTGAAACATGTCGGACACGCGTGTTCTTCAGATTATTGCAGGTTCTTAACAACCAAAACGCTTTCAGATGTTAAAAAAAATTAAAGGACAACAACTCGGCTCAAATGAATCAAACCGGATTAAAAACCCAAACGGAACCAGGAGTTCATCCTGGAGCAAATTCAAGACAAACGGGAGGAAGTTTTCAGTTTAACAGTAATCGTTTGAAATTCCTGCACAAATCCCCCCCAGCAGTTTGAGCCTGCCTTCTGTAATCTAAACCAATAAACAGCCGAAGGTTTGATGTTTCAGCTGTAGACGTGTAAAGATCGAGAGGAAAACAAAGAGTTTTTATAAAAATGTTGGAAAAGGAACGGCTCGAAGATCAAAGTTCAACGTGTTGTTGTTCAGTCGGATCCTCCATGTTCAGCTGGGTTTGTGTTAAAAGAGTTTTGAGTTCTGAAAACAGCAGTTCCGTCCAACTTCCTGTGACCCGTTTCAACTCTGACGATGGTTCTGAACTCCGAGCTGCAGATCCAAACAGGACCAGGCTTTAACTGAACACTGGCGGGGATTTATAAACTGTTACTGGAAAATTTCTTCTGCGTCGTTCGATGTTCTGCTTCAGAGCTCAGTGCTCCTGACGGAGAAGCTGGCTGGTTGTGTTGTTTGTTTGTTGTTTGTTTTTGTTTGTGATGTTTGTGGTTGTAGTAAACAGAAAACAGTGCTGTACCTGGAGGAGTGACGTCCTGATGGTACTGAAGCTGCTTCAGCCTCTGAAACTCATTTCGTGGTTCTGAGTTGATCCGGCAGCTCCTGCTGTCGTGGCAGCAGATGAACTGGACCTGAGCGGCACCTCTCCAGTCGACGGTCATCAGGTCCAGTTCTGGACTCGGGCGTTTGTCTCCGAGTCGTTCATCCTAAAACAAGCCTGAACAGAAAGGACCGGCGTTGATGAGCTCGTCTGCAGCTTCCAGTCCGAGGGAAACGACTTTAATATTTCTTTAGGTCCAGCTCGTTTTTCTTCTCGCATCAGAGCAGGACAGATGAAGTTCGAGACGCAGACGGAATCATTCTCCTCCTGGACTGATTAATAAAACGGATTTAAACTCTTAACTGCGAGCAGACGAGAAAATGAAACGTCATGTTTTCCTTTTGAACAATAACTTCTACAGATTCATCAGCTTTTACTTCATGTTTGACTAATTTAAATGATCTGAGAAGAGTTGAGCAGCTCATGTAAAACTTCCGTCTGTACACGAGAACCATCCTTTGGGTTAAAATGTGTTTTTATTTACAATCAGAACAGCCTTTAGTCCCTGACAGAACGAATAAAGCCCAGTTGGTCCTGCAGGCTGTGCTTTGATTGATTCCAAAGAATATAGGCGTGTTTTCACCGTTATTAGAGTCACCAGCAGGCGAGTGGAACATTTACGATGTCCAGGAGCTAAATGGTTGAAATGTTCTTTAAATTGCAGGTTGTTTCAGAGCCGAGTCGTTTGCTTCAGATGTGAACCGTCTTGTGTGCAGGTGGGCCCGGACGGACACGTCCAGTGTGGGTACAAAGTGAAACGAGACCTCTACCTGCCCATCTACCTCATCGACTTTGCCATCTTCTACGTCACCCCGCTGCTCGTCGCCATCGTGCTGTACGCCCTGATCGCACGCGTCCTCTACCTCAGGTAACGCCCGGTACCAGACATTTACCTCCATATTGTTGGGAGGTGCTTGAGCTGTAGTGACAGCTGGGACAAATCACACCTTTAAATAAACTTGTGAAGAATCAGAATAAGCTTTATTATCATTGCACTGAAGTACAGTGAGATTATGTCTGTGCAGTCGTCTGAAAGATGGGCGGAGTGCACGGTGCTGCTGCTCCTAAGAGCGCGGCCCTTATTCTTTTAGATGGAAAAGGGTAAAGGCCATGAGGAAAGTATAGTGGTATTGCAAAAAAGATTTCTTCACGCCTTGACCTTGTCAGGACACGATTTAAGACATCAAAAAACTTTACCAGAAAGCACATTTATAGACAAGACGGTGAGATTTGTGCAGGAAGCATTTCCAGATAGCACCATAGTCCTGATGAGATGTTGGTGTCAGCCGGTACAGCTCTGATAAGCATTCACTGAAGTTCTTGGGGGGGGGGGGGGGGGGGGGGGGGTTGCACAGGGGATAGAGCAGAGCCTTCTTAGTTTATACATGTCCCAGGAGAAATTTGATGAGTTGGCCTTCAAGGCTGAACGGGGGAGTCCGATTCAGATAAGCCACAGTTGTTAATTTTTTCAGGCAGACAGTTATTTCTCATCAGCCTTGAGCTGTGCTGGTACTTTCGATATCCAAAATGGCCAGATTTGTGGGCATTCTACTAATTGACATGAGATTTCCCCCCCGTCCCCAGAAGAAAACCCCAACAAAACGTGTTTCCATCACTCTAACCCTCAGATCTCACACATTATAAAAATTATTATTATTATTATTTAGAGCTGCAAACTTAGAATTGTTTCAAATGTTTTGTATCCTCACAGTAACATTACTGCCCTGTAGAGCCCCCCCCCCCTATTATTAAAGCATTTTATGACCCCATCATGAATTTCTTTGAGTTTTGGGCCTTCATGATCACAAGTTCTTCCAGAATGTTTGATTTTTGTTTGATCAGATTGGACCTACTGTCTGTGTCCCTGCAGTCCCCTGCCCCCCCACGCTGATGCCAGCGCCACCACGCTGCGCAGGAGCTGCCGGGACTCCTCGGAGGCAGCGAGGACGGGTCGCCAGGCTCGTCCGAAGAGCGCGGTGTCCTCCAGGAAACAGGTCTGAGCCTCTCCTCACTTTCAGCTGGTCTTCATCAGCCCATGTTCCTGCTGTGTGTGTGTGTGTGTGTGTGTGTGTGTGGGGGGGGGGGGGGGGGGTCTCAGCTGACCCACCTGGTTACTGGTGTGTGATATTCCTGTTAAACCTGACCCTGACATGATGATGGTGATGATGGTGGTGGTTTTGAGTCCAGACAGTGGCGTTAATGGTTTCTGATGGAGAGAAAACGGCTGCAGCGTCCGAAAGAATCAGTTTTAAAGAAAACTCCAAACCTTTTTTCACATTTTTCCATCTCTTCTTCAAAAACCCAAACTTGTCACCTTCAGTCAGAGTCTCACACCAACCGGACCTGCAGAACTCCGGTTTCTGTGATCAGTCTGAAGCTGGTTCTGTTTGGCCCGTCTTCACAGAGGGAGTTCCTGAAACCAGAGCTGTGGGCCGTGAGCCCATTCCTGGACCCAAACTGTGCTTTGAGGCCTCACAGAACCCGTTCCTCCAGTCTGCTCTCAGCTCAGAAACCGCCTCGGTCAGAACCTCTGTCAGACAGAGTTAGACCCAGGAACAGAACCGAGCAGACCGGTTCTGACTCAGAACCTGAAAAGGTCAGGAATGACCCTAAAGGAACTGGCCTGCAGAACACGTCTCTAATCATCTGTGTGATTACTGCTGCTGGGTGTGGGCTAATGTTTGGCTACTGTTAGCTTTTAGCTACTATTCTGCTATTTTGCTTTGACAACTTGGTTTCAGCTTCTTGAACACTTACTGGTCACACAGAATATTTACAGAAATATTTTCCACAGTTTGATTTCTAATCATAAACTTAAAATGAAAAGTTTATGGAAAAAAGAAAAGGATCAGCATCCGTCAGACAGAAACACACGCACTGTGGGAATGGTGTGTGTGTGTGTGTGTGTGTGTGTGTGTGTGTGTGTGTGTGTGTGAAAGCTGCGACCGTCCTCTTCACCCTCCATCACAACCGTCTGGTTGCCATGGTAACGGCTCAGACATTTCTGAGCCCCTGCGAGGTAGTGGAGAGGGGGCGGAGTCAGCCTGTAAGACTCGGGTGATTAGTCTTATCAGCCACCCTACCCTCCCTTCTGTCTGTTTGTCCGTCCATCTGTCCATCTGAGCACATTTCTCCAGAGCAGCTGGAGCACGGCGGCTCGTGTTTTTTTTATTTTTAATCTCAGCAGAAAAATGGAGGCATTATGAGCCCAGCTTCTTTTAGCAAAATGTTCAGGTTGAGAGTTGAAGGCTTTGAAGAGGAGGAGGAGACTCCAGAGTGTTTGAGTAGTTTATGTTAATGAAACGGAACCTGTATGAATATATAGAATATGAATGAAGTCAGGCCAAGAGGGTCCATGGACCGCTGACTACAGTGGACTCTGTGCCGCGTCGTTGTGGTGATGAGGGAGCTGAGCTGTAAGGCAGAGCTCTCTGTTTACCTGTCAGTCTACATTTTTACCTTCACTTATGGTCACGAGCTCTGGGTAGTGACTGAAAGAATGAGATCACCGATACCGGAGGTTGAAACGAGTTTCCTCCGCAGGGCAGCTGGACTCTCCCTTAGAGATGAGGTGAGAAGTTCAGTTCTCCAGGAGTAACTCGGTAGAACCACTGCTCCTCCACATTGAGAGGAGCTAGTTGAGGTGGTTCGGGCATCTGGTGAGGATGCTTCCTGGGCGCCTCCCTAGGGAGGTGCTTCGGGCATGCCCAACTGGGAGGAGACTCCAGGGAAGAGCCAGGACACGCTGAAGAGACTGTCTCTCCGTTGGCCTGGGAACATCTTGACGTTCTCCCAGAAGAGCTGGAAGAAGTGGCTGTGGAAGGAGATGTCTGGACCTCCCTGCTCAAACTGCTGCCCCCAAAACCTGACTTTAGAACAAGCAGAAGATGATGGATGGACAGATGGATGGATGGATGGATGGATGGATGTTCTGACTGACCGATGGACTGAATTGTGTCTCAGCTGAGTCCTGGTAACAAACTCTTGGCTTGATGTTTTTTTAAATTTTTTATAAGCAGCAGGTTCTCCTTAGATGTTGTCCTCTCTCTGAGCTCCACTTCAGACGGTCTGGGTCTAGTTGTTGGCAGTGTCGGTTCTGACTGACCCGGTTTATCAGAATCTCATGCATGCTCAGCTCTCGCTTCCGTTTTAAACTTGATGAACGCACGCTGCTCATCTGCTGGACGTTCAGCTGTTTCTGTAGCTGGAATGAGGGAAGCTGAGCTCAGAACCTCATCTGAAGTGACCTACTCACTGACCCGGTGATCTACTGCAGACCCCCCCCCCCCCACACCCACACCCACATCACCTGCTCGTTATATTTCACTCCTGCCATTGAACTAATTATCTTCACCTTTTCACAAGATTTAATTTTCCTTTTTCTTTATTCATGACTCCTCTCCTTTGCCTTTTATTTTTTTAAATTACCTAATTAGCCAATAAGGCTTCATTACCCCCCACCCACACACACACACACACACACACACGCGCACACACGCACACGCAGCTCAGTGTTAATGGATGTCGGACGGCTCCACGCAGGCAGGACCTCTGTCTGCTCGTGCTTCACCCTGACTGCTGATCATTTCCGTAATCATGAAGCAATCAGGTCTAATCAGAAATTCTAAGCGGACTGGACCGGGCCTCGGGGCTTCTTCTGCATTTCTCCATACTTTGTCGATGCTGTAGACGGTTCGGTCAAATGCTTCCAGGGTCTGTGAGTGGAACGTGTTTGTTTTCATGTGAGAATCCGAATCGAGATTTTACTCCTGAATCCTGATGATTGTTGTGAAACTGTTGCCAGGCAACCAGCTCCACAATCGACACATTTATCATCTAAAGACAGGCGGTCCTCACCTTTTGACCCTGGACCTGGGTTCTGTTCTTTGGTCCCAATAAAACATCAGCTGTTGGCCAGATTGAAATATTCACAAAAAAACAACAAAATGTTTTGACCATAAACCATGTTTGGCCAAATAAAACTCACAGGTTTTATTTCCCGACCTCGTCTGTTTTTCCTGCAGGTGACAAAGATGCTTGCTGTGGTCGTGATCCTCTTCGCTCTGCTCTGGATGCCCTACCGGACTTTGGTTCTGATCAACTCGTTTGTGTCCGCGCCCTACCTGGACTCCTGGTTCCTCCTGTTTTGTCGGACGTGCATCTACGCCAACAGCGCGATCAACCCTGTGATCTACAACGCCATGTCGCAGAAGTTTCGCTCAGCGTTTCGGGGGCTCTACAGCTGCCAGCGGCTGGAGGGGAACCAGCGGACGCCATCGATGCTCCTGTCCGGCGTCGGTACCATCCGAGACCAGCGGCCCGTTCAGCAACAGGACGCTGGAGCCGACACGGAGAGGAGAGCCACTCTGAGGACTTCCAGTGATCTGAGGAAGCTTAACGGAAGCAAAGATCAGGAAACGGCCACGGTTAACGGCATCCGCCAGTCCGACCATCACACTGACACCGGTTTTGCTGTCGGCTTCGAACAAGGTCCAGAAGAACCTTTGGCAGCTGGGGACGACGACGAACACAGGAGAGAAGCTGCTGACGGAGGAAACAAGCTGCAGGAAATGACGTGAACAGTTCCACCTTACCATGTTCACCCACAAACACTGAACACTTGTATTTATTTATTTATCTATTTATTTATTTATTTATCTGTGAATTTCTTATTTTAAAGGTACAGATTCCACTCAGGTTAAATGGGACGAATACATGAATTAATCCTTTTGGATTTAAAATGTTTCAGAGCATTTTTTCATTTCCTGTCTGATCTCCTGATCCGTGAGGAGGGTTCCCAGCAGGTTATTTATCTGCTGCAAACATGTTTTTAAATCAAATATTACAGTGAAATATTAACACGAACACGTTGGCTCGATGTGTAAAATGAAGGTAACGGAACGCAATTCTTCCTTCAATCATAATCCGTGTTCATATTTTAGTGTCCCAACCTTTTGAGAACTGGGTTGTAGTTTTTTTTTTTTTAGATTTTCAGCACAAAGATGGCAGAGAATTAAAAAACTGGACATTTGTCCGCGGCTCGTTGCACAAAACGTTATTTATTTTTCCTAAATGTTCAGAGTCGAGCTCTGGGATTAAATCCGGCTCGTCTGCACTTGGTTTATATGAACAACAGAAACCGTCTGCATGCTGCGTGAAGGACACGAGCTTGTTGCCGAAACGACTTCATGTCATCTTGATTTTTGATTTTTCTATTTTCTGTGTGTTTGTTTCAAATTTATCATCGACGTTTCATCATCGTGTATAAACATTTGGTAACACTTTACAATAAGGTACACAAAATTTGATTAACTATTAGAGAATGGCTCAGGAACAAATCAGAAG
This sequence comes from Nematolebias whitei, assembly GCF_014905685.2. NCBI lineage: Eukaryota > Metazoa > Chordata > Actinopteri > Cyprinodontiformes > Rivulidae > Nematolebias > Nematolebias whitei. The sequence goes on from NC_056507.1 coordinate 8,735,255, forward strand.
CTAATGGGTAGTTGACCAATACTTACTGGGGAACACGCAGCCAAGCCTTTATTAGGGGACTACTGGTTTGTTACCGCAGAAACGGAGGAGAAATTCTCCATGTGGGTTCTGAATAAACCCTGCACCAGTGAGGTCGCAGCTCGTACTTGTCAAAACCCTGTTTCCTAGTGATTACTGATTTTATTGGATTTTCTTTTTTTGTAAACCTGTTGATGAAAGACATTATCAGTTTCATAATCTTGTACTGGTGTCACCTTAACTATGTCTATCACTGAGTACCAAATCATTGCCTGGATATTATTTTGTTAACTGATGTAGTGAAGCATCATACCAAGTACTTGCAGAGGAACCAATCATTACTTAATCACTACCTGACCATTACCTAATGGTATGTTCCTGTGGTAACAAACCAGTAGTCCCCTAACGAGGCTTGGCTGTGTGTTCCTCAGTAAGTACTGGTTAACTACTCATTAGCTCCTGATTCGTTCCTCTTTGCCTTCCTTGG
>NC_056507.1:8735769-8738739 GCF_014905685.2 Nematolebias whitei
GGCTTGGCTGTGTGTTCCTCAGTAAGTACTGGTTAACTACCCATTAGCTTCTGATTTGTTCCTGATTCGTTCCTGAGGTGTTCCCTAGTAGTTCATCAAATTTTGTGTACCTTTTATTGTAAAGTGTTACCAAACATGTAAACAGAATGTTTTTAATGAAACACTCTTTGGGTATTTGTATGGAAGCAAATAAAGGTAATAAATAATTTAATAATAAATAAATAACAATAAATATTTAATGTCGTTTTTAGTTTTTAGCTGTGGGCAAACAAAAGTGGAGGCAGGTGTGGAAAATTTTAAGACTGATTTCCATAATTATTACATTTGGACTAAAATAAATTGTAATGAATTACTTGCTTCCATAAATGTATCACCGAAGTCCCGTGTTTCAGCTTTTTAACGCTAACTCGTTAGCATTCAGCACGCTGGCTGTTTGTGTTCAAACGTCGGTTTACCTTCTTCAGGCTGTCGGCAAATTTACTGTGAAAACATTTAGTCTGGAAACAGTTTCCTGGGTAACTTGTTCCTGGTGTTGTAACTTATTACTGTTCTGTGCAGAAATCTTTATTTTCCGAGACTTTTGGTCCAAACTGCAGGTCTGGAAAGATCAAACGTGCCCCCAGATGTTTGCCTTTAACAGCTGGGATGTTCACAGCATCAGCTCTGATTTTTAATGCAGCGTTTGAGTAAATATTAAAAATGAAAGCTGCGTGCAGCAACTTAAATGCCCCAACTTTCATGATGACCTTCTGATGATTCTCCTTCATGATGATTCCAGTTTGAAGATGAAGTTCTGGAGCTGGAGCTCCTGAAGAATCTTTGAGTTATTTTATCGTGTAACGTGCGGCTTCTAGCAGAGGAGCTGGAGCTGCTCGTTGTTTGCCCTGATTCTGAAGAGACCTTGATTTATAGATGTTGCGTTGACGGGTCGAAGACCGGATCAGGAGGATGTTCTTGTCCTGGTGGCAGTACTTAAGTAATGAATTAAATGTTGTGTTTGAGAGGAGAAAACTACTTTATTTACTGTTTTGGGAACAGAAATAAGACATTTAAGTCCAGCTGGGATGTTTCTTGTACGTTTCTTCCTGTGTTGACTTTAACATGCATGTAAAAATGTTTTACTAACAGTACAAACAGGAAGTTACAAAATTTACCAATATGGTGCTCAGAGTTATATGGAGAACTGAAACTGCCAAAATACCAAAAAAATATAATTTGCCTATTGAATACAGAAAAAAAGGCTTTTAATATTAAACACAGTTTTATCCCTATTCTTAGATATATTTTTACTTTTACTTTCATAAACATTTTTAATGTATATCGCCAAAATGTTTTGCGCACGTTTAAAGCGTTTAACACGTTTTCTAACTTTTATTTTCTTGACACTAAATAATTTAGTGTTTCTTTGACCGTTTAATTTGTAATTCTATTTTTTCCTCAGTTTTAACTAAATAGCTTCAGGAAGTATCACAGTAGCACTTCCTGTTGTGTTAGCGCAACACAAGTTGTTTATTTATCAAGTAATAGCAGATTGTGTTCTTTCATGCTTTTATTTTGTTAAGCACAAACAAACAGCTACACTGCTCTCAAGCTTCTGCTTGCATTGTTGATGCTAACTACTAGCTTAACAAACCACAAATAATTCAGAGAAAAGTGGAATTTAAATTTTAAAAAATTTTAATAGAATATTTTTTGTGTTTTTAAGGCTCCTTTTTGAAAATATTTTAGCTCCACTAAACAAGTTTTAAACTGCAAAGATTCTTTTTCTGAAAACACTTCCTGTTGTGCTAACCTGGCACAAAAAAAAAAAAAAGACGGATTGTTTTATGCTCTTCCTGGTTTTAGTAAAGTTGTGGTAAATTCAGAACAAGCTAAGCTACATGATCTGCTTTAAGGTCGTCATTCTGACTGCATTCAAGCTAGCAGTTAGCAATGTTACATTAAAACAAACGCACAGACAAAAGCTATATTTCAAATTTTAATGGAATTTATGAGCATAGCCTTTTCTATATTTTTAAATATATTATTGCATTGGCAGATCCATTCATCCATCTGTCCATTTTCTTTACCTACTTCCTCTTTTCGGGTCACGGGGAGCCGGTACCTGTCCCCAGGAGTCATTTGGTGCTTTGCCACTGTTTCAACTGTCATCGGTTCTGCCCCACACGGCACCATTAAGGGCCTCTCCACTGTCTGTACCACCCCACTCAGTCCGGTTTATGGGACCACCTAGTTTGAGGTTCCAAGCGGACTGCTCTGAGGGGCCGGTTTTGATGTAAGCAGACAGGAGCTGTTGATTGGCCAGTTGGGTTACATCACTGTATGACCCGCCCAGCAAATCTGCAAACTACATCAGAACCTCCACGTCATCATTTTGATGGACGGTGCCGCAAGAAATGAGCACATTTACCAAGAGATATCAGAGATGATGGCGCAGCATGGCTTCACCCGGACGTGTAAGCAGTGCTGGGATGAGCTAAAGAAACTGAAGTCTGATTAGGAAGATTAAGGACCAGAACGAGTGGAGCGGCTCGAACACAATGACGAGTTATGATCCCGCCCACTTTGCCTTGATGATCTCACCTACAGAGCAGAGAAACAAGTCAGAGTGGCAAATCACCTCCACCTGAGAAGGAGAGCCGAGTGGAGCCACACATCAATGGCAAAGAGGCTGCGTGAGAGGCGGGGGACACCTGGACAGGTCTCAGTTCATCACTGGGACAACTTGACCGGTTTCAGTTCATCATGGGGACACTTGGACAGGTCTCTAGTCCATCATGGGGACACTTGGACAGGTCTCTAGTCCATCACAGGGACACCTGGACACTGGGACACCTGGACAGGTCTCCGGTCCATCATGGGGACAACTTGACAGGTCTCAGTCTATAATGGGGATACTTGGACAGGTCTCTGGTCCATCACAGGGACACCTTGACAGGTCTCAGTCCATCATGAGGACACCTGGACAAG
>NC_056507.1:8738749-8760428 GCF_014905685.2 Nematolebias whitei
GGGACACCTTGACAGGTCTCAGTCCATCATGAGGACACCTGGACAAGTGTCCAGTCCATCACAGGAACATCTGGACAGGTCTCCGGTCCATAACAGGAACATCTGGACAGGTCTCTGGTCCATCACTGGGACACCTTGGCAGGTCTCAGTCCATCATGAGGACACCTGTACAGGTTTCCGGTCCATCACAGGGACACCTGGACAGGTCTCCTGTTCATCACGGGGACACCTAGACAGGTCTCGGGTCCATCATAGGGACACCTTGACAGGTCTCAGTCCATCACAGGGACACCTGGACAGGTTTCCGGTCCATCACAGGGACACATAGAGACAAACAACCATGGCAGCTTAGTTTTGGCAGGTTCAGTCCTCCGTATAAACGATACTTTAGATCCTGACAGTACTTCTCTTGGAGCCTTCCTGCTCCGTGTTTTCTTAGCGTGTTTCTAGCGTGTAGCGTATTCTCTGACACTTTACTGGATGTAGCTGAAGTGGTTATTTGATGTATTTGCATGTGTGAATGCCTGCAGGGAGTTCACGACGGAGGAGCAGAAGAAAAACAAACTAAAAGAAGTGTAATGATTTGTGAAGTGTTAACAGGCTGAGCTGTGACTCTGAAATCACTGAAAATTACATGTTCTGGTTCTGGATAATTACCGAGTGTGGACCGGCTGGTGGCAGCTCGCTGAATCTCCCTCCAAACATCTGCCATTAGTCAGTAATTCTGTAATTATTTGGCCCTGGAGGCTGCTGGTTGTTGTGTCGTGATCGCACTTGTTCAACTGCTTTGCTTTGAAAAGTGTCTTTGTTTTTGTCGGTGCAGCGAGAAGATGTTTGAAGAAACGTCCGGCTCGGTTCTGTGGCTTTAGGTCTGCATCTTGACAAACTAAGACGTCACGCCGTGTGGTTCTCTTGGTTCAGTAGAAAGTGCAACGCTGACGTAAATGTGACGTGTTATGGTGGATTTTCATTCTGTTCTTTTCTATTTCATGTTTTCTCTTCTTTGCTTGAAAACGTTAATAATTGTAATATTTTTAAAAACAATGATGATTTGACTTAGCCCGGATGTTTCGTTGTTTTGTCTGTGATCAGTTGTGCTTTGTACAAAATAAAAACATCTGACTGAGGCTTTATTTGTGAAATGTCTGTTTACGTGCAGGAAGTTATTGTGATTTTAAAGAAAAACAAAAATCGTGCAAGTCATCCTGAACTTGTAAAATATGAAATCAAAGCGCTTTAATCTGCACCGTTAGTTAAAAAATCAGAAAATAAAAATGTACAAAACGCACCCGAACTGTCAGAAGCCTCTGTCCCAAACAGCTAAACCACCAACGTCTGCAAAACAAGCACACTTCAGCTGTTTTTGTGGGTAAACAAACACACTTCAGCTGTTTATGCAAGTAAACAAACACACTTCAGCTGTTTCTCTAGGTAAACAAACACTTCAGCTGTTTCTCTAGGAAAATAAACACTTCAGCTGTTTCTGCAGATAAACACATTTCAGCGTTTCTGTTGGTAAAAAACACACCAGCTGTTTCTGCAGGTAAACACACACACCAGCTGTTTCTGCAGGTAAACAGACACACCAGCTGTTTCTCCAGGTAAACAGACACACCAGCTGTTTCTCCAGGTAAACAAACACACTTCAGCTGTTTCTGCAGGTAAACAAACACACTTCAGCTGTTTCTGCAGGTAAACAAACACACTTCAGCTGTTTCTGCAGGTGAACAAACACACCAACTGTTTCTGCAGGTAAAAAAACACACCAAATGTTTCTGCAGGTAAAAAAAAACACACCAACTGTTTCTGCAGGTAAAAAAACACACCAGCTGTTTCTGCAGGTGAACAAACACACTTCAGCTGTTTCTGCAGGTAAACAAACACACTTCAGCTGTTTCTGCAGGTGAACAAACCCACCAACTGTTTCTGCAGGTAAAAAAACACACCAACTGTTTCTGCAGGTAAAAAAACACACCAGCTGTTTCTCCAGGTAAACAAACACACTTCAGCTGTTTCTGCAGGTAAACAAACACACTTCAGCTGTTTCTGCAGGTAAACAAACACACCAGCTGTTTCTGGAGGTAAAAAAAACACACCAGCTGTTTCTCCAGGTAAACAAACACACTTCAGCTGTTTCTGCAGGTAAACACACACACCAGCTGTTTCTGCAGGTAAACCCACACACCAGCTGTTTCTGAAGGTAAACACACACACCAGCTGTTTCTGCAGGTAAACAGACACTTCAGCTGTTTCTGGAGGTAAAAAAAAAAAAACACCAGCTGTTTCTCCAGGTAAACAAACACACTTCAGCTGTTTCTGCAGGTAAACACACACACCAGCTGTTTCTGCAGGTAAACAAACACCAGCTGTTTCTGCAGGTAAACAAACACCAGCTGTTTCTGCAGGTAAACAATCATCAGCTGTTTCTGTAGATAAACACACTTCAGCTGTTTCTATATAGGTCTAAGTATATCCATCCATCATCTTTTACCCGCTTTTTCCATTTCAGGTCACGGGGGTCGCCGGTGCCCATGTCCAGCCATCACTGTGTGAGGGGCGGGGTACACCCTGGACGGGTTGCAAGTCCATCACAGGACCACATATATAAAGGGTCATAGACAAACAACCATTCACTCTCTCTCTCTCTCTCTCTCACACACCTAGGGACAATTTAGTTACCAGTCAGCCTAACATGCATGTTTTTGGTCTGTGGGAGGAAACCGGAGTACCCGGAGAAAACCCACACATGCACGGAGAGAACATACAAACTCCACCCAGAAAGGCCCCTGGACCGGGATTTGAACCAGGGACCTGCTCGCTGAGAGGCAGCAGCTCTACCGGTTGTGCCACCGTGCTGCCCGGTCTAAGTATAAATAAATACATTTGATCAAATTCTTTTTTCAGAAGTTTAAACTTTATAAAATGTTAATTTGGATGTGCTGCGGCACGTGGCTCGTTGATGTTTTTGTTGTCTGTGACAGAATCCAGAAGCGGCTGTTGCTCGGTTCTGTCAGCAGAGACGACGGCTGCTACTGTGGAAACACTGATTGGATCTAACGTGACTGAAATTAAATGAGAAGTCAGAAGAGCTTCCTTCTCCACTGGTAAAACAGCTCGTTACGTGTACACAGTACAACACAACAACAACAACAACAACAACAACAACAGCAGTAGTAGCTTAAGGAGCAGGAGGCGTGTGCTGACTGGGAAGACATTCTGTTATTTAAGCCACATTTTCTCACTGGACTGTGTTTTGTTTGTTCGTGTCCAGCTGGAGGAAAGATATTTTATTTACTTTCTGGTGTTTTGTTTTCTGAGTGGTGGGATTTACGATCTGTGACCGTTTGAATTTTTCATGAGGGCACATCAGCATAAGAGGCGTCCAGGTGAGGAGGACGGGTCAATAGGAGCTTTAAGCTGATCCATGGTCCAGAACTGCTGGTTCTGTTTCTGTGGGACGACCATGAAGAGGTCAGCAGGACAGGCAGCCATCATCCATCCATCATCCATCCATCATCCATCCATCAATCATCAAGCATCCATCTTCCATCCATCATCCATCCATCATTCGTCCATCATCCATCCATCATCCATCCATCCATCATCCATCCATCCATCATCCATCCATCATCCATCCATCAATCATCAATCAATCATCCATCTTCCATCCATCATCCATCCATCATCCATCCATCATCCGTCCATCATCCGTCCATCATCCATCCATCATCCATCCATCAATCATCAATCCTCCATCAATCATCAGTCATCCATTAATCATCTACCAATCATCCGTCCATCATGCATCAGATGATGCATGATGGACGGATGATAGTCAGCTTACATATGGATGCTTGAATGGTGTTGTGACACACTCAGGGGACTGAACACAAATCCAGTTCTGTCCCGTTCTGTCCAGTTTTGTCTCGTTCTGTCCAGTTTAGTCTTGTTCTGTCCAGTTTTGTCTTGTTCTGTCCAGTTTTGTCTAGTTTTGTCAAGTTGTGTCCAGTTTTTTTTCATTGTGTTAAGTCCAGTTTTGTCTCATTCTGTCCAGTTTTGTCTCGTTCTGTCCAGTTTTGTTTCATTCTGTCCAGTTTTGTTTCATTCTGTCCAGTTTTGTCTCATTCTGTCCAACTTTGTCTCGTTCTGTCCAGTTTTGTCTCATTCTGTCCAGTTTTGTCTCATTCTGTCCAGTTTTGTCTCATTCTGTCCAGTTGTGTCCAGTTTTGTTTCATTGTGTTCTGTGCAGTTTTGTCTCATTCTGTCCAGTTTTGTCTCATTCTGTCCAGTTGTGTCCAGTCTTGTTTCATTTTGTTCTGTCCAGTGTTGTCTCGTTCTGTTCAGTTTTGTCTCATTCTATCCAGTTTTGTCTCGTTCTGTCCAGTTTTGACTCGTTGTGTCCAGTCTTGTTTCATTGTGCTCTGTGCAGTTTTGTCTCGTTCTGTCCAGTTTTGTCTCGTTCTGTCCAGATTTGTCTTGCTCTGTCCAGTTTTGTCTCATTCTGTCCAATTGTGTCCAGTCTTGTTTCATTGTGTTCTGTCCAGTTTTGTCTCATTCTGTCCAGTTTTGTCTCATTCTGTCCAGTTTTGTTTCATTGTGTTCTGTCCAGTTTTGTCTCATTCTGTCCAGTTTTGTCTCGTTGTGTCCAGTTCTGTTTTGATGTGCGCAGTCCAAACCCTGTTTGTGTACTCTGTGAGTATTTGTTGTTCGTCTGATAAAGTCATTTCCTTTCTTCGGTCTGACTGGAGGCATTCTTGCCTACATAGCTCTGAGCTATTGGCACCATGAGGACTGACAGGAAGTGTTCTGGACTTATCATCAGAACTCTGGACCTGGAGTCCTGACTTAAGTTTACCAAACTAAAATGGGGTCCAATGAACCATCTGGTTTATTTGGGCCCAACAGATGCAGCAGCAGCAGCAGACGGTCCAGACGGACAGAAAGAATCCAATTTATGACTTTCTTGGTTTCATTTCCTTTGACAAACATCTCTGCTGTGGTTTGGTGACCTTGCCCTGCTTGTTGTGGACTTTCAGTGAAAGGAGTCTCGTGCAGAAACAAAGATAGAAATAAAACACTGCAAGGCGCCGGCTCGGTGGAGATAAGCACCACCGTCTGCTGAAAGGATTGAGGAGTGTCGCTCTCAGGAACTCATCTGTCTCTATCGGCACATTTTCTTGTCACGGTTAAGAATCACGTCTCTGCAGACTCCCATCAGCCTGGTGGCAGGAAGTGTTGGTTTACAGCTAAAGCTCAGGGACACGTGCAGCATGCAACTCATGCTCATCTTTCATTGTCTGAAGGTTTCTGAATCCTTCTCGTTATTCACATCCGTTTTTCAGCTCGTAACTAGTTAATCTCTTTCACTCCTATTTCAACAGCTCATGTCCCGAAACATTCGGCTCCTTCAGGACATTCCTGCTCCGACTGCTGGTGTTGACGTCGATTTTACTTTCTTCAGAATTTAGCTTTGTCGGCCATGTTTTTCTCATTGAAAATGAATGGAGCTCTCTCCACATCCTTCAAACCCCTTCAGCTGTTTACAACCTGTTACTTCTCGTTTCAGCTGTTTTCTTCTCTTTTCAGCTTCATTGAGCTCATTTCAGATTTTCGTTCTCCTTTCAGCTTCTTAAATGTATTTTTTTCCCATTTGTTCAGCTTCTTTTAGGTGTTTTCAGCTAATTGTAGACCCTTTTCAGCATTTCTTTAACTGATATGCACATTTTATGCTTATTTCTAATAATTTCATTTGTATGCTTCTTTCAGATGCTTTCTGATAAATTCAGCTCTCTTTAGCTTTCTCATCTACCTTTTTGCTAGTTTTAGTTTGCTAATTTTTTTTTTCATTTTTTCTATTTTCAGATTATTTCTGCCTATTTCAGCTTTTCAGTCAATTCTTGCTACATTTCTGTTCTTTCCAGCTTTTTCTACACATTTCAGCTGTTTTTCTGCTGCTTTTTGTTTTTATTTTCCTGTTTTCAGAAAATGCCAGCTGTTCAAATTCAGCTCACATTAACAGTTCAGAGATTAAACCTTTTCAGTTGCTTTCAGCTTCTTCAGCTGCTTGCAGCTCAAATCATTCGGCTGTCAGAATTGGCTCTGTTGACATTTGTCTGCTTTAATTCTGATTGTTGAGGTTAATAAATCCTATAAAACCTGTTAGTGGAGTTTTAATTAAACTCCTGAACAAGCAACATTTTTACTTTAATTTCGATCTGCTGAATATTATAAAATGAAGATTTTGTGTTGCGGCACATTTCTTGTTGAAATAACGGATTATTGTTTATCTGAAAGAGATTCTGCTCTTTCTCAGCTCTGAAAGCAGCAGAGCAGCTGACAGAAGATGTTTCCATGTTGATATAATCTCAGAGAAAAACAACGAACAGCTGCAGATGAAGTCAGACTCATCATCATGTGGAGGATTTTATACGTGCGGTCTCGGGATTAGAGGTTATCCATGCAGAGTGAAAAACAATCAACAACACTTTTCTTAGACGGCTCATGAATGATTTCTCCTTATTACAGTTTGTGACGATGAATATTGATGGACGCTGCAACATCCTCGGTTTCATTATTCTGGTTCATAAGAAAAAGGAAAGCATCTTCAAATGCAACGGGACGGCAAAGCTTCGCCTTTTAAAATGTTGACTGAAAATTCTACATTTGTGGGAGAAATTACGCTTTTATTTTTATACAGCATTTATCAGGATATGGAAATAAAATTTAGATTATTCTCTGATAATAAAAAAAAACAACATTTTATTATTTCAACAAAAACGGCAACGTGATGTGAATATCTTCTGAATTCTTTAGTGTCCATCAGAGGACAGATCCTGCAGAGGTAAAGTAAAATTGTGGAGACAGTCTGAAGACAAGCTGGAGACAAGCTGGAGATTGTCTCCAACCTCTGAGACTGAGGAAACAGATGCTTTGAGATGTTTCAGAGACTTTTGAGACATTTTGAAACATTTTGAGACATTTTCCAGACATTTTGAGATGTTTTGAGACATTTTGAAACATTTTGAGACATTTTCCAGACATTTTGAGATGTTTTGAGACATTTTGAAACATTTGGACATGTTTTGAGACGTTTCAAAATGTTTTGGAGACATTTTGAGATGTTTTTTCAATTCAATTCAAATTTTTCTGGTGCTCTGAAACATTTTGAAACATTTTGAGATGGTTTGAGACATTTTGAGAGATGTTCGTAGACATTTTGGGATGTTTTGAGACATTTCGAGACATTCTGAGATGGTTTGAGACATTTCGAGACATTCTGAGATGTTTCGAAACGTTTTGGAGACTCCCTCATGAATGTTGTTCATTAACTCGTCTCCCACATTTTGAAGATCAAGCTGTTTTTGTTCCCTGTAGTTTGTTCCACCTGTTTTCTGATTCTGTACAGACGTTAAATGTTGAGTTTTTCTGATTTATATAAAAAAGTGTTGAAGGCAGCGGACCTGCTGGCCTGGGGGTGTTGGGGGGGGGGGGTGTTTCAGTGATTAAAACTCCTGACAGAAACACAATCAAACTTTCAGCAGAGAGTAATGAAGAGTGTGGGCAGCTAACTGTTGTTCCACCTCCGTTTATGCATTGAATTTGAAATTCTGTCAAAGGAAACACAGTTCTGTTGAACAAATTCTAGTTTCCTCCAGTTGAAGGTTCATATTTGTGTTGGTCAGATGAACAGGACTGATCCCCCCCCCCCCCCCGTGTGGAAGAATTAAAACTTTATTTCTGTCTCACTAAAGCTCGGGGAGGAGTTCTACAACTGAAGTCTGGGTTCTACTGTTGGTTCCCACTGAGCCTCAGGGACTCGTTTACAAGCGAGACCTGCATCTCCCCTGCCATGTCTCGTCTGCTGGTTCTGTCCTGCACCTTTCGGAGGCAGAACTGGATCATCAGAGCTCACATTCCGTGTTTGGATCAGCGGTGGACCAGCGTGTCCATCAGATGAAAACATGGACTCTTTCATGGACGCCGCACCGTGAGCCAGTCTGGGTGTGCAGCGGTTCGCTCCGTGGAACCACAGTAAACTTTTTATTTTTACAAAATAAATCTGATGTGGACTTGATCGGGTTCTAAATTAAATGAAATTAAATTCAAAAATACTTTATTAATCCCAAAGGGAAATTATTTGTTGTTGTAACTCGTTATCCTCATTTCATTGAGATGTTATAGATACTGATGGCCGTAGGCAGGAAGGATCTCTTGTAAAGATCCATCCCACAGTGGATCCCAAGAAACTGGCTGCAGATGCCGTCCGATCCGTCCTAACAGACTCGGTTGGCCTCTCAGTTCCTCCGGGCTGCAGGACCGCCCGAATGCCGGGGAGAACTCCTCCCAGAGCGATGGACGCTCCTCCCAGCAGTCTGCCGAGCTCCTCGTTGCTGCAGACAGCCAACTGTAGGTGCCAAGAGACGATCCTGTCCTTCCGCTGTTATGAGCCGTATTTCCTGCTAGTTCCAGGATCTCAGTGGTCAGGCACTCGAGCACAGCTGACAGGTAGATGAGAATGCATCCACAGAACATCCTTTTCAACTCATTTGAGATTTGGGGCTGTAGTTGAGATATTATTTGAGCTTTTGAGACGTTAATCAGCTGCTGTTGGTTGTAGAAAACTGCCTTGTTGCCATGGTTAAGCATCATAACAAATGTCCAAAACTAAAAAAGTTTCAGTAAAAATCCTTCCAGCTGCACAGCATCTGACGCCAGAAGAAACAATCATCCAAAAAATGTGATTTACATCCAGAAAAAGAGGAATTAAAGTTTCCAAAAGCAAAATCTCAGAACAACACAATCAACAACCTCAACAACCTCAGAGAAGCAGCTGCTGCTGTCTATCACTCAGTAAAGAGTCAAAGGTCATTTAGAGAAAGATTATTCACATGTGGAAACATTTAAACAGCTGATTCACCCTGAAGCTCAGACTGTGCAATGACTCTACGCGCCTCAGTCAGCAGGTCAAAGGTCATGACCTCTTCTCTAAAAACAACATGGCAGCACAACTTTCATCTAAACGAACTACAAGACTTCTGGACCAGAACCAGACCAAAGGACAGATATTTACCCAGAATGCACTGCAGCAAAGAGCTCCTTCCAGCTGTCAGCACGGTGGTGGAGCGCTGATGGTTTGGGCTCCTGTCAGTCACTGAGTGGAGCAGGAACTCCTCTGCAGCCCAAGGGATTCTGGAGTCGAACAACTGAAACTTTGACCAAACTGGGTCCAACAGAACCATGATCCCAAACACAACAGCTGATCCACAACAGAACGGGTCAGAAAGAACAGAACCAAGGTGCTGCAACGGTCCAGTCAATGTCCAGAACCTCAGCCTGATCTTCAGAGAGCTGAGCAGAACCCTCAATGAAGGCTCTGAACTGAAGGTACGATGGAAAGAAGAATGGGCCAGAACTCCTCTAGAACCATGAGAGGGACTGAGAAAGTTCTACAGAGAACCAGTGAGAGCTCTGGTTCAGGGGGAGGTTCTGTTGGGTCAGGGACTGCACCCAGTTTTTCCTTTGTGACCGCTCTCTGTAACGTTGGCTCTGATTGGTTGGACAGTTCTGTGATGTCACAGTTTGTTTGACTTTGTTAGAAATGGAATAAAATCCATCTGAGGTTGTGTTTGAGAAGAAAAGGTTTTTGTTGTCCAGACCGCTCTGTGTCTACAGAACCATCGACCCTGAGGGAGGCAGGAGGATGGAGACCATCGGTGTCTCTGGGGACAAGTGCAGCTCAGCAGGACAGAAGGACACAGTGATTTCCCATCAGACCGTGGGGCTCTGTGCAGCACATGAAGCCTTTTCCAGATGTTTTTTTTTTTTTTTTAGATCAACTCTGAAGCTTTTAACTCTTCGTCACTCTGCATCGGGAATCAATACGACTGTAATCAGACGCTGCTTCACGCTGCTTCATTTTCTATCAGAAAAGAAAGAAAATCAGTTTGGATTCAAGTCTCTTATTGGAGCAGCAGGAGACACGGGAGAGAAAAGACTTCCAGCAGAACCAGAACCAGGAGGGACAACGTCGAGGACAGACTGACTGTGAAATCTTTTCGGTTGTATTTTATTTTGAAACGGCTTCGGATGTTAAATTTAACAAACACAAACTGCTCGTCACTCATGAGACCCGGTCCAGTTCTCTGTCCTAAAGAGAGCAGGTTTCATGTTCCCTCTGGGTTGGGTTGGACTGAGAGATGGACCAATGGATCAAAACTCTGTATGCAGTAATCAAGGCGTTGCTCCGGTCTGTGTTGTGACAGAGAGCTGAAGCTCTGGATTTAATGTCCCGTCTACGTTCCAGTGCCTGTGCTCAAGAGGTCTGGACCAGGACCTAAAGAACCAGACCCTGAATTCAAGCAGCGAGAAATATCTTCCTTTGTAGGGGAGCCAGGCTCAGACTCAGAGATGTGGTCAGGAGCTGGGAGTAGAGCTGCTCCTCCTCATTTAAAGAAGTAGGCTGAGGAGGTTCAGACTCTGAATTGGATGCCTCCTCTTAAGTAGGAAACCGAAGACGGTCCCAGAACTCTTTGATGATATTTTCTCTCTAGGCTGGGGACAGCTTAGGGTCCTCCAGGAGGAGCTGGAGAGTGTCGATGAGGAGAAGGAGGTCTGTGTCTCTCTCCTGGACCTGTTCCCCAGGTGAACCGACCACAGATAAGAGACAGGTGGATGGACTGATGGATGGCCGCTCCTCCTTTATTGTCTCGGCTCTCGGGTCTTAATTATCCTTCAGGTCCACCTTCACGTGCACCTCCTCTGGGACGAGAACTCCAGGATCTTTGTCCGGAGCACAAGCAGCTGCTGAGAGGCAGAAAGTTCTGACGTCATCCAATCTGCTCGACTGTGATGAGAAACCTGCTGGAGGCTGAGACAACAGACAGGTTTAATGAAGACAGACGTGTGCTGCTCAGGGACGATGAGAGATTCAAACGAGAGGTCTTTTTACAGAGCAGACGTGGACACATCCTCCTCCTCCCAGTTTAGCTTACATAATGTTCCTGTGGGTTAACTGGAGCACAAAAGTATTGCTTTAATTGGACTGTTCTCATAGTGCTGAGGCAGACAGACAGACAGACAGACAGGCAGGCAGGCAGGCAGACACAGACAGACAGACAGACAGACAGACAGACAGGCAGACAGGCAGAGAGACAGATTCTGTTGGACGCTCAGCCAGCTCAGCTAAAGGTTTGAAGCTTTCTGAGACAATGCTGAGATGGACATGTTGGACAGAGGAGGACCTCAGGATGGAGTGAAGGAGGATCTGCAGAGGGTTGGTGCGACAGAGGCAGATGGTCCAGGGTGGACAAGAAGAACCAGATTTGGACTTCCTGTTGCATGAACTTCACCACACGCTGCTGAAACATCCCATAACTTTCACAAACACCACAATAATTCAGCCGAAACGCCTTTTCTGTCAGCCGATCATCGCTTTAAGATTTAAACAGTAATGCAGCGGTCAGAACCAGAACCAGAACAAGATCCGTCTCCTGCAGAAAGCTTCAGTGTGCTGCTGAAACTGAGACAAACACAAACGCTGATGCACAAACCCAGAAGACGGTCCAGCAGAACAGAGCTGAAGATTTTCCTCTCAGTCAGTGACCCGTCTCACATTATAAAGTCATTCGGGTCGTTCGGGTTGTTTGGGTCAGTGTCAGAGGGAGATCCTCATCAGTGCAGCTTTTGTTGATCAAACAACCCATTCTGTTCATTTATCTAAAACAAACAGACTCATTTCTGCAAATAGTCCTGGTTCTGGCTCAGATTGTTTATTATGTCTCAAGCTTGGACCATCTGGACCACCTCAGATGGTTTATTTGGATCATCAGAACCCCACCACCCAACCCTTTTAGTTCTGCAGATCAATTAGTCAGGATGTAAAGGGCCACAGTCACAGCCTCGGGGTGAAAACGAGCGCTACCGTCCCCGTTATCGATCGTCTGAGGCCTCCCGTATGTTTGGTGCCAAACTGGGTCAGAAGGTTCTGCTGTTATCTTTGCAGAACAATGCGGTCAGTGAGGATGGTCCAGTGATTGAAGGGGAGATTTTTCAGAGGTTTAGGAAGCAGGAATAAAGAAATGAAAGTTTAAATAATAAAAGGTTGCTTACTGTGAAGGAATGCATGTCACCCGCCGCCTTTCATCCCTTCCTTTCAAACTAAAACTTTTATTCTGTTGAGTTAAAGACGCTCGGTCATATCAAACAAATAATGTGAAATATCACAAAATACTACACAGTAAAGTGTGACACCAGCCGTTGGCCCTCAGGGATGACTCTCAGCTACCACCACGCTGAGTTTCAGCTCCATATCTGTAAAAATGTCTGAGTTGTTGCTGTTTTTTTGTTGTTGGCTACAGTGGATTAGCTGGGGCAGCCATCTTGAATCAGAGTTATTCCAAAGGTTGTAGAAGGAGAGCTGAAGCTGAAAACTTTGGGACTAACGGCTAAAAACAAGATGGACGAAATACAAATGACCATTTTTAATGTATTAATGTTCCGCCCACTCCAGTCAGCTGTGAACTCGTTTGTCTCTGTCTCCGGTTGTGTCCTAAGGACACCTGGAAGTCCTGATGTGAGAACATTTGTTTGACTTCGGTTTTCAGTTGTGCACTTTTTAGCTTCCAGTTTTATTTTGTAGCACCGGTGTGAGTTTGTCTCCTGTTTCCTGACACCTCGGAGAGTTAATAGAGTCCTTGTCTTGTCGTCCCTCAGTCCTGCTCCCTGTCCCTTGTCGTGTTTGTCTTTTTTATTGTTCTTCTTTCTTCTTCTTCCTGCCAGGTAAAGGTCTAACAGAGACGTCAGGTAGCTTTTCTTTGAAATGGATGAGCTGCTCAGCTGAACTCCCAGGAAACTTGCAGGGAGGCTGCTTTTACAGCTTGATGTCTGGAGTAACGAAGTCAGGTGGGAGGAAGCAGGTGGTCTCAGCTGAAGAGACAGACCTGGAGAACTGAGACCCTGCAGAAGGAGGACACCAGAGGACACGTCAGGGGGGAGTGGGAGTGTTTTGTTCAGAACCAGACAGATTCTTGATGCTGGTGACAGTATAGAAACAAGCAGGCATCAGCCAGTCCCATCAGGGGGTCCTCTGAGTCATAAAGTGTCCTTGGACTCAAACACAAGGAGACAGATGGTCTCAGCAGAGACACTGGGGGACAACAGGAAGACACAGGAGTCAATTCTACAAGATTTGATTCAAGTTTCCTTTTTATGCTGTGCTCTTTTGTCTTTACACACAAACACACACACCACAGTGACAGCCCCCCCACCCCCCATCAGCCCTCAGAGCCATGTTGCAGTGAACTCATCTCCCTCTTATCACTTTGGGCTGATTTATTGTTAAATCATGTGTCATAATAAACTCTACAGCAGAATATTATGCAGGAGACTGACTGACCCCCCCGCCCCCAATAAAAAAAAAGAAAGTGAGAGGAAACAAATAACGAGATTACGAGGCAATTAGATGGAGAAGTGTGAGCTGGAGAGGCTGCTCTGGCCTGGAGTGGAGACTTTAACATGTTTCTGTCTGAACTGAGCTTCAGTGTGATGATACAAAACACACGCACATGCACATGCACATGCACACACGAGGTCAGATAAAATCAGTAAGTCGTGCTAACACAAGCCCTCCAACATGGTGATATTTACGTTACATCCCATAATACCAAGCAGACACATGAGAAGTTAGTAACTTTCTGCAGGAAGCTGCTAGTGTGCAGTTAAACAAGTAAAACCCAGAGGAGCAGCGACAGCTTTACAGCAGGAGGTCAGGGTCCTCAACACCTCCAAACGAGGTCTTTACGACAAGATCTTCAAAATAAAATCTGCAGAAATGTTTGGAAAGCTGTGATGAGTTTTGTTTAGAGCTGAGTGTTTCACAGACACATCTGCCGTCCTCCTGAGATCATTTCAAGGAGCGATTCATGTAGAAAGCCCCCAGAGACCCCCCCCCATGTTTAATCCTGCTGCACAAACCAGAAATAAAACAAATTTAAATGTTCCCAACGTAATTAGAAACCCACGATCGCCCCAGAAACCAGAAGAACATTAAAACTGGAACACAAAAACAGATCAAAGACGTAGAATTACTAAGAGTTTGATGGAATTCAGAAAGAAAAGTTTATTTCTGGTCAGCAGCAAACACCTGTCAGCTCCTCATTAATGTTCATAAAACAAAGAGTTCCCAGAACAGAAACTAGTTTCCAAGAGAACCCAGAGTTATTTCTGCTACAGGAGGTGTTCACAAAGAGTAAGAAGTTTACAGCATCACCTCACCACCCACTCTGTTCTCTGCCGAGCATGTCAGCAGCCGTGTTCCTGAGCACACGTTAGCATCCGTGTTCCTGAGCCAGGGCCGGAGTGGGACTCATTTTCAGCCGATTCTAGAACATGTCCTTTAGGGCTGCTTAGCCCCCAGTGCTGACAATAGCTCTTGGCTTGAACAATGTGATGGCCATTGGCGTCAGAAGTATTTGCAATGTGGTGAGGACACCCTGGTGGGGGTGTCTAGGGGTCCTCCCCCAGAACATTTTGAATAAAGTAGATGCCATTTTCTGCACGGGTTGTTTAACATGTAGTTTTGTCTGCAAAAGTAAACACTTGATTCTATAACTATTGTAGAGTTAATGGCACAACAAGAGTAGCCTGACCAACAGCTCTCCTTGTGTGAATAGAGCATGCTACACTTCTCTCACGCCTCCTAGCCACAGTCTAAGAAACACAGTGTAGCCTAAGTTCAATTTTAGGGAAAAAAAATCACTAGCCAATATGAAAAGATAAAAATAATAATTCCCTCTTACCAATGGCATAATGCAAAAATGATCATCATCCATCGTGTTTATTAGTAGCTTAAAATACCTCATTAAAACTCCAGTAGTGGGCTACGTCTACTGTCACGTTACCAAGTTGTTGTGGAATGTGCCGGCCCTGCTCACCTACCAGTAATTGCTTCCTCACCTGGTGATTTGTATTCTGGGTAATTAGTGTCTCCCCTTTACGTGCTGAGCTCTCCTGTGTCTCAGTAGGGAGCATTATGTGTATTGCATACACCGTCTCATTTGTTTCCGAGTGTCCTTGCCTCCAGAGTTATGCGTTTAGTAAGTAGATTCACTGCCCCGTCAGCATTTTTCTATTTTCTTTTTTTGTAAATAAAACATTTTTATTTATTCATCTGAGTCCTTCTTGCACTTTGGGTTTCTTAAACAACCGAATATGACAGAATGCTCCCCTCACAGAAACCCAGCAAGCTGTTCTCTCTTTTTGAGTTTTTGCCCAAGAAAGCTGGGAGGACCGCACAATGATTGAAAGAGGAGGTTGACAGGAGATCGCCTTTCTGGGGTATTTGCTTAGTGATAAAGTCTTCCAAGTGTTTTGACTCTTGTTGGACCAAACCCCCTCCAGCATCTGTCTCCTCTCCGAGGTTCTTTTTCATTCAACCTTTATTTATACAGATGAGTCTGCACTCTGCAGTGCTTCACCACCCAGCTGTTTTCTGGTGCCTCACCTCTTCCCTCTGTCACGCCCTCCTCAGGCTCCTCTCTATGCTCCGGTGCTCCACTCATACACAAGGCGCACCCTTTCAGTCTTCAGGCCCTCGATGTCTCCGGCTCCTGCGATGATGAATCTGGTTCCTGATCTGCCACCATTAGAGGGCCAGGTGAATCATCCACACATTTGTGGATTAATAATATTCTTCGTGCGACTGCAGCAGAAAGGATCAAAGCTAGAAAAAATATTTTAATGAGATCTTGGAAATGCTGACATCCCGGCCTGAGATGCTCCTCATATCTGCTTACCAAGTGATATTTTTTACGCCCAGAGGTGTAAAGCCAAGACTGACCCCCCCCACACACACACACACACACACACCACCACCCTAAGGTTCCCGTGCAGCCTGGTGAGGCTGAATCATCATCAACCCGCTCTTCCTGTGTCTCAGTGGATGAGGACCTCCCTCCTTCCTGTGCCTCCGAGAGGGTCCTGGAAGACAACTCTCTTGTTTCCTCTTCTTCTCCAAAGGGTTCCGCACCACCAGAGGGTTCCACGCCTCCTGAGATTTCCATGCCTCCTGCAGTCCCCCTGGTCTCTACAACAGCTGCCGCCCCCCAGGTCTTGATGCCACCTGCAGCCCCCCATGTCTCAATGCCACCTGAAGCCCCTCAGGTCTCAATGCCACCTGCAGCCCCCCAGGTTTCAATGCTATCTGCAACCTCCCTGGTCTCAACGCCACCTGCAGCGCCTCAGGTCTCAATGCCACCTGCAGCCTCCCTGGTCTTGACAGCACCTGCAGCCCCCCAGGTCTCAATGCCACCTGGATCCCCCCCAAGTCTCTACACCAGCTGCAGATTCCATGGTTTCTTCGTCACTCCTTTCTAGTGATGGAGGGTTACCTGACTGTCCGCTGGAGCTCCTCCTTGGTGATGGACGGTCTCCGGGACGTCCACCCGAAGTTTTGTTCTCTATATGTATGCGCCTAGGGCCATTATTGTTTTCAGTTTATCTTGGTGCCCTCCGGCCTTTAGCTTTTTTCCCCACCACCTACCCAAGTTAGGTTGATGGTTTTTAGAATGTCAGGGGCCATTCCTTAGAGGGGGGTACTGTATTCCCACAGTACCCCCTCTCTAAGGAATGGCCCCTGACATAGCCTGCCCTGCTAACCTAATTGCCTCCTCACCAGGTGATTCATATTCTGGGTAATTGGTGCTCTCCTGTATCTCAGTGGGGGAGCATTACATGTAATGCACACACCATCACATTCATTTCTGAGTGCCCTTGCCTCCAGAGTTATTCCTGTGTTTAGTAAGCAGATTCACTAACGAGTCAGCATTTTTGTGTTTTCTCTTTTTGTAAACAAATCATTTTTATTCATTCATCTGAGCCCTGCTTACACTTTGGGTTTCTTAGGATGCATTCACACGGGCCCTGTTGTCCCGAACTCTAGCCCGTTTACCTAGGAAGTCCGGTTCGTTTGGGGAGGTGTGAACGTGCCATCGAACTCTGTCACGGAACAAAAAGGCGAACTCTGGCCACCTAAAAACCTAGGTCTCGGTCCGGTAGAAGAAAACTCTTGCGTGGTTCAAGTACAGTGTGAATATAAGCAGACCAGGCACCGCTCCACAAGCAGGAAGTGGATTACAGCGCAGGGCAAACAAACACGCATTTCTCTTACCTCATATGGAGCTGTCAGCTTGCCTTGTGTGAAAAACAACATTCTCCATGCTCTTCTGCCTCATCTTCTGCTCATGCTGAGTCCATTGTAGAAAAATGACAAAACAGAACTCCTAAAACCGCAAAAATTTGACACCACTCCATTTTTGCATTTCCAGAAGAAGAAGAAGAAGTGTCTTCTTCAGAGGTTCTTGTATCGTTTCTTTCAGTAGTTCTTGGTGCAGTGCCACCACAGGTAAGTAGGGGAACAGGTTGGTTCGAACAGGTTGGCTCGACTGCACAGTGCAGTGTGAATGCAAACCACACCAGCTCAAATGTAAACAAAATATTATGAATATTGGTCCCCAACCAAACCGAGTCAACCGGACTATCAGGTGTGAAAACAACCTAAAACAACCGAATGTGACAGTTGTAGGATCAAGAGACAAACACGTAGCATTAACACAGTATGAACAACACTCAGGAATTGTTTCTATAAGAAGATATGGTAAGATCGCTATGCCCACGAGGAAATATAACTCAGTGTGAGTTAACCTCGGTCAAACAAACAAACAAGATAGCTGTAATGTGGAGGTAGTGAAGCTCACGGTGTTACCTGAGACATTTAGTGAGGCATTTTTGCCTTATCAGCCAACATTAAGGCATGTGGTAGGCTACTTCCTGTTTAAAACTGTTGTAATCAGTTGCTCATGGTGTCGGCCGACAGCCTTTATTCAGCTTTTTTACATTTTTCCAAACTTTTTGAAATGGAATAGATTTTATTCCTCTAAACACTCAGGATAACACGTGTCTGAATCCCCACTGACAATGTTAAACAATTTTTTCTCTGATTTTTCCCAGTGCAGCTCCAGCAGGTAAGGGACATTTACCTTTGAGAGAAATTAAGATTGCCGATTGGTCAGTTGCTGACATTCCTACTGGATTGATTGACAGGTGGCATTGACGATCCAACTCGTGCAAATAAAAAAAACTGAGAGCTGCCAGTGGAAGCATCCATCCCTGGATGGTGGTTGGGCAGCCCTGGTGCAGCAGTAGCGGTGTTCTGTGTTTTTACATTGTTAGTAAAGTTCTTTAAAAAAACAAAACAAAACAGGGAGCGCCGGCCCTGCACGTTAGTATCTGTATTTCTGAGCACATGTTAGAATCCGTGTTCCTGAGCTCGTTAGCATTTGTGTTCCTGAGCTCGTTAGCATCTGTGTTCGTGAGCACATGTTAGTATTCGTATTCCTGAGCACATGTTAGTATTCGTATTCCTGAGCACATGTTAGTATCTGTATTCCTGAGTACATGTTAGCATCCGTGTTCCTAAGCTCGTTAGCATCTGTGTTCCTGAGTACATGTTAGCATCCGTGTTCCTAAGCTCGTTAGCATCTGTGTTCCTGAGCTCGTTAGCATCCATTTTCCTGAGCTCATTAGCATCTGTGTTCGTGAGCACATTAGTATTCATATTCCTGAGCACGTTAGCATCCATGTACCTGAGCATGTCAGGATCCATGTTCCCGAGTATATGTTAGCACCATGTTCCTGAACACGTCAGCATCCATGTTCCTGATCAAGGCTTGCTTTTTATCAGTTAGAGCAGATAATAGAGTTTTACAGAAAGAAGGAAAAACATAAAAAGAATAAAATTAACATTTTATTAAAATTTGGACACCACGTTAAATATTATAAAAGTTAAACAAAGAAATAGATAACCTGTTAAACTAATAAAAACATTTACTTTCATGTGGAAGCTGCAATAAACCATCACGTTTTCAGACCGGACTGAACAGAACCAGCAGCTGTGAGGAAACCAGTGGCGCCGAGGACTTCAGGAGCCTCTTCAGCTCCTGTGGACTGATCCAGACCTGACTGAAGCTCTGAGCCTCCAGAAACGGTTCTGCTGATCCAGACAGGCTCTAATGACAGGAAACACGGGTTTATTTAGTACCTATACCTGACATTTATCTTCTGAAACGAGCTGGAAACATCTTGACCTTTCTGTGACCTGATTAGGTCCAGATTGTTTGAGGACAGCTGTCAGACATGTTCAACAGAAACTTTCAACACTAAGCAGCATTTCTTCAAATGGACTCTTCTGCCTGTAAAGTAAAGAACCTGAAGCTGATGTTGAGATTTACATTCTTATCTCATGCGTTTTGGACCTTTTGCAGAAACGGTTATGTCTCCAGATTGTGGTCAGTCTTCCTTTAGCTGCAGTCAGATACGCCACAAACATTTAGCTGCATAAACATGGAGGTAAAACACATAAAGAATCTCCATGATGTTCGTGTTTCTGCTGTTTAACAGACTGATGTGTTTTTATGAGCTATAATTGATGCTCAAATTCCTTTTGTGCTGAAGCAGAACCCATCTGTCAGTAAATGGACCTCACCACAGTCTTCCCTCTGCAGACGACTGCAACTCCAGCTGTTATCTGTGAAGAACATCTGCAGCAGTCCAGCCTCTGCTATCAAAACAATGTGAAAGTTCTAACAGATTAGCTTCTGCTGCTTCAGGTTCTGACCCGTTTCTTTGAGAGCAAGAAGACAGAAGCTGATGGGTCCCAGAAACCTCCAGAAGCAAACAAACCGTTTGCTTCAGGGATGACTTTTCCTCACTGAGGAGGAGGAATGTTTCTGAATCATCCGTTCTGGTTCTTCGCCTCAGGAGACAGACTGATGGACCCGTCCTCTGTCCATCCATCTTTCTGTCCACATCCATGTCTCCTGTCCCCTGGCAGCAGCAGGTTTCCTGCCTCAGCAGGCCGGGCTGCCTTCAGGCTCTTGATAATCTCAGTGTGAAGGGAGGGGTGCTGCTGTGCACCACACAGTACGGGTCCACGTGATGTGTTCAGGACCGAATCTGTCACAGGAAAAAATAAAAATCTTGTTCATTCTATCTGTTGTAAACAACTTTAAATAATCTACATGCTCCATACTGATGGTTGTAAGAATTCGAAACATGATTCTGACAAAGAAAAAAAAAAAAAAATAAAACTCTCAGGATTTTAATCTCAAAGAAAACGTTTCATTTTTGTCAAGTTTGGCTCGAGTTTATAACCAGCTTGTTATTCCAGGAACCGACTCAGGACGTAAAAGTTGTTTTTAATGGTGAGCGTCAACAAGGACCAGGAGGATCTGGTTCTCGAGAAATATTCCTTACAGGCTGGATGCACAGAAGGTGATGGGAGAGGTTGGAGGATTTCAGATCCAGGAGGAAGTGGGAGACTTCAGGAGGTAAGTACATGGTGGAGAGTGACAGGTGGGACCAGAGATGGATGAAGAGGCCAGAAATGTTCACATACTCACAGCAGGAGATGAGGAGTGAAGGTGTAGCTCCAGGAGCACACAGGGAGACAACTCAGGCGAGGGCAGTCTCAGGAAAGGTTCTCAAAGGCAACTTCACGAGAAACAGGATGATCTTAGTGGTTGGAGGCTGAAATCACCATGGCGATGCAACACTCTGGCGGAGCGTTATATCAGGTCCTCTGCTCACATGCAGTCGCAGCTCATCCGGCCCTCGGCATCCGCTGCCGTCCGTCATCACACCTGCAACTGAGCTGCAAGGTGAGCAGTGGCAGAACTGGAATCCTCACAAAATGCACCTCCATGCAGGAGCAGAAGGATGCACCTCAGGGAGCTCAGACTTCTCCAGAACCACGAAATGCGTGTGGGCTGGAGTCAGACCTCCATGTCCCCCCAGCAACCCTGTTGGGGAAAAACCTGATCCAAGACCAGGACTGAAGGACTGGTCCTCCTGGACCACAGGTTCTACCATCAGTTGGTTTGAAACAGAAAACTAAAATCTGAACAAGAAGAGAAAGTAAAGAACAAACTGTTGTTCTCATTAAAGGTGTTAAACTGATCACTGCTGCGTTTCCATGGAAATGTGATCCGTTTACGTCCGGCTTCTCCTTTGACTCCAGAACCTATAAATACAGCTTGAAAAAAGGCCCGGAGGAGTCCAATTATCTGGTTCTGCTGCGGACCAGAGGTGAATCTGAGCGGTTGTCTTTGTCGTGTCCTTCACACCCAGGACTCTTCTGATCAGCTTCAGTTTGTCTTTCAGGACGCTGCGGCGCTTTTCTCAGAACACGGATCAGAACCGCCCACCAAACGCTTCATTAACTTTATTAAACACAAACTGCTGAGGCAATTCAAAACTAAAAGAAACATTAGCTGAAGTTTACCTACAACTATGAGCCAAAGTGAAGCACTTTATTTGGATTTTCTAATATTTTATAAATATCAGAGTTAGGAAAGTTTATTTGGGGAAAACTTTAATTAAATTCAGCTGTTTGAACTGCAGAAGATCATTAACGGTGTGTTTCTAAAACCTGTCAGAAAATAAACCAATTCAGAGGCAAATACTGTATGTCTGTCAAACGTTGATCCCTGTGAGATGAGCTGTCGGTTCCTGCCAGGAGGACCCAGAAGAAGGGACACCAGGAGAGACTGCAGGGAGAGAGAAAAACCCCAAACCTGACCAGAACAGCCAGATAAATAGAAAAACTCTGAACCTGACAAGAACAGCC
>NC_056507.1:8760438-8760948 GCF_014905685.2 Nematolebias whitei
ACAGCCAGAGAACTACAAAAACTCTGAACCTGACGAGAACAGCCAGAGAACTACAAAAACTCTGAACCTGACGAGAACAGCCAGAGAACTAGAAAAGCACTGAACCTGACAAGAACAGCCAGAGAACTACAAAAACTCTGAACCTGACAAGAACAGCCAGAGAACTACAAAAACTCTGAACCTGACAAGAACAGCCAGAGAACTACAAAAACTCTGAACCTGACGAGAACAGCCAGAGAACTACAAAAACTCTGAACCTGACGAGAACAGCCAGAGAACTAGAAAAACTCTGAACCTGACGAGAACAGCCAGAGAACTAGAAAAGCACTGAACCTGACAAGAACAGCCATAAGTTTGAAGGAACCAAGATCTGTCTGAGACCACATTCTGCTACTACCACTTTGATCCGTTTTTAGAGACCTGACTTCACATGAATCTGATGGTACCTCTGGTACCAGAGAACGTTGGTTACGTACTGTAACCCCAGATTCTATGAGTATAGGCGCAGCC
>NC_056507.1:8775948-8778681 GCF_014905685.2 Nematolebias whitei
AACAATCATTCAACCATCAGCCATCCATCAACCAACCATCATCCAACAATCATCCAGCCATTATCCAGTCATCATCCAACCATCATGCAAGAATCAACCATCATACAACAATCATCCAACCATTATCCAGACATCATCCAGCCATCATCCAACATAATCCAAAAATCAACCATCATCCAGCCATTATCCAACAATCATCCAATCATCTTTCAACAATTATCCAACCATCATCCAACCATCATCCATCCATCAATATTCCATCATTAAACTATCATCCATCCATTATCCAACTATCAATAATCCATCATTCATCCCTCATCATCCATTAAACACATTAAACATTGAAAAACATTACAAACTGTCAAAATGAACCTGAGAAGTGAATAAAATGTGTTCACATAAAGAGAATGGATGTATTTTGTTTACATCATCATATATTTATTTTTATTTTATCTTTGAAAACCCTCTGTGGAGCTCCTGCAGCTTGGGTTGGATGCAGTCCCAGATTCAGAAGGTAACAATCAGAAACAAATACGTGACGAACCTGACAAACCAATCCTGTTTCGCCTGCAGGACGGGAGGAAAATAATCCCTTTAAGCAGCAGAATCTCCTCTGAGGAGATGGGATGCATCTGCAGGCTTCTTCTGCAGAATAAATCAGAGTAAAAATAGCGTGAAGTGGATAGAAATGGCCTCGTTAATGAACACCTTCTTTACTTCCTTTCAGGTCAGGAGAAGCAGCAGAAGATGGACCGTCTTTGTGCTTCAGACAGGACTGTATGCAAATACCCGTCATGGCTGACATTTCACAGGGAAATTGGCTTTTAATTGTTTCCATTTATTCAGCTCTTGTAAGACTGCAACACACGTAGGAGATAATTCTGATTAATATTGATCCAATGATTGTCAATATGCTGTGTTCAGTCTGAAGGTGGGAAATTCACTGGAAACATCTTAACAAGGTTAGAAACAAACACACACACACACACAGAGTCTGTCTCTAGCATTAAAATAACAGCGAGGTTTGGCAGGATGTTCTGATCAGGATCAGGGTCTTGCCTCCCATCCTCCTCCTCCTCCTCCTCCTCCTCCTCCCTGCAGCTGATTAAAACACCTGAGCTGTTACTGACGTCACGCCGTCTGGACCGAGAGCAGAACACACACATTATTGAAACAGTGACTACACGTTTAGTTGGATTATTTTTCACCAGAATCGACAATTATCCCAACTTGTTCAGAAAAATGAATGAAGCTGCAGAACCCGAGGAACCCTGAGGAACAATAAGTCATTTTCAAATCATTCTGACATCCCCGTTCCTGATGGAGACGAGCGACCGCAGCTGGAGAACAGCAAACATTTTCATCAATGGTTTATTTTGTTTGGAGGAGCTCGAAGCTGACGTGTTGATGTTCTCTTGGGCTGGGAACCTGCTGATGAGGAAACCCTCCCACAGAGACCTAAAATAAAAGCAGCAGCTCTGAATAATCCACTCAGAGGCCCAGAAAGCTTCCTGCACCGTTTCGACTGTTTCCAAAGAGAAGCCCGTTGTGTCCAGGCTCCGACGAGACGTTCACACGTCTGATTGTTTACATCCTGAGAAGCTTAGCGAGGAGATCATTATCGTCAGTTTCAGGGAGGAGGCAGCGAGCGTGCACGAGTCTGTGCACGTTGACAAGCACTAAAGTGCTCATTAACTGGGGGCTATAAAGCAGTGTGTGGATGCTCGTTAGGCCGGAACACCATTACTGCTCTCAGGTAACGAGGTGACAGATGGAGGAGGAGCCCACGGCTCTTTGTTAGCGTGGATTCATTCATCAACACCTGGAAAAGGTTCACTTCCACCAGACAACACCAGTCAGTCCAATACGCAGGAGGTTTCTCCTTCATTAACAGCTGGACTTCTGTTCTGGAGACGTTTGTCTTCATCATGTTTAAATGTGAGGTCTGGCTGTGGACTTGGATCTGCTGCAGGTTAGACTGGAACTACTCATGCGCACAGTGGAGTCTCGTTAGACCCTTTGTCTGATAAAACTGTCTGTCTAATTACAGATGTCGTTTTTGTTGTTTTCTGCATCAGCTCCGTGAAGTTTCTGCTCCGCCCGGTTTTCAGGTTTACTTTGAATGTTTTGTTTGGAGTAAAATTCTTCGTCAGACTTTATTTTCTATAAAACCGCCAACAGTTCTAAAAAGAAGCAGTTTTAAATAAATCTAAGAACACGCGCGCACAGAATATAAAAATAAAACTGCTGCAGGAGCAGCATCCTAAAGACCACTTGAAGAAAAACCTGAGCTGAAGCGAGCCGTTTAGAACATTTCATTCCCTCCACTAATGCTTCAGAAAGAGACGTTTGTTCAGCGCAGGAGAGGAAAATGAATCTTTTGTCGGCAGGAAGTGGCAGCTAAATGCTGCTGCTTGATGAAGAACAGAATTCAGGCCTCCCAACACGTGTTCGGTTTAACGTGAGCTCTTGGTTTAATTACTGAACATTTGCTGCTGATATTAAAGATGATTACAGCAGCAATCAGCCTCAGGGATGTTCTCCACGAGTCCTTGTTCCAGTCGGAGAAGGAACACGGTTAGTTTTCAGGAAATATTGTTCAGTTGTTTGTATTTATGACTCGTTATTTTTATCTAAAAATGCTGCAGAAAAACTGGTCCATGCATTTATCACGTCTAGACTGGACTATTGCAGTTGTTTATTATATATATATATATATATATATATATATAT
>NC_056507.1:8778781-8795879 GCF_014905685.2 Nematolebias whitei
TATATATATATATATATATATACACACACACACACACACACACACACACACATACATATCTATGGGTGTCCAAATCTTCTTTAAAAAGTCTTCAGTTGATTCAAAATGCTGCTGCCAGAGTTTTAATGAGAGTTGATGGGAGAGATCATATCTCTCCAGTTTTAGTTTCTCTCCATTGGCTCCGTCAAATCCAGAATAGAATTCAAAATCTTACTTCTAACCTACAAAGCTCTCAACAACCTAGCTCCATCCTATATTACAGAACTTACTGTTCCATATTTTCCTAACGGAGCATTTTGCTCTAAGACAGCAGGTTTACTTGTGTCTCCTAGAGTTTCCAAAAGTAGAAAGGGAGGAAGATCTTTCAGTTGGCTGACACAGTGTCTAATTTTAAGGTTTGACTTAAGACTAATTTTTGATAAATCCTATAGTTAAGGTCGGCTTAGATTTCCTGAGCTGTCCCTTAGTTATGCTGCTATAGGCTTAGATTAATGGAGGGCAAACTGTCAGGTTTGGGTTTAGGATTCAGAATAAGCCAGACAGGAGTACAAATGAACAGTTTAGATTTATTTTGGCTGCTGGTCGGAGGAGTCAGGATCAACGGTGATGACAGGTCCTCACAAGCTGGAGACAGAGTTGGAGCGATGGCGTCATTGGCAGCGGAGCAGAGCAGCTGCGGTACGTGGTTTGCGGGGGGGGGGCAAGTTCAAAAGCAAGGTCCAGATAAAGAAGCAGGGGTCATACATGGGGAAACAGAGAGTAGAAGCCAGAGCCAAGTCGTAGTCGTAGAAGAAGTACGGCATGGTCGTTATCGTGGTCTGAGGGTAAAGACAAAAATCAGGAGAGGCAGGCAAGGCGAAAAAATCCCGTTGTGAGCTTGAACCAAGGTAAAGTAATCCAGGCTGTGGCATGAAAACAGGAACTATGAAGGCTTCAGAATCAGGGACCATGGAAGGCTTAATAATTCAGCAACAAGGAAGTGAATGACTGGAGCTTAAATGATGCAGAGAACAGGTGCGTGGGATCAGGACTGATTGCTGTGGAGGAACAAGGAAGGCATGGCGTGGAGTGACAGGAGCAGGCTCGAGCTGAGAGATGGGTGACAGGCAAAACAAAGCAGGGAAACAGAAACTATGGCAGGAGGGGGCAGGGGAACACAGAGCATGAAGGCAGGAGTATGGCAGGAACATGGCATGAGGAGCAGAGACGTAAGCAGATGGGGGGGTCAGTGATGGCCGCTGACCATCACACTTGACCACATTTCCTCACTATGCTGTTGTCTTTACTTGCTCTACTCTACTACTTTATTTCTAATTATTTCTATCTTAACATATTTTTTGTCTTTCTTCAAACAGAAAGTGCACCTGGACCGGACATTCTGTGTTTATCTGTTTCCCCTTCCTGTCCTCTTAAACCCAGCCGGTTGAAGCAGATGGCCACTCATCCTGAGCCTGGTTCTACTGGAAGTATCTTCCTCTTAAAAGGTTGTTTTTCCTTTCCACTGTTGCCTTTGTGCTTGCTCAGGATGGGAGACTGCGATGAAATGAAGATTCAGCACAAGCTGCTGTCTTTCTTTGATAGAGAACTTTTCCTAATTGTCTGTGTACACATACAATGTTGGCATATTGTATGTGAATGTTCTTGTACAGTGCCCTGAGACGACTCCTGTTGGGACTTGGAGCTATAAAAAGAACTGAATTATCAACAGTTTTTATCTGCAGATCTTTGAGGTTCTGCAAAACGACAACTTTGGTTTTCTGCAACAACTGGACTGAAGGGGAGAAAAACAGAGACGAGGATCAGATTCAGATTCCTGACATTTTCAGTTTCCTGTTTTTGTGACTTCAAGTAGATTCACCTGCCGAGCCAGGAAGTCGGCATCAAACAGTCTGACAAGTTTCACAAAAATAACTCACTCAGAACATCTTTTCACACGCAACGTGCAGGTTCCTGGGTCTTGGTGAGGCACCTCTGAGGAACGAAGTGAAGCTAAACTGGGTTTATGAGTCATCCTTTAGAAGGAACTGGTTCCAGTTCTCCATGGAAACCAGCCGAAGGTGCAGACCAGTGGGTGGAGGGTGTGAAGGAGCTTCAGCTCATGAACGGTTAGTCAGAATAATCCGGTAAATCTGGAAGTTTGGCGTTTTAGAAGATTCTTCCTGCAGTGGACAGAAAATGTCTCCGCCTCTGGAAACACGTCACATTTTACTGTTTTTTAAAAAAACATACGTGAACATCCTGCACAACTCAACCGTTGAGGAAAAATATTAAAAATGAAAAGTTACTGCAGACTAATGAACTCTTTTGTTTCAAACCTTCGTTCTTGTTTCACACCAGATTTTAAACCGAAAGCTGATCGAGGATCAAGGTTCTGACATCTGGATGTAAACCAGACACATCTGGGTTGAAGCACTTTTAGTACATTTGATTCATAGATGAAACAAAAGGATCAGAGAGGGGATCGTACCGTTATGCACCTGTCTGCCCTACTGTTGTGAAGGCAGAGGTGGTCCTCCTACTCCGTTTCTTCTCCCGAGACTCGGATCAGCACCAGAGAAGCTAAATATTCCTGAACCAATCTTTGAGAATCAAGTAAGTTTAGCTCAAACAGCTGTTTACTTAACTGTTTTTCCTCTAAATAAAACCTGATTTAAACATCACCAAACCTGTCAGACGCTGCTTGGTTGACAGCTCAGTTTGAGGCGCGTGTCTCCCTTTTAGGACATTAAATGGATGCTCTAAATCCAGACTGGCTTCTGCAGAAGCTGCATACTCTTTTTGAATCTGGATCTGAACACCTGCTCAAAATACACATTATTCAGGCTCCTCCAGTTGCTGGAGGAACCGTGGAGCCCAGGAAGTAAAACATTTTCATTTGTTTTGGTCATGTCCACTGATTCGTAATTTTTGGACAAACATAGAGATGGAAGTAATCTTAGGCATGTAATTTTCTTTTAAGTGGAATAAGTTTTTGTTTGGATTTTTGTGGACTCAAAGTCTAAAACATTATTTGATATTTTAAGTTTAGCTGAAAGGCTATCACAAAGAAATGGTTTAATATAAAAGTTCCATCCCTGGATGACTGGCTTCAGATTATTTATGGTTTATAGAAGATGGAAAGAATTTATTTTTCAGGAAGAACGCAGCTTGCAAAATTTGAAAAGATCTGGACTAAATGGAAAAATTTACTGAGGTAAATTTTCCAGAACTTGTGTGACTCTGCTTTAGTTGTAATTTAGAATATTTATATGTTAAATATACAAAACCTCTCATTTTAATTTTTTCTCTTCCTTTTCATGTAAGTTTATTTATCCACGTTTAATTTGTTTAAACAAACAAACAAAAAATCTGGACCTGACGTTTGGCCTGCAGACCAGATGTCAGCTGGGCCAGGAGGCATCTGAAGGACCAGGAGAGACGACAGGATCTCAAACTCATCCTCACCACAGAACTGAGTCCTGGAAAAACCAGGCCCACCATAAATAAGAATTAATGTACTGATCCACACCGGATCAGTTCTAAAGTCCAGCAGAATACATCAGAACTGTGCTGTTTGTCCTTCATCTGTTCCTGTCAGGTCAGAACCAGGTCCACATTCAGGCTGAGAGGACCAGAAAACGGCCTGCAGATGACTCTTGTCTCTAAAACCTGTGCAGAGACATTGGAGGACAAGGACAACTCTGGATGTCCTCATTGGAGACACGTCTCCCTGCAGCCCGGTCCGAGGACGATGTCACGCAGACGTTGTTGTTGCCACGGCCATCGAAAAATTAAATGTCTGCAGGAATGTTGACGTGCAGCGCCTGAAACTTTTTATTTTCTTCTTTCTAAACTTCATTTAATTCATTTATTATTCACCACTTGCTCTTGCAGAGATCGGATGCTTCACCCCTCCCTCCCCGCTTTGCTGCTCTGTCTGTCTGTGAAACTGCTTGTGAGACTCTCTTGCGTTTCTTCCAAACCATAATTATGGACTTGTTTTGATCAGCTGGTCCCTCAACTCAATTTACAACATTTCTTTGAAGAGAAGACGGGCTTTAGGCGAGCCGATTTGCCCTGTTGGCACGCACGCAGCTGGATATCTCATCGACTGGAAGACGATGATGTGTCTATCTCTGCTGCCATTTGTGGATTTTAAGGACGCATATTTAATTGGATTTACGATAACTGGTTCCTGCTTTTTGGATTCGGCTGGTTGCTGGTTTATCTACAATCAAGGAAGTCGTCGGCAGCAAATTTGGACCCGATCATGCTGCTTGCCTTTATGATGGCTTGGTTCGTGTCTCGAGTACCCAGACTCAACTGCTTTGGGCTGAATGGATCAGATCTTGGGGATTTTACTCAGTCACATTCCATTGGTGTGGCCATGTATTCTGGATATTTCGGAACAGAGTCGACCAACACAGACTCAAGGTAGATGTCATTAAGTTCTGCCTGTCCCCAAAACAACTGTGTGTTTATCTGAATTTGGCTCCCCTGGCTGGCCTTGAAGGCCATCTCATCTGAATTTGCCTGGAGAACATGTGATCTGACGCTCACCACCCCCTCCCTGAGGAATTTCCAACTGATAACCAGATGAAACCAGCTGAATAAACTTGTGTCATCATTTCAGGACTTTTGGATTCTCATAGACATTATTCTTGGCCATTCCTCGACATCCCTTGAGAATGTTTATGGATCTCAATGGAGGACATTGGCTGATTATTACATCCTTATCAGAACTCTTACAGTGCCCTTTATATAATACCTGGTCATTTATTTATTGAGGAAAATGATCCAATATTACATATTTGTGAGTAGCAAAAGTATGTGAACCTTTGCAGAAATATAAAAAATCATAAATGCTTCACAAACTTTCAAGCACCGCTGTATTTATTATAAATATGACACGCTATATGTTTATCTTTAATTGTTTAATAAGTGCTATTACATAAAATAAAGTAATACGAGTTACGCATGTTTGCGATCGTTTGCTATAAAGGGTTCTGTTTGTGTAAACCTTGAAAGGGAACAAAGACTAAAAATGTGAAGCAGCTCCGGTTCTGTCAGGTATTAAAGTTTCGCTGACGTTAAGGTCAGGCGTGACTTGTCTGTGTGCGCAAGTGTTGATGTGCAGGAAGTTAGTTTATAACTGAAGGTTGAGAGATGAACGACACGTGGACGGATTTATTTGATCAAACCCAACGCATCGGCCCTGAAAGGCTTTTCTCTCACATCCGTCCGTTAAAAGCAGAGCTGATGATTCATTCAGCCTCTTCATCGCTCACACGAGTCAAGGACTTCCTGTCAGAAAGAAACTCTGCATCAGGCGGCGTCTCTCAGAACTTTTTATTTCCCATGCATAGTTTGGACACGAGTGTAGTGGAGCTGAAAAGAACATAAACCTTAAAATAAAAAAAGAAGAAGTGAAAGTGTTGACATTCATTGTGATTTTCTCCATCATAGGCAAAAGAATCATTTCAGAAAAAAAAACCATGATGAAAATCTAATAAAAACATTTGAGTGAAGGTTCAAATCTTTCAGAGTCCTTCAAGGAAAGCGACGACGCGATCAGAAAGAAAAAGTGCTGCGTAACGACAAAAACAGAGCTCAAACTGAAACTTTCAGGACGTTTCTGCACCACGGCGCAAAACGGAAGACGGTCCTCAACGTGGGACTGGATGACATCACATGTGACCAATCAGCACCTGGTCTGTTGTCTCGAAGGCCAGAGGTCACTTCCTGTTGACACACGTACCGGTTTAAAGATGTGACTGAAATAAAGAGAGCCATCAGATCTAAACCGAGGTGTCGGTCAACGAAGGACCCACTTTGATTCTGAAGGTTCCTTTTGACCTGAAATATTTACGATGGTCTTATCGTGTGGAGGATCCAGAGAAAACGGGTGATGGTGAACAGAGGAGGATGCTGGGATACGGTGAGCTGGAAGCAGATTGGACCAGCAGGGAGCAGACTGAGGAGGAAGTAATCACAGCTCAGCGTTTAAATAAAAGTATCTGATTTGAAGATCAAACCCCCCCCCCCCCCGCCCCCCTCAATTATCTTCCACTAACACACACCAATGAGCTGAAGTGGTCCAGGGAGTCTGATGCGTTTAGTTTGGAACTGGCTGCCTTTAAATTCACCTGAAGAATCAACCGGGCTTCAGTTAGAACTCCTCTGGCCTCGGAGGAACCAAATGGGAACCTTGTCTGATAGAGCTTTAACAGTGGAGGACTTTGCAGGAGGAGGTTTAGATGATGCAGCCAAGCCCAGGGGTCCAGATTCAGGTCTCGGTACAGCTTCAGAATCTGGATAAATCAAACGGTACCGGACCTTTTTGGCTCAGTTATCGGCTCGGTTCTGATTCTAAATATAATTTTACAGTAGCAGGTTGGCTGCAGATAAAATAAGCCGATATACGTAATGCTGAATTTTGTCTTTAACATTTGTAAAACCAACATTCTGGCAGAAAGATGGCAAAGTTTTAAAAACCTTCATCAAATAACGGCTGTTCTTCACGTCTGCAGCGGCTCGGAAATGTTTTAAAACTGGAAGAAACATGGTCCGAAATCCAGTTTACTGTTAGGAGCTGATCATTTAGTTGTTTTCTGTAAGAAAAGGCAGGTCCCCCATTCACCACGTTACTACAGGAGCTCAGAGAGGACATTCTGGATCCGTTCTTTATAGCCACTAGATGTGACCAAACCCACATATTGGACCATTAAATTATGCTAAAAAGAGCAAAGCTCTTTCTTCTTGTCAGAAGCTCAGAGGACATTTATTTACAGGACGCCTGCGTGTCGGGTTCTGCTGAAGGTCTGATCTACGTTTGAGCTTCAGGCCGGCCCTCCTCAGCGAGTCCTGAGGTCTCACGAGCAGAAAATAAGTATTTTACAGTTTCAGCTAACACTGTTCTGCTGCATGAGAGCTAATGCTAACATGTGAGCTAATGCTAACATGTGCGCTAACGCTAACATGTAAGCTAAAGCTAACATGTGAGCTAACGCTAACATGTGAGCCAATGCTAACATGTGAGATAACGCTAACATGTAAGCTAAAGCTAACATGTGAGCTAATGCTAACATGTGAGATAACGCTATGCTAACATGTGAGCTAACTCTAACTTGAGAGCGTTTACTGCTGTGCCTTCATTACCCACCAAAAAACCCCAAAACATTAAAAATAAATAAATCATCAAGATAAAAGTTTAAGAACGACTGGGTGGAAATGTGGACTCTGGAACCTAAAACCTGCAGGCGAAGTCGCTGCAATCTTATTGCAACAAACGCAGCGCTAACAAAATGCTAACGGGATAATAAAGCCCAGCGTGATCCCAGTGGTTACCATGAGAAGATATTACATATCTACATTTAGAAAAGTCACTTCAACACATCCAGATCCAAAACACTCCTTCCAACAGTATGAAAATATACAAATAAAAAATACGAACACTCTCAGACACAAGGTAGGTAGTTTTCTGTTGACGTGAAATCAGTGAGGACTAAAAGATAAATAGTTCACATTTTGTCTCCCTTGCTTTTTGAAGAGAAATAAAAAGTTGTGTGTGAAAGAAAAACGAACATCCTTCACTAATTAGTAACATCATGACACCGCTCGGGTTTTCAGCTGAAGAGCCCCTCGAGTCAGAGAAAGAGCCAGTGTTGAAACCAAAGCATCATAAAATCCGTTTCTCAGACATCATACATTATGCACAGAGTAAAAACATTAACCATCAAACCTGTCCACGTCAGAGGAACGAGTTCTCTGCTCAGGCCTGAAGAAGCTCAGGAAAGGACTAAAGATTCTTCATCATGGTGTGAGTCTAATTAAAAAGCTAACAGAGACTGTCAGAAGGCTGTTTTTAACGTCTCGACGCACCGCCACGAAGACGGGGGACAGTCTGTGGGACGGGGACACATCTGTGTGTGCAGGTAGCGTCCGTCTCAGCTCTTAGTGTGCGACAAACTTTGACCCATCGGAGGAAGATCGGTTCGTAACACCACCTTGCAGCAGACGAGGCATCGCGCACCGCCAGGTGAGTAACAGTCATTGGATCTGGCACCGCCAGGAGGCGGAGCTTCTCCATTACACTAAACCTTCACTTGGAAAGAGTCGGGGGAGGAGTCACAGAGCTCACTTCACGTGCTCGGCACTGTGGGAGGAGCAGTAGTACTTCTTGTGAGCGATAAACGTGGAGAGGCTGCTGAACTTGATGTTGCACAGCCGACAGAAGCGGGAGTTGCCGTTCTGGACAGGGGGGGTCACCAAGGTTTTAGAGCCAGTGACGGGGGCTGGGACTGGGTGAGACGCCACTGTTGGGATGGTGCTCTCTGGAAGATGAGTGGACGCCACCTTCTCTCTCAGAACATCAGGTACAGGTGACATTGTCAGGGGGGGAGCTCTTGGTGGGGAGACAGGCAGAGGTGAGGCAGCTAAAGGGGATCCTCCTCCAACTGAGGGGCTGCCGTTCACCAGGGGGGAGACGGGGGAGGCTCTACCGCTCCTGGCCTGTCCGTTCATGCTGTCTTTGTGAACTCTTGAGGCGACCCTGGCCTGGTTGGAGGGGGTGGAGGAGGCGGCTCCATCTCTGGGACTGAGGCTGGGGCTGCGGCTGATTGATCGACCCGCTTGTGCTGGGGTCTCCTGGGGAAGATGAACGGTTACAAGCAGACCATGAGTGGTCTTTAAGTGCTCCACCAGGTCACAGGTAAGGGCTTTGTTGGGACAATATGGGCAGACCGCAAGAGAAGAACTGGCACCTTTAGCCCCAGCTCCTGGAGTGGCTGCCAGGGTGGCGCTCATGTGTGAAGGGGACGTAGCTCCAGAGGCAGGTACAGCAGAGGCGCGGGGGCTGGACGATGCCCCTTGAGCCTGGGCAACCCACTCCGCCGGCAGAGCTTTAGCTTCAACGGGGTGCAGCAGGTCCAAACGCTCCTGCTGAGGCCTGCTTTTAGGGGAAGTTGAGGCGGATCTCTTGAGCCGGTGAAGCTGCTCCAAGGTGTGGGACTGGAGCGTTGTGGCGGGGCAGTAGTAGGTTTTATGGGCCAGGTAGTTCTCGATGCTGTTGAAGCTGATGCTGCAGGCCGTGCACTTGTGGTAGTCGGTTAGAGGCAGAGCCGGGAGGATTCCTCCGCTGCTGCTGCTCATGCCGCTCTGCCGCGGAGTCTCCCTCAGACGAGGCCTCTTGCTCAGATCGATAGGACCATCCCCTTCTGGGCTGGAGCTGCCGGTACCACTGGGAGAGACTTCCTGTTTTACCACCAAGCCTAGAAGAGAGGGAGACGGCGCTGAGGCTGCAGAGGCGGCAGCAGCTGCAGCAGCTTTAGCCAACGCCTCGGTTCTAGCCATGTGAATCTCATACATCTTCTTCCTCTTGCGTGTGCGGATAGGCTGAGGAAGGAAGGCGGCAGCGTTGGTCTTGGCGTGCATGGACCGCTGGTTGGACGGGTCGTGGCGCGATGCGCAGTAGAACCGTTTGTGGACAGTGTAGTTCTCGTGACGACTGAAGCGGATGTTGCACGCTTCGCAGAACGTTTTGTTGGGGTCCTCTTCCACGTCCTCTGCAGAACCACTAACAGGACTTGGGCTGCCTTCACTTGTTCTTCCTCCTCCTCCTCCTCCTCCTTCGCCCTCAGAGGAGGAGGAGACTCCCTCTTTGCCTGCCGAGGATTCGGCCTTCATCTCCAACAACCTCTTGGATTCTGTTGCTCCAGATCCTGCAGGAGGCTCAGAGTCGGTTGGCGAGGCGGAGGCTGCTCTGCTCGACGCCCCAGGCTGAGGTGACGAGCCAGACGGCCCGCTGGAAGGTGTCGGACCTGGGACAGCTGATCCAGAACCAGCGCTTGGGCCATCTCCCTGATGCCTGCTGGAGCAGTACAACCTCTTATGTGCATAGTAGTTGTTGATGTTGTTAAAAGTGATGTCACACTCAAAGCAGGTGGCTCCTTTGTGAGGTGGAGTGCCAGTGGCGGTCGCTGCTGTCGGTCCAGAAGTGAAGAAGGCAGCCGGGTTGTTCTGAACGACTGTCTGGCCGTGTTTCAGCCGGCTGTGGACCATCTCTGACATTTTAGCCAGAATTTCTGATGCCTGGGGCAAGATGGCTGCCTCAGGATTGAACATGTACTGAGGCAGGAATATCGCTCCTCCTGGGACAAGCGGAGCAGGACTAGAACCCGGAGTGGGACTGGTCGGTTCTGCCTTAACTGTTGTGGTGGCTGGACTCTTCGGAGAGTCTGATGTCTGGCAAGAGGAGGAGGCTATTTGCTCTTCTTTAGTCGCTTCACTTGGATCTCCATCAAGCTCCTCTGCACCAGGATTCTCCTCCCCTTCTTCTTTCAGTTCCATCTGCTGCTCCTCGTTCTCAGACTCTGACTGTGGCTCCTCCTTAATCTTTAGGTCTCCTTCAGGAGGACTGTAGTCAGGAGGTGTGGCTGAACCTCCATTAGTGCCTGGGCTGGATGAGTCCAGTTTAGGAACAGAAGCCAGGGGCTCTTTTTCTTGCGGGGTCAGCTGGGGCTGTTCAGTCGAGGAGGGGGTATTCTGGCGAGGAGTGGGACTCCTTTCAGCTGGGACTCTGACCTCCAGGTGGGTCCGCACATGCTGCTGCAGTTGAGCAGGGGAGTCGGAGTTGTGACCACAAACCTGACACTTGAGCACCACACCGGAGTCTCCTGGGCTCAGACCTGATGAGGACAGTAAGAGTTAGTGCCACTTTAGAACCGTACACGGATCATGGTGAGGGCTGGACTTACCGGTGGACAGGGGCAGCTTTGGAAGGCCTGGACCTGGAGAGTAGACCTCGCTGCGGGACCCAGGCTGGCACACCATGTGACTGGTGACCAGGTGGCTGTAGAGGATGTCCCTGGTGGTGGAGACAAAGCCACAGCCGTGACAGACCCCATTCAGAGTATCCGTGTGGACCTTCAGGTGGCGCTCACAGTTTGCTTTGGTGGTGAAGGCGGACAGGCAGATGAGACAGACAAACGGACGCTCCCCTGTGGAAGGAAGGATGGACAGAAAGGAACAGGAAGTTAAACTCTGAGCCCGCCCACCAGATCCAGAACCTCCTTAAATTTGGGCATGAATGCAGCTCTCACCGCTGTGTGTGCGCATGTGGATCTCCAGAGAGCTGGCACTGGGACAGCTCTTGTTGCACTGCGGGAACGGGCAGATGCGCTCGTTGGGGTACGAGTCTTTGGGCTTGTCCTGCGGAGGCGACGAGGCCGCCGCCGGCTGCTTCTGGCGGCTGGCGCAGTAGTACATCAAGTGGGCCTGCAGGTTCCTCTCACTGCGGTACCAGATCCCACAGTCCTTACACGGGAAAATGTCCTCTGGTAACCAGGAAAACACAAACAGCGGAATTCAAGCTACTCCAACATAAAGATGAAAACAACATTCATGAAAAATAACTGGAATATTTCTTGAAGAAACGTTGATACTTGGCACAGCTGTTAGCAATCAGACCATGTGCTGAGGACCATCAGCTACTACTAGGCATGTCACGATTAATTTTGCTGGGCGATTAATTGTCTCAGAAATTATTGCGATAAACGATAATAATGTTTTAAATTTGACAATAATTAGTAATTATTGTCAAATTTAAGAAAAAAAAAGTTAAATTTTTTTGCGTGTAGTACCTTTTGTAGACCACCGGATGGCAGTATAAGACTGTTTGAAGTGAAGGATGGATAGTGAGGGAGCGAGCAGCATCTTTTTAAAAAATGGGAGGGAGATGCTTTGGAGCTTCCCGAGGTCAGCCTGTTAGCTTAGCTTGTAGCTTAGCTTATCAGCTTAGCTGCTTTTAATGATCCAAAAATGCGATTCTGGACGGTTAAAATGGATTTTAAAGAGAAAGGGCGGCGTCAGTGAAGAGCACCGGAGTTGAGTCGTGTCTATAGTAGAAAGCGAGAGACGCGAAGAAACGATAAAGCCGATAAATGAAAACGAGGTTGATAGTTTTGATTAATCATGCGATTAACTGCTTTATTGTTTATCGTGACAGGCCTAGCTACTACCGCACCAAACTGCAGCTCAGCATCTCAGAGCTTCAGTTTGATCCTGTTTGTGTTTTAATTCATTTTAAAGCAAGAGCTCAGCAAACTGTTGTCACTTAAAGTAGAGCAGAAGGTCACTGTCAACTACTTAATAACCATTTTTCTATTGGCAGCCATTTTGTATCCGTTTTAGACGATCAGCTGAGATAACTTTCTGAAAGTTTAATTTAAATCAGGGGTTCATGAAACACTTTTTTAGACATGGTGAGCAGCAGCTCATAGAAAAGTTTCAAACATCTCAGTTCGCAGCAGGAAACAGCTCTGCTTCAGCCTCAGCCAATCAGGAAGCTCGATTTGTTTTAGAGGACAGACACGGGAGAGGAGCAGACTTGAGCTTGTTTAAAACACTCTCTTCTGACTTTCAGAACAGTTTCACACGGGTCTCTCTGCCTTCTGGGACCACTCCTACAGCAAAAACAAGAACGTCTGCAGAAAAAAAGAACGTTTACGTTTTGATATATGATTCATATATCGTAAAAGATGTGAGGGCAGGAAGAGTTTGTTTGCTAACTTCATGTGATTTGCTCATCATGCGACATCTCTGTCAGTTGAAAGCCTTTTTCTTTCTTAAGTTTTCAAGGTTGTTTTGTGAATCGCATCCCCATGGTAACGCAAAACGCCATGAAACGTAATAACGCACATCTTGTGGTCGAGCCGGTCGTTTTGATCTATAATTTGTGTGTGTGAGGGATTCTTCTGCTAAGGCTCTATTACCGTTGACAGAAACGTAAAATAGTTTTAATTTACATGACACCCGTTCAGAGGAGGGTAGTATTATGTATATACATAGTTGTATATGTAATTTTCTAACCAGAACAACCAGTTTACAGCTGGATATTTACAACAAGGGGTCAGAACTGTGGTGTGCGTGCACAGCCAACAGAAACTGTCTGGAGCTGGAGGAAAGAATAAATGTGTTTCCTGTTGAAGAGTGACACTGCCATCTGGTGGAAACAAAAAATTGCAGTTTTAAACAGTTTGCACCAGGATGTGCTGCATGTTGGACTTCAGTTACATTAAGTCTTCTTGTCTTTACAGTTCCCTCCAATGATCCAGACCTTCCAGTAATCTCAGATCAGCTGTCTTTCTGGGTTTTTCCTCTCAGTTTCTTGTTTGACCTCTGACCTCTGGCTCCTAAACTCAGAGGATGACATGGAGTTGTGTCGTCAGAACAAACTGAACCCAGTTTAGATTTGTGTGTTCCAGAGACTCAGTCTGGTTCTGGTTCTGCTGTTGGACCCATGAAAACACCAAAGATCAAACAGACCTGATGCATGCTCAATAATCCAGATAGATTAATATAACAGAGTTAAATCAGGTCCTCTGGACAGATTATTCTTTGTTGAAACATTTCGTATTTTATCCAAAAGACTTCTTCAGTCTGAGGAGCTGCAACAAACTCAGTCTTATAAGCAGCACCTTCTCATAGTGGACCAACCAGTT
The DNA here is from genome assembly GCF_014905685.2 of Nematolebias whitei. NCBI lineage: Eukaryota > Metazoa > Chordata > Actinopteri > Cyprinodontiformes > Rivulidae > Nematolebias > Nematolebias whitei. Next base: position 8,792,260 of record NC_056507.1, read on the forward strand.
TGTTGGTGACGTCCAGAACTAGGTGTTCATGTGAAAAAGGAGGACCAGCTGCCTAACAAGTGATCGTTAGCGCCCTGATGGTTGCTTGATATTCACAGGGGTGAGTGATACTAGCAAAAACAGCATTGTAAGAGGTGGACAGTTGAACACGGAGGCCCCCACCCCTGTTTAACGATGGACAGGTTCTTTTCACAAAGATGGCCTCCTTTACTCCTCTCTCAAACCTTCGTTCCTCTCTATCAAGGATGTGAACATCTTCATCCCTGAAAGAGTGACCTCTGACCTGGAGATGAGTGTAGACCGCAGAGTCCTGGCCTGATGATGTTGATCTTCTGTGCTGGGCCAGTGGCTTTTGTCCAGTGGCTGTTTAGTTTCCCCGATGTAAGACTGATCACCCTCCTGACACTGAACATCTTACACAACATTGCTCTGTTTGTGCCGGGAGACTGGATCTTTGGGATGGACCAGTCTTTGCCGTAATGTATTTTGGGGTTTGAAAGTCACTGGAACGTCAAATTTAGAAAATAAATGTCTCAGATTCTCTGAAACTCCTGCAACACTGGTCTGTGTTCCTCCTTTTCACCGGATGGCTGACTGGAGTCCTGTTTGGGTTTCTTATCTGCTTTCAGGAAGGCCCAGTTAGGATATCCACGTTGCTCCAGGGCCTGCCTTTTGTGGGATTTCTTCTTCTTCCTGGCAAAATCGATGAACTTCAGTATCTGGAGGAATAGAAATGTGCCTGTGTTTTGGCACTGACAGAAACTTGGCTCAAGAATTACAACTTGCAATTGGACTTGGAGATTGAAGGCTTTGGTGAGCCCATTTGATTGGACAGAGACCCCACAAGGACAGGTAAATCACTCGGTGGAGGACTGTGCCTTTATGTGAATAAAAAGCAGTGCAACACTATTGTCATCAAGGAGACGATGTGTACTCCAGACATTGAACTTCTGTCGGTGGCTCTTTGCCCGTTTTATCTGCCACGGGAATTCCTGCAGCTTTTCATCACACGAGTTTACATTCACCCTAAGGCTAACGCAGAGCTAGCCACTCAGGCTATGCTAAAGACCGTGCAGCAGTTTCAGAGGATCTCCCGGGACGTTCCTAACCTTATCATGGGGTATTTAAACCACTGCAGACTCGAGAAGTCACTTGGTAATTTTTATCAATATGTGGCACTAACGATCAGTTGTTGGGCTGATGGTCCTCCTTTTACACGTGAACAGCTAGTTCTGGATGTCACCAGCAAACTGGTTAAACACTATGAGAAGGTGCCGTTTATAAGACTGAGTTTGTTGCAGCGCCTCAGACTGAAGAAGTCTTCTGGATAAAAGACGAAACGTTTCAACAAAGAAGAATCCGTCCAGAGGACCTGACTCAACCTTGTTAGACTAAGATCAAACTGTTGGACAGGAAACACACTTTTAGCTCCAACAGAGCTGTTGGCTGAAGGAAGAAGCAGCTCTCAGGTTCTGGTTCTGGTCTTGGTCACAGTCAGGGTCAAAGACTGAAACAGAGAAAAATCAGCCAACAGAAACTCTGAAAGTGTGAAGACCTGCTGGTCCAGAACTTCTTTATCAGAACGTCTGGCTTGATAGAAGGGAAATGAAAAGAAACAAGAACTGGATCAGGACTTCTAAACTGGACTGCAATTCTCGTTTGAAATATATTAAAGCTAATTTTAAACATTCATAACTTAAACAAACAAAAAACACAACGTCACGTCTCCGACACTCACTGTTAACTACAGCCGTGGCCAAGATGGCCGCCATGCCGGCCTGCTGAGGCAGCAGCTGGATGTCTGAGTGCAGCGCCGCCGGGTACAGAGGCTCCTCCTTCACCGCCGGCTGCGTCTGAGAAACCAGGCTGAGGGGAGGAGAGAGCTGGGATGTCGGCGAGGAGGAGGAGGAGGAGGAGGGAGGAGGAGGAGGAGGAGGGGGGGACAGAGAAGCCAGGAGCTTCTCACCTGCCGGGATCTCCCTGCTCACCTGACAGAACAGCTCCTCACCTGGAGACAAACAGTTTCTGGGAGTTACTGAGAGCTGGACTCAGGTGAGGCGATGGGGGCGGGGCTTCCTGTGGAAACTCACCTCGACTGTAGACGGAGCAGTTGGCTGCTGAGGGGTCAGAGGTCAGGGGGAGGAGACTGATCCACGAGTCTGGACGTTCACAGATCAGAGACAACCTCGACTTCTGGGAAAAAACAAAACAAAATCATTAAAAACTGTTTAAGATCATTTAATCAAACAGCTGTTTTTATAAAATACAAAACAGAAACATTCATCTCTAAAACTTATTAAGAAATAACAATATGAGTAATTTATTTTTGAGATTTCAAGTTATAATAATAGTTTTGAACTCTACTGCTTCATTTTTGACATTGTTACAACTTTATTTGGACATTGATGCAGTTTATGTTTTATTTTGGCAGTTTAATCAAACAGCTGTTTTTTAGGGACACGTTGCAGCTGCGACTGCAGAGATTAACAGAAGAGACCGTGGAGCTGCCGATAATCCCAGAGGAGCAGAGGCCGACGTCAGCCAGAGGTAAACACTCCTGGAGGAGCTGCCAGCCAGAAGCAGCACGATTACAGCTCCAGAAGGAAATGAGAGCAGCGCGAGCTGAACAAAGCAGCTGAGAAAATAGAGGAGAAGAGGAGGACTGAGAGAGGAAGAGGATCTGATGAGATGGGCATTCAGTCAGCAGCTGTAATAAGATCAAGAGTGGATAGACGAGACAATGCCCGGCAGCAGGCAGGTCGTGTGCAGGTATGAGAGAAACACAAATACTTAAAAAATGTGTCGTTAAATTCAAACACAGAACGATCCTCCCGAGGATCATTTTACACGGCCGGCAGCGTTCATCAATAACGGAAAAAAAATTTGATGGAAGACGCAAACACGCCTCAAACCTTCACTCAAAACCTCCGTCCTCCGTCCAAAATCGCCCCAAAGTGCCTCACTGCGCAAGAAACCAGAACCAGAGAAACGTTTGTGTTTTTACTGTGAGCAAACGACAAGACGTCGATGGGACGTTTGAATTTTCTGCTCATTTTCTACAGAATTTCCTTTAAAGTTTCTGTTTGTCTCTCTGGAAGCTGATGACAAACAATCTGAAGAGTTAGTTACAAACAAATAAAAACATCTTAGGTCGAAGCTGCTGCTACATCCTGAGCAGTGATTTCATTCCAGGAGAGCGACCCCCCCCCCCAACCACCACAGTGACCATCAACAGATAAAAACAGGGAAACACTTGAAGCGACTTTAATCCACAGATTCATCTGAAACGTCCATACCTGGATAACCTGGTTTATCTGCACAATAATGTGATAAACAAATAAACAAGTAAACAGATAAACAAACAAAGAGATAAACAGAAAAAACAAGATAAGCACATAAACAAACAAATAAACAGATAAACAAATAAACAGACAAACAGATAAAGAGACAAACAAATATATAGGTGAACAGATACACAAATAAACAGGTAAACGGATAAAGAGACAAACAAATACACAGGTAAACAGATAAACAAACAAACAGCTAAACAGAAAAACCAACAGATAAGCACACGAACAGATAAACAAATATACAGGTAAACAGATAAACAAACAGGTAAA
>NC_056507.1:8795889-8800764 GCF_014905685.2 Nematolebias whitei
GAACAGATAAACAAATATACAGGTAAACAGATAAACAAACAGGTAAACAGAAAAACCAACAGATAAGCACATGAACAGATAAACAAATATACAGGTAAACAGATAAACAAACAGGTAAACAGAAAAAGAGGCAAACAAATATAGAGGTAAACAGATAAACAAACAAATAGACAAACAAATAAACAAACAAACAAACCCAGCGTTTGCTTTTATACAGCAGGTTCTATAAAATGAAGACACTTTAAAAAAATTAAAGATAAAAATAAATAAATCAAACAGATCTTTTTTTTCTTCCTGCTGGAATAAAACCTTCAGTTCTGCTCTTGTGCTTGGACCTGCACCTGGACCTGCACCTGCACCTGGACCTGCACCTGGACCTGGACCTGGACCTGCACCTGGACCTGGACCTGCACCTGGACCTGCACCAGGACCTGCACCTGGACCTGCACCTGGACCTGGACCTGCACCTGGACCTGCACCTGCCGCAGAAGTTTGACTGACCGGAAATGCAGGACTCCACTGAGTCCAGCAGGGGGCGCCATCCGATTAGAACTGAACCAGAAGCAGAGCTGGAAGAGCCCAGGGGTCAAAGGTCACAGGTTGGGCTCCTTCTTTGTTATTGTTAAAGTAATAAAGTATTAAAAATCATTAATAACTTACACTTTTCTCATTTATTTCTAATGAAGACATTTATCAAAACAAACATTTACTTGTTTTAATTAATTTTTTCAAAATAAAAGTTAAATGAAGAGTCAGGTCTCTCTTGTAAATGAGTCCCCGTGGCTCAATGGGATTAACCTGTATAAATAAAGGTTGAACGACTGAAAATCAGCGGATTATTTCTCTGCTGAATCATAAAATAACAAGCTGTAATTTTGTTTTCTTTGAGTAAAAACAGCTTCAGAGAATAAAATAATTACATTTAGATTTTTTCATAAAAAATAAAAATAAACTAAAATGTTAAAAACGTTATTTTATTATTTTAAAGTCAAAATATGAATAAAAATTGAACATTTTTCAAACTTTTTTTTTTGTTTTTAACAATTTAAATGTTTTACTTCAGTCTGACAATGGAAAAACAATTTATTTTGTAAACACTCAACCCCAGTACGGGTTATTCTTTGTTATTTTTATATTTATCAGTGTTTATTTTATTATTTGCTATTTGTAATAATTACTGAGGGAAAAATGAACATTTTAATTTGGATGTTTTTGTTTGAAACTATTCAATTTAAAAAAACAACATTTTTTTCTGGTGTGATGCAGATGATTTGTAGAAGATTTATACGCCATTTTCAGTTGATATTTAGCCGATTATCAGGTGGTTGTCAGCTCATATGTACTGTAGCTGATAATCAGGTGACTTTCAGCAAATTATCAAGTGAATTTCAGCTGATACAGCTGATTATCAGGTGATTTTTGGCTGATATGTACATTATTAACAGGTGATTTTCAGCTGATAAGTGAGTTTAAGCTGATATTTAGCTGATCCTCAGGTGAATTTCAGCAGATTATTAAGTGAGGTTCAGCTAATATTTAGTGGATTATCAGGTGATTTACAGATGATATTTAGCTGATTATCAGATGATTTTCAGCTGATATTCAGGTGAGTTTCAGTTGATATTCAGCTGATTATCAGGTGACGTTCAGCTGATGTTTAAGTGATTATCAGGTCTCTTACAGCTGATGTTTAGTCAATTATCAGGTGATTTTTAGGTAATATTTAGCTGATTATCAGGTTATTTTCAGCATATTCAACTGATCATCAGGTGATTTTCAGCTGATATTTAGTTAATTATTAGGTGCTTTTCAGCAAATATTCAACTGATAAACAGGTGAGTTTAATGTGATATTTAGCCGATCATCTGGTGAGTTTCAGCTGATATTCAGCTGATAATCAGGAAAGTTTCAGCTGATATTTAGTTGATCATCAGATGAGTTTCAGCTGATATTTAGCTGATTATCAGGTGATTTTAAGCTGGTCTTTGGTCAGATCTTTGTCACTGCCATCTGAAGCCCTCTGGGAGTAAAAACCACGAGTGGATTAAAATCAAACAGGAGCTCCGAGTCTTATTAAACATCTGAGTTTGTACCTAAAGTCTAACGGCTAACGCTGATTAACATCCTCGTTAAGCATCTCGTTATCTCTCCAGCTATAGAAATAAAAACAGAGTCTTCTGCAGGCAGAAACATTTAGGAGGTAACGAGCTGCAGTTTCATAAAACATGAAACAAAAAATACACGGCTGCATCACTGAAGATTAAATATAAAAACATAAGCAGGTCCGACTTCACGGGTACCAAGAAGGCTTCATCGGAACCACAAACACGCCAATCAGGTCCAGAAAAACAGAACTGAAAACTCTTCCAGATGTTCAGGAAGATCCAGCTTTTATTCCAATGATCAGCTGAAAACAGCAGTTAGCTTTTCATCTGCTGGGAAAAAACTTCAGCTTCTTTAAATTTACCAGTTTTAAAAGCTACATTAGAACATCCAGAACATCCAGGAGCGTCCTCCGGGAGCGTCCTCCGGGAGCGTCCTCCGGGAGCGTCCTCCGGGAGCGTCCTCCGGGAGCGTCCTCCGGGAGCGTCCTCCGGGAGCGTCCTCCGGGAGCGTCGTCCGGGAGCGTCCTCCGGGAGCGCCCTAAAGGGCCACCCTGCAGGGGCGTCCTGCAGGAGTGTCCAGCAGGAGCGTCCTAGAGGACAGCAGGATGTCTTTGATGAATGGACCCATTTACTGGGGGCTGCAGACTTTCAGCAGCTTCAAAGATGAAGCGTTGCTTCTCCACCTGAGGGCTAGTTTGTCCCTCGAGATGGCACTTCAAAACTTGTTTCAGAACTTATCTGACTGACACACCTGAGGCCTGAGGATCTCAGAACTGGACTGGATCCACAGGCGGGTCCTGGGCCAATCCAAGACCAGTCGAGTTGATCCAACCCGCCTTTAAATCTGACTCAACTTGGTTTTAGGTCCAGTTTTTAAACCAGGTTTATGAGGTCCTGAGATGTCCAACATCGGACAAAGGACAGGGAGGACTGAAGACGGATGGCATCTGGGTGGAGGCCAGGAGGACAGAAAGACAGAGGAACAGACAAACATCTCAGTCATCCTGTGAAGACAACCAGCAGTTCGTGTTTACTATAGAAGCAGTGCGGACGTGGAAACACAACAGCTTCTGTTTAAATTTGTAACTCTACGCTGAAGCCGGTGACACGGTGGAGCAGCTGGTAGAGCTGCCGCCTCTCAGCGGGAAGATTGCGGATCGTATCCCAGCCAGGGATCTTTCTGGGTGGAGTTTGCATGTTCTCTCCGTGCTGCGTGAATTTTCTCCAGGTACTCGTTTCCTCCCACAGACCAACATGCATGTTAGGATGATTGGTAACTCTGGATTGTCCTTCGGTGTGAGTGAGAGAGTGAATGTTTGTCTCGTTTGTCTCTATGTGTCCCCGTGATGGACTGGAGACCTGTCCAGAGTGTCCCCACCTCTTGCACAGTGACTGCTGGATATGGGCGCCAGTGACCCCCACGACCCAAAAATAAAGAAGCGGGTAAAGATGATGGATGGATGGATGTTGAAACCAGGATCAGAATCTTCAGAGCTGAAGACCGGAACATTAGTTTTTGATGATTCTTCACAGAATTCACTCTAATCGGACAATCACAGCATTTAGAGACAGGAAACAAGAACTACACAAAACTAGACCCTGATCCAGGATTTAAAGTCCAGTCCAAGACCTCTGATCCAGGATTTAAACAAATTCCCACAGCATGATGCTACCACCACTGTGCTTCACTGAGGTGTTTGGTTTGATCCAGTCAAATATCAAGAACCAGTGGTACAAAGTTCTTCCTGGGAGGTTCTGTTCCAGTCCTTCAGAGACGTGTTGATCCAGATGCGACGGTTTAGCAGCTGAAGGAGAAACCTGCACCAACATCAGCTGGAGATCTTTGCATCGTCCTTCAAAGGAAGATTCTCCGTCATCGATCCAAAAACAGAAGGACTACTGGAGAGGACGTTGGATCAGCTAAAGGTGGACGTTCTGAGGACAAACAGCAAAAGGTGGACCTTCCGACGAAAAGAGGGGGTGGTAGCGCAGAGGTTAGAAGACGGGCTTGTGATCGGAAAGTCGCAGGTTCAACTCTCAGTACCGTCAACATCAAAATGTGGGTGGAAAAGGTGGAAAACCCACACCTGCCTCCACCCTCATTCGCCCCACTCTGGGCCCCTGAGCAAGGCCTTTAACCCCCACCATCTGCTCCCTAAACAGGTCTCTCTTGAAAATGAGTTCTCATGGCTCATTGAGACTACCTGGATAAATAAAGGGTAAATGAAGAAGAAAAGAAAAAAACAGCTAAAGGTGGACGTTCTGAAGACAAACAGCTAAAGGTGGATGTTCTGAAGACAAACAGCTAAAGGTGGATGTAAATTGGGACAGGACTGGGTCCAGCCTCAGAGAGGACCGGCAGAAACCTTTAGTTCTGTTGGTTGTCGTTGTGAACGTTCACGGCTGATTCTGCTCAGTAAAAACACAATTTATTTGTAGGCATAAAGTGCAGCTGAACAAGCTGCTGTTGTTTCTGCTAACAAACAAACAAACAAACAAACAAACAAACAAACTGCATGCTGAGCTCAAAAAGAACCACTGAGACTCAGCAGCTGCAGCCCTCCATCTATCTGTGGGTCTTCAACTCCCCCAGCTCAGCACCGCCTTAAGCCCCCATCAGCCCAAGGAGAGTCTTTGAGCATCAGTCAAAGCCCCCTGGCCCCCCCTCATGAATATTAACAGGCCCTGGCTTTAATCTGCCCCCCACCCTCAGAGCTGCTGCCGCCATGATAGCAAATCTAATTATTTGGTCTGATATTAACCCCCCCCC
>NC_056507.1:8800864-8801678 GCF_014905685.2 Nematolebias whitei
ACACACACACCAGGTCTGACAACACCACCCCCCACCCCCCAACATAAAACCTGAATGAGATGATTTCTCTTTCTCTCCCTCAGCTTCAGAACAGCTCCTCATCCTCCATGATGATGAAGATCAAGATGAAGACACGTGAAGTGAAACCCCTCCCTTCCTGTTCTGTCTCTCTAGAGCCGGTGCTGTGACAGAACTCACCTGTTTCTATTGTTGACTTTTATAAAAACACTTAAAGTCTATAAAAAGTGTTCACCCCCTGGAGGTTTTCTGAGTTAATTGATATAATATAAACTTCCCTCTTTTATATAAAAAAAACAAAAACCTTTCATATCAAATTAAAATTAGGTTTCTACAACGTGACACCAAATAAAAATAAATATCTGATATGCAATGATTGATTACAATAAAAAAATATTTAATAAATATAATAAATAGTCACCCCTTTTAAAGTGACTGTCCTGATTCCACTCAGAGAAGATGATTGTAAAGTACACGTCAAGAAATGTTTTCCAAAACACCCCAGGAGTTCTGTTAAATCCATCATCGAGACATGGAAAGAATATGGAACATGTGTAAATCTACCAAGAGCAGGCCGTCCTCACAAACTGAGAAACAGTGAAGAAGGAAAATAGTGAGAGAGACCACCAAGACACCCGAGATCACTCTGGAGGAGGTACAAGCTTCAGCAGGTGAAATGGGAAAGACTGAGCATACAGCAACTGTTGTCCTGTTTGAGACTGAGCATACAGAAACTGTTGTCCTGGTTATTGTCCAATCTGAGATTTATTTCAGAGACTGAGCATACAGAAACTGT
>NC_056507.1:8801688-8806454 GCF_014905685.2 Nematolebias whitei
CTGGTTCTTGTCCAATCTGAGATTTATTTCAGAGACTGAGCATACAGCAACTGTTGTCCTAGTTCTTGTCCAATGTGAGATTTATTTCAGAAACCGAGCCTACAGAAACTGTTGCCCTGTTTGGGACTGAGCATACAGAAACTGTTGTCCTGGTTCTCGTCCAATCTGAGATTTATTTCAGAGACTGAGCATACATAAACGGTTGCCCTGATTCTTCATCAATCTAAGCTTTAAGGGAAAAGAGACAAAGAGGAAACCCACTGTTGAAGAAAGCTCAGATTAAATCTCCACTAGTCTCTAAATAAACAAGACAAACTCTGCTTGTAGCTTTAAGAAACCAAACAAACTAAATAAAAACCCTGAAATAATTTGGAAACTGGGTAAAGTGATGGGAATCGTCTCATAGCTCTGGAATATTTTAGATATTATCGATCGAGCAGTTTTTTTTAGAAGAAGTCTAAATCAAAGTTTAAAGACTGTATCAGAATGAACTTGTGGATTTTGAAACAACAGTTTTTCTACTTAAGAACGATGGAAAACAGGACGTTTGTTAAAGATCGTCTCACAGCCTGTCCCACAAACCACTGAGGGTTTCTAGAAGTCTTCTGGAGTCCAATAATCTGCTCTGCTCCTGTCCTGACCTTTCCAACCATCTTTCATTCATTCGTTGCTTCACAGAATCTCTCATTCCATCATCCAGTCCATCCTCTTCCTCCCTTCTCCTCTTTCAGTCTCTCCTGCATCCCTTTCTTTCTCAGCCTTTCATTCATCCTCCCTCCCGCTTTTCTTCTTCTATCTCTACAGGAAATGGGTTTCTTTCTGTGTAAGTGGGGGTTGGAGGGGTGGACTCACTGTCCCAGACAAAGAGGTCACTGTGTGAATCCTCCAAAAATACAAAGAAGAAAAGGAAAGCAGATAAAGATCAGAACCCTCCTCACAGACACACAGAGATGAACTTTCCCTCTGCTGCTCCCTCGCAGTGTTTCTCTGACATCTTTACACCGTTCGTTCGGACGGATGAGATGTTCGGATCACATCCTGCCAGCTGGGGGTGGAGGAGGGAGGACTGACGTCTCAGAGGAGAAGGAAAAGGAGCAGGTTTGATGAGCTGCATGCAAATGACATGTAAAAATATAAGAGCGAGATACTTAAAACCGGGCTGAGATAAGAGATTTGAAAATGAGGCACTCTTGGAAAGCGTGCTCCTGAACTGCAGAAGATGAAGCTCAGAGATATGGAGGATGGAGGTTTCCCTCTCCTCCACCTCCTCCTCCACCCTGCAGATGACAGCCTGATGCAGATAGCAGCCATAGTGATGAACACCTCCTCTTCCATGTTTGGCTAACCTCTTCTCCTCTCACACATTCCTCTCTGTCTCTGCTCCAAGGAATGAACCTCCTCTCCAGTTTCGCTCCGTCTGCCTTTTATCAGTCCCCATCGAGGAGGCGACCTCCTCCGTCAGGCCTCAGAGAAACGCCGGGACAGGCGGCTTCTGTCAGGATGGGCTGGAAGGTGAAGGTGCTGAAAACGTAATCGGCAAAGATGCAAAGCTCCAGAATCATCCGAGAGATCAAAACCCCAAACCTGAAGCCAAACGAGGCATCCAGCAAGAAAACAAGTAAAAACATCAAAATGAAAGAAAATTAAGCATTTCTTAAAAAAAAAAAAAAAAAAACTTTCATTAAACCCCGCCCACCCCCACCAGGTCAGAGTACCAGTCACAAGTACTGGGTCAGAGTACTGGTCACTGATGAGAGCTACAGTAAAGTGTTGAAGTCTTTTTATGTTTTCTGCAAGTGATTTTTAAATAAAAACGTTGAGATCTTTGCGTAAAATGAAGTTTTTACCGAGCTGTGAATGAACCGTCCTTCCTTGTAAAAAGAATCTGCTTCATGTAAAATCCACTTTGTTTCAGAACTGTTGGACCCAACACAGAGTTTAAACCTCTCACGTTGAGTTTGACTCGGTTCTGTTTCCGTTTTCTTTGAACCCGAGTGTTGAGTTATGCTGTATGTGATATTTAAAGTTGTGAATGCGTCTCTAAAAGCCACTGAAGAGACGGTTTTCTTCTCAGGACTCTTCATTTACTGCAGGAAGAGGACAGTTTGTCTTTTCATACAGAGACTTGAATATTTCCTGAGCGATACGCCGAGTTTTAAGGATAAAGCGTTGCTCCAGAGCTCCACATCCTCATTAATGTTCCTTGTGTGTCCTGTTCTTCGGGGGCATCGCAGAAGGTGCTTCAACACTCACCGTAATCATCGATTTGTCATCTTCTGAAGGAGCATCATTTTAATTAACATTCTAATTTGATGGGCGGAGGAAAGAGAGAAACACTGTTGATGAGTCCAGATAAACTCTGAAGATCAGAATCAGCATGTAAACAAACCGAGGAGGAAGAGCGCTCGACGAGACGATGAGGAGGAGACGATGATCACCTTCACTCGTCCTTCCAGGAAGAAGTGAGGGAGGGAAGGATGGGAGGAGGAGGAGGAGGAGGGAGAAGAGACGAAGAAAAAAGTGTTTGAAAAGCCGTGGGTGGCGCGCCTTATCGCCCCAGTTCTCCTGGAGAGATTATTGGGGGATTAGTGCGAACGCTTGTTTCTAAAACATGATGAAAAGACGTTGGGTGCGTGATAACGCTTTGAACTCTCCTACTCTGCTCCTTCTAGGATCGCGCCTTCAGGCCGCCGTTCCACGAAACACGGGTTCGAGGGGGGGCGGGGCTGCCAGCTGCAGCTGGAGGAGAGGGAGCGATGCTGCGGCGGCAGACTTCACGTTGGACATCCGTCCTCTGGGAGGATGCAACAAATATCACTTTCACACCGCCTTTCATTTCAGCAGAAAACTTTAAAACAATCCTGCTACTTTGGTCCAATCACACCCAGGCTCACTATCAGTTAATTAAAGCGGGATCCAATCAGAAGAGGAGGAGATTTATTATCAGATTTGTTACGAGCGATCCAATCCAGAGAGCAGCTGCTCGCACGGCGGCGGGTTGCCATGGGAGGCCGCTGACGAGGACCTGGGTGTTCACCGAAGCACAAAGTGTGAGGAATCAGCAGCCAGCTGATCGGAGGATCAGTCAACATTATTATACTCGGTTCTAAAGTCCAACAGCCATATCAGCCAGAATATATTTAAATAGATAAATGCTTTTACGCCTCTTTCTCAACAGATGCAAATGGCAGGATTTCCATATAACACAGGCCAGTTAACACGCTGCTAATCTAATGAAGGAGATCTGACAGAGAGAGAGAGGCGACCGGATCTCATCTGCTCCACGCCGGTTCCTGAGAACTCAGAAAACACCAAACTCCTCACAGGTTCACATCAAACAACAGGATTGTTCTGGACGCGTCCGTTTGGGCTCAAGCCAAACACACATCCTGCTGGAGTCGTTCCGTGGCCTCATATTAAACCCAGAGCTTATCGGCTCGCCTCCAACAAGAAGAAAATTTGTTACAAAAAGGCTGGAGAGGGAGGAGGGGGCGCTGGAAGGAGAACTGAACGGGTCGAGCCAATCTGAACCACGGGCCGAGAAGGAATGATGGGAAAAACGTCCAGAACACTGAGATAGGGAGGAGAATAAACGGCCAATCAGAAAACAGAATCGTTCATTTTCAGTGTAAATGATGCGGAACAGAAAGACAACTGAAAAATAAAACTTCACGAACGATGAAGTCCAGAAAAAGATCAGTCAAAAGAGGAACCAAGTACCGTCAGATATAATCTATATTTTTATATACATGTTCATATATTTGTCTAAAATGTCCGTCTGTAGTTTCTGATAAACACCGGCAGGTTATTTTACGTTCAGATAACTTTATTAGTTGTTTTTAAATAAACTGTGCGTGCGTCAGGTGTACCAGCGGTTCTGGTTCTGGTCCTGGCAGAGTTGTCTCCAAGCAGGACGGCCCTGACCCTTGCAGACCCCTGAGGGAGGGAGAGAGGGATGGAGGATGTGGAGTGACGGAGGGGGGGAGGAATGTGAGATTGCAGCCACTATCTGCTGCAGATACAGAAGGTCCGTCTCCTCACCCCTTCAGTCCGCAGACAGGAGAGAAAACGGGTTTAAAGAGTCATCACGAGAAGCTTTCCATGAGAATACTAAACACACACACACACACACACACACATCCGAACACTCTGATAATAAACGAGATCTTAGAAATGAGAGCCTATCAAGCAGGAATCAATCACTGGGGTTTCTGTCCAGGAGGATGGCGCCATGTGGAGATAAAAGACAGGCGGCCGTCTGGGGGGAGGGCAGGGTGAGACGGGGGTGGAGGGGTTGATGGAACAGAAGGAGGACTCTGATGAGGAGAGGATTCATTTGGACCGGACTTTCAGTTTGGAACTGGGTTTATTCTGAGCTCAAATGAGAAGGAAAAGAAAAAGTGGTCATAGAGAGGAATGAATGACATGACCGTGTGTGTGTGTCTGCATATCGGCGTGTGTGTGTGTGTGCATATCGGCGTGTGTGTGTGTGTGTGCATATCGGTGTGTGTGTGTGTCTGTGCATATCGGTGTGTGTGTGTGTCTGTGCGCGTGAGGCTTGGTGCGTTTTGTCCGTGACTCCGCTCCACTCCAGGAAGCTCCTCCTAGCATCAGTATCATATGATTAGATGGACCGGCACATGATGCAGAACCTCAGGATTCTGATAGCGCTCCATCCGGTCCCACACACAAATACACACACACACGCACGCACGCACGCACAAACACACACAGCTGTTTTCATTTCCAACAGATCTCACACACAC